>NC_069387.1:41482180-41804210 GCF_027475565.1 Acinonyx jubatus | reverse complement strand
TTCTGGAACTTAGTTTGTTCGCGACGACTGCAAGTCTATTTTATTATTTATTTATTTACGTATTTATTTATTAAGTAATCTCTAAGCCCGATGTGGGGCTCGAACTCATGACCCAGAGGTCAAGAGCTGCGTGCCCGACGAGCTGAGGCAACCAGGCGCCCGATATTGCAAACCTATTTTAAAGGTAAAAGGACAAAAATTGTACAATAGAATACATATTAAAAAAAAAAAATATATATATATATATATATATATATATATATATATATATATATATATATATAACATACACACACGGAAAGAGATTAAAAGTGGAATCATTTAGATTGTGGCCGCCCTAGCAGGAGACAACTCTGGTGATTCCGGCAATGGAGATGAGAGGTGGGAGGCTGGCTGTGGCAGCTGCTGGCAGCCGTGGGCTCTAGCGGGATTACTGGTTCTTGCAGCAGTCTCAGGCCTGTCAGTTCCTACATTCCTGCTAAGCAGCACCAAGAGCCCTCAGCCTCAAAGACAAGTGCACACTTGCCCATTCTTGTAACACCCTTCTCCGTGTTTCTCTTCCAATTCTAGGGAATTCCATCTCCTGCGGTTACATCATTTTCTCCCTTTTGTTTTTGTTTTTTTTTTTTTTAAATTTTTTTTTCAACGTTTATTTATTTTTGGGACAGAGAGAGACAGAACATGAACGGGGGAGGGGCAGAGAGAGAGGGAGACACAAAATCGGAAACAGGCTCCAGGCTCTGAGCCATCAGTCCAGAGCCCGACGCGGGGCTCGAACTCACGGACCGCAAGATCGTGACCTGGCTGAAGTCGGACGCTTAACCGACTGCTCCACCCAGGCGCCCCCTCCCTTTTGATTCCTCTACTCCTTCCGACACTTTTGTAACCAAGTCCTTCTATCAAATACCCTGTTTGAAGTACCTACAATGGTCTGTACTTTACTGGCTGCGCAATGACCCATTGGGGGAATATTCCCTGTACTCTGTAGGATTGTTAGGAGTAAATTAATACATGCACATAAGCTCTCAATAAATGTAGCGATTATTATGCCAAAAAAAAAAATCACATGGCTTCTAATCGTCTATTATATCACAGCCATTCTCCCATCTTGGACGTGTAACAAATAATTTACAGAATGTTCTTTTCTGACTGTTAAGTCATGTCCTTTCTGCCAAATCAAACCCTAACCTTTGGCCCTAAAGGATGTAGATTAGATGTACTCTCTTCTTCCTCTAGTATAACTGACAAATTATGCACATAGTTATAATAAAACCAAGTAGGAATACAATTTGAAGAACAAAGTCACCCAGAAATGAAAACAATTCAGTTGACAAGTAAATAAAACAAAACAAAAAACCAGTTTATCGCATCAATATATCAAATATTTGATGCACATAGTCGTGGATCTTGAAAGAAGTCAGCCAGATTTGACATGGTAAGTCACTCAAATCTGAGTGACTTAAAGAAAATTAAATATTTTATTGATTTACCGGTTATTAATTTTCTTTTTTTTTTAAGTTTTATTTATTTAAGTAATCTCTACACCCAACATGAGGTTCAAACTCACCACCCCAAGACCAAGAGTCTCATGTTTTTCTTACTGAGCCAGCCAGGCAGCCCTATTGGTTATTAATTTTCTATTATAGTATGTACCGAGGAGAGCCAAGGAAGGGAGATTGAAAGGGAAGTAAACTGAGTGCAGCTGCATTTTTCAAGAACACCCTCTGTGACTTTAATTCCATGAACTGAAAGTGGACATGGGGGCAAGCCTTTCCGTTTGTGCTTATCTAATCTGATGAGAAACCATAGGGACTTTTTCTGTTGGGGACAGGACTCAGGACCCTTGTGGGGCACACAGGTCTCTACACAATTTTGTGAGTAAATTTTGGTGGATTTTGTAGGTTAGTTATCCTACTTGTGCATTACTTAGAAAATGTCTTCCCCATTTCCTTTCTTCTTTCTCTTTTCTTCCCCATTTCGTTTTCACTAGGATGCAGGGGACAGAAGGTGGCGCTACTGAGTTGGGAAACCACCCAGCGTTCCCCTCCGTAGAGGGAAAAAACCCAATTCTCCATCTTTTGCGTGTCTCCTTTATTTTCATACAGCCGACATTTCACTTCTGACACGTCTGGCCACCACACTTGTGGGTTTTATTTTTCTTCCCACAACCAAACCATTCTGTGAGGCCGGCCGGTGTCAGTTAAACTCCATTCTGACGCTGTCTCCCTGGATAGTATCGCATCCCGCAGATCAAGGACCGAGTCCCGCAAGACTGCGCTTCACTTCGGGTGCCAATCCCAAGTAGGAGGTCCCCAGGTTACCCACAACTTCTGTCCCTCTTGGCTACGAGTCGGACGTTCCCATGACCTTCTCCCCCTTGGATTCCATTACTTACTAGAGCCCTCCCAGTGTGGATGTCTTCACCACCCTGGTAACTCTTTGAACCTCATACTTTGGGGATTTTTATGGAGTCTTCCTCACCTAGGCGAGATCAATTATTAATGCCTTCTCCCACTCTTTTACCTTCTCGAGAAAATGGGGGATGGGGCTGAACATTTCAAGCTTCTAACCATGGCTCGGTCTTTCCGGAGCCCTCATCCAGGAGCTACCCGGGAGCCCACCCAGAGCTGCCTCATAAGAACCCAAGACACCTCTAGCACCCAAGAGATTACAAGAATTTCAGGACCCCTGTGTCAGGAATCAGGTTCAAAGACCAAACATACAGAACAAATGCTCTTTTTTTTTTTTTTTTTTTAAATATAGTTTATTTATTTTTGAGAGCTAGAGACAGAGTGTGAGCAGGGGAGGGGCGGAGAGAGAGGGAGACACAGAATCGGAAGCAGGCTCCGGGCTCCGTGCTGTCAGCACAGAGCCCGATGCAGGGCTCCAACCCACGAGCTCCGAAATCATGCCCTGAGCTGAAGTCGGAGGCTTAACTGCCTGAGCCACCCAAGCACTCCTAGAACAAACGCTCCCAATGCTCTTCCCACTTAGGAATTTACAAGGGTTTTAGGAACTCTGTGTAAGGAACTGGGGGCAGAGATCAGGATATATATTTCTTATTATAAATCGCAGTATCACACATAGCCATTTCAGATACAGTGCTCCTTATGTACTCACCACTTTTGCCCGCCATTAAGGAAAAAATGATGTCAGAATGGTAACTCCCCTTTAGTTATTATGTTCTCTGCTGTCAAGCAGCAGAACTACTGATCTACTGAAAATAAATGCGTCAATGCTTATCTTTACCTAAACAAACATGAGAATTCTTATCTCAAACGTAGATTGGTATCGATAATAGTAAGACCTTACACACTGAGAACACATCTACCAACACTGTGCTAAGTACCAGCACTCCCCAGTGATGCGAAAGATCCTAATACTAGTATCTCACTGTCAAAAAGGACACTGAGTTGCAAAGAGGCTGAGGAGTTACCCACGTTCACACTACTGTGTAAATGGCCAGAACTAGAACCAGACAGCTGGCCTCCAGACCCCCTCCTCTTGGCCACCATGTTCCCTCGTGAATGCTCTATTCTTTTGGTATTAGTGGTAATTTATGCTGTATAGAGTGGCCAAGAACACTGAATTAGCAGATACAGAAAGATTGCTGCTTGGGGAAATGAATGCAGATTTACATTCCGTCATTTGGTCACAGTATTTTGGTCAACAGATCCCTATACAGTTGATCGTTGAATAGCACGGAGGTTAGGGGTGCCGACCCCTCACACAGTCAAAAATCCATATATAACTTTTGACTCTCTCTAGACTTACCTACCAATAATCTACCATTGACCAGAAGCCTTGCGAATTAGCAGTAGAGTAACACACATTTTGTATAGGTATTATATGCTGTAGTCTTACAATGAAGTAAGCAAGAGAAAATAACACGTTATTAAGATAATCATACGAGGGGGGCCTGGGTGGCTCAGTCGGTTAAGCGGCCGACTTCAGCTCAGGTCACGATCTCGCGATCCGTGAGTTCGAGCCCCGCGTCGGGCTCTGGGCTGATGGCTGGGAGCCTGGAGCCTGCTTCCGATTCTGTGTCTCCCTCTCTCTCTGCTCCTCCCCCGTTCATGCTCTGTCTCTGTCTGTCTCAAAAATAAATAAACGGTAAAAAAAAAATTAAAAAAAAAAGGTAATCATACGAAAGAGAAAATAAATTTATAGTACTGTCCTGTATTTATTTTTTTTAAAAAAGCCATGTAAAAAAATAAATAAATAAAATTAAAAAAATTTAAAAAGCCGTGTACAAGTAGAACTGCACAGTTCAAACCCGTGTTGTTCAAAGGTCAACTGCATAAACTTGTTTTATATGTGTTTCTGTTGAAAGACATCTTACTCGGCATACATCGTGTTTTTAAAAAATTTTTTTAAAATGTGTATTTATTTATTTTGAGAGAGAGCGAGAGAGAGAGAGGGAGAGAGAAAAATCCCACGCAGGCTCTGTGCTGTCAATGCACGTAAAATCATGACATAAGCTGAAATCAAGAGTCCGATGCTTAACTGACTGAGCCACCCATGAGCCTCAGTGTATGTTCTTGGTTTATTAACACTGACTTCTCTACCGGTAGCATTATAACTCATGCTTGAATGAAATTTACCTAACACATGTATTTTCTTTGTAAGACACATCACGGGCTTCTTGCACTTAGAAACATAGCACAGCTTCTGCACTATGCCTGGGGGGGCTATTTTAAACAGGAAAACTTCCAAGAAAAAGCATGAAACATGCAAAAATCTTAGCACTACATAGACTGCGAGGGGCATTTGTTTGCAATATGAAAAGCGAAACAGGAAGGCATGGCACTATCTTGTTCAATCTCAGCTGTATATGTGCATTTCAGGTGAGTCTTTTTGTGTGTGTGTGTGTGTGTGTTTATTTATTTTTGAGAGAGAGAGACAGAGTGAAAGTGGGGTAGGGGCAGAGAGAGAGAGGGAGACACAGAATCCTAAGCAGGCTCCAGGCTCTGAGCCATCGGCACAGAGCCTGACACGGGGCTCGAACTCATGGACCTTGGATCCATGACTTGAGCCAAAGTCGGAGGCACAACCGACTAAAGCCACCCAGGCGCCCCTCTGGTGAGTCTTTTGCCACTCTGTGCCTGTCTGAGAGTGACTGTGGGAAGTTTAGTGAATATTAATCTTGGGGGTACAAATAAATTTAAGCAAATAGGCAAATTCACAAACATGGAATTCGTGAATAATGAGGATCTACCATAACTGCTAAAAGTCTTGCATATTCTGCCCACCAACTGAATGGGAGGTTGGAGGGAGAAGAAAAAATTACGGAGGCAGAGTTGCATGCTGGTTAAGCACCTGCACTTGGGGGCGCCTGGGTGACTCAATCAGATGAGTGTCCAACTCTTGATTTTGGCTCAGGTCATGATCCCAACGTCTTGAGATCAAGTCCCATGTCAGGTGTGGAGCCTGCTTAAGACTCTCTCTCTCTCTCTCTCTCTCTCTCTCTCTCTCTCCCTCTGCCCTTCTCCCCTGCTCACTCTCTCTCTGAAATAATTTAAAAAAATTAATTAATTTAAAAAAAGAAGAATTAAACCTTTACAAAAAAAAAAAAAAAAAGGACCCGAGCTGGGAGACATTTAGATCTGTTTGCCAGTTGTGACTGTGGACAAGTTACTTAATCACATTGTACCAGTTTCTTCACCTATAAAACAGGCAGGATAATCATAGTACCTGTCTGTTGCGAGGAATAATGATAGAAAGCACATAAGCATGCAGAATAGTACTCAGTACTCAATAAATGTCACTCATTACTATAATTCAACCAGAGACACAGTATTACTAATAATACATGTAAACATATAAATTATAGGCAACTGTTGTGTTGGTATCAGAAATTTAAGGTTTTCTTTTCCTGACACTTAACTATTAAATGAGCAACTCAATAGATCTTTCTGTATCTCAGCATATTTAAAATAAAAATTTTTTAAATGCTTATTTATTTTTGAGGGAGACAGAGACAGAGTGTGAGAAGGAGAGGGGCAGAGAGAGAGAGAGAGAGAGAAAGAGAGAGAGACAGAATCCAAAGCAGGTTCCAGGCTCTAAGCTGTCAGCACGGAGCCCCATGCCGGGCTTGAACTCACGAACTGTGAAATCATGACCTGAGCCTAAGTCGGATGCTTAACCAACTGAGCCACGTAGACGCCCCTATCTCAGCATATTTTTGATGAAAATTGGGTTAATACTATCTAGCAGACAACAGTGTTGTGAGAAATAAATGAAATCGTGTATGCGAAAGCATTTTGTAATTTTAAAGGTGCTATATAAATACCAGGTAATATTATTGTTTTTTTTTATTTTGTTTATTTATTGATTTATTTGGAGAGAGTGGGGGAGGGGCAGAGAGAGAAAGACTCCCGAGTAGGTTCCTCGCTAACAGCACAGAGCCCGATGCTGGGGCCTGAGCCCACGAGCTCAGAGATCACGACCTGAGCTGAAACCAAGAGTCAGATGATCAATATCATTATTCTTTTTTTTTTAATTTTTTAAATGTTTTTATTTATTTTTGAGACAGAGACAGAGCATGAGCAGGGGAGGGGCAGAGAGAGGGGGAGACACAGAATTGGAAGCAGGCTCCAGGCTCCGAGCTGCCAGCACAGAGCCTGACGTGGGGCTCAAACTCACAGAGTGTGAGATCATGCCCTGAGCCGAAGTGGGACGCTCAACCGACTGAGCCACTCAGGCGCCCCTCAATATCATTATTCTTGTTCTACTGATTATTTGTTGTTGAAATCAATAACTGACCACTTGCTTGCTTCCTATATCACTGTTTAAATGTTACCGGGAGGTATATAACCCATTTGAAAGAGTCTGTAATGAACATGTACGTTTTAAACAATAATGAAATGATTACCATGAGCTTATCATCCAGTTTTAAAAGCAGAATGCTGGCCAGTATCACTCAAGCAGCCTCTGTGTACATCCTGATCGTCCTCCTCCCTTCCTCCTCCCCACTATCCACAGTTGGGAGTTTCGTGTTCAGCATTTCCCTTCATTTTGAAAATGGCTTTGCCGCCTAAATGTATTTGCCAAAACCATACGATTTTAGGTTTGTTTGTTTTTGAATATTGTCCAAATGGACAATCTTGTTGTTTCTTAACTCACTTTTCTCCCCAGTCAACATTATGCTTTTGTGATCTATCCCTTTTGATGCACGTGGTGAGCAGTTCACTCATGGTCACTGTTTACATTACCCTATTGTAGGAATATACCCCAGTTGATTTGTTCTAGTGATGGACATTTATTTCCAATGCCTTGCTGTCACAAATGGTAAACAATGCCGCGATAATATTTTGTGCAATTTTCCTAACAACCTCCAGCCCCTGGTTGTATGTTTGCACCTGGGGGACATATGCAGGGCTTGTTCTGCTTCAGTGGAGAACTCCTGGTAGGAGCACGTTCAACTTTACTAGATATCGCCAAACTCCCACCAGTTCCATTGCCCCATATCCTTGCCAACATTGGATGTGGACCGATTTTAAAAATGTTTGACTCTCTGGGTTGTGAGAAATGTCACCCCAAACTCTTCATTAAATAAGGAGAGTCCTCTGGAGATCAACTGTTTCCTTAGATAATGGCGCCTGGGTGGCTCAGTTGGTTGAGCGTCTGACTTCTGCTCAGGTCATGATCTCACAGTACGTGAGTTCAAGCCCTGCACCGGGCTCTCTGCTGCCAGCACAGACCCGCTTCAGATCCTCTGCCCGCCCCCCTTTGCCTCTCCCCTGTTCATGCTTTCTCTCTCTCTCTCTCTCTCTCAAAAATAAACATAAAAAAAAAAAAAAGCATCTACAGACTCTAGTAGCTATAGGAGGCACTAGAAATTGCTTCCATTGGACTTGCATTTGGTAGTGCAGTATAAGATAACAGAGTTGGGAGGAAAATCAGACATCTTGAGCTGTCGTGTCGGGTCCTTCTCCTAATTCCATCCCACACCTGCCACATGCCTCATGTCCTTGAGATGGAATGAAGATTCTCAAACGATGAGTTATTGCTACAAACCTCCGTGGAGCCAAATCATTTTCCACCTTCTGCAGCCATTAAGGCTTGGACACCTAGGAAGAAACAGGCATTTTTCTTAAGTCAGAAAAAAGAATCCTAACTCAAGAGTTCTCATCTGGAACTTCAAGTGAGACATAGCCTTTGTTTTTCAGGGTTGTAGGACCTGGTAGAGCTTTCTCTACAAATGCTAGGGTGGCTTGGATCTTAAACTCTGTAGTTCTAGGACTTGCTCAGGCTTCTTCCCCCCTTAAGCCTCTAGGTCACTCCCATTCTAACTGTAGATGTTGATGGAACACACCGTGTGCCAGGCATGTCTTCTGTGTGTGGGATACGGAGTAAATCAATTGGACAAAGTTAGAATTCGTTACCTTTCAGATTTAGAGACTGTCAAATTCACAAACTAGGCCAGTTTAACTTGACCCAGTAGCTACAGCACCACATTGGGAAGCCAGGAGTAGGAGGAGGTAGATTTAGGTGAATGACTGGCTTTATTTACTATTTAACTAAAACATCACGAAATCATTGTAAAACCAGTACAGTGTTTCTAACTTTTAACAATGCTCATTTTTGAATTATACAACTAATATGTGCTCATTGCAAAAAATTGAATGCAGACATGTTGAAAGTGAAAGTGAAAATTCTTTCTCTACTTTCTCCACTTCCTAAGTCCATTTCCCAAGAAGTTGTTGCTATTAAATATACCCTTTTTCAGGGGCGCCCGGGTGGCTCATCCGGTTAAACATCCGACTCTTGATTTCAGCTCAGTTCATGGTTTCACAGTGTGTGAGTTCAAGCCCCACATCGGGCTTTGTGCTGACAGCACAGAACCTGCTTTGGATTCTTTCCCTCCCTCTCTCTCTCTGCCCATACTCCGCTAGCACTCTCTCTCTCTCTCTGTCTTTCTCAAAATAAATAAACTTTATTTTTTTTTTTAAATTTATTTTTTTTTCAATGTTTATTTATTTTTGGGACAGAGGGAGACAGAGCATGAATGGGGGAGGGGCAGAGAGAGAGGGAGACACAGAATCGGAAACAGGCTCCAGGCTCCGAGCCATCAGCCCAGAGCCTGACACGGGGCTCGAACTCACGGACCGAGAGATCGTGACCTGGCTGAAGTCGGACGCTTAACCGACTGCACCACCCAGGCGCCCCAAAATAAATAAACTTTAAATATACCCTTTTCAAAGTTTTCTACATACCTGGAAATATATGTGAAGTATATGTGTATGTGTGTTTGAATATTTCACATACTCACTTTAAATTATACATATAATTCAACAGCTCACTTATAGCACTCAGTAATTTACCACGTCATTTCTTCATTACTTAATTAAAAATTTTTAACTCTTGGACTCCCATCCTCTATTTTATTATAATCACATATTTAAAACAGATGTATAAGGACATAAAAAATAGGATCAGTATCAGCTTTATCAAGTTGTGACTATTCACCTTTATTAAGGTTTTAATATTTATTTCAGATATATATATGTATATTTATTAATAAAAAAATGTTTATTTACTTTTATTTATTTTGAGAGAGAGAGAGAGAGAAGGAGCATGAGCAAGGGAGGACAGAGAGAGAGAGAGAGAGAGAGAGAGAGAGAGAGAGAGAATCCCAGGCAGACTTCACATTTAACACAGAGCCTGATGAGGGGCTCAATTTCATGAACTGTGAGATTATGACCTGAGCTGAAATCAAGGGTCAGACGCCCAACTGATTGAGTCACCTAGGTGCCCCTACTTCAGATATTTTTAAAAGGTATATACTCCTTCCCCAAATCTTTTATGTCTCTCTTTTCCCAGAGATAACCACTTTCCCCCCAATTTGCTTTTATACTTTTATTACATATACATGACTTCATCAGCAATATGTAGCTTTATTTTCATGCTTTGAAATTTTATATGAATAGCTCTTGACTTACTATTACAAGTTAGTTATTACAAGAGTAACATAAGGAAGGGAGTAAAATGAGGGGCCCCTGGGTGGCTCAGCTGGTTAAGCATCCAACTTCAGCTCAGGTCACGATCTCATAGTTTGTGGGTTTGAGCCTCACATTGGGCTCTGTGCTGACAGCTCAGAGCCTGGAGCCTGCTTTGGATTCTGTCTCCTTCTCTCTCTGTTCCTCCTCTGCTCTCACTGTCTCTCTCTCTCTCTCTCTCAAAAATAAATAAAGATTTAGGGGCACCTGGGTGGCTCAGTCGGTTAAGCGCCCGACTTCAGCTCAGGTCACGATCTTGCAGTCCGTGAGTTCGAGCCCCGCATCTGGCTCTGGGCTGATGGCTCAGAGCCTGGAGCCTGCTTCCGATTCTGTGTCTCTCTCTCTCTCTGCCCCTCCCCCGTTCATGCTCTGTCTCAAAAAATAAATAAACGTTTAAAAAAATAAACTTTAAAAATTTTATTTATTTATTTTTAATTAATTTTTTTTAATGTTTATTTATTTTTGACAGAGAGAGAGAGAGACAGAGCACGAGCGGGGGAGGGGCAGAGAGAGAGGGAGACACAGAATCGGAAGCAGGCTCCAGGCTCCGAGCTGACAGCACGGAGCCCGACGCGGGGCTCGAACTCACAGACCGTGAGATCATCACCTGAGCCGAAGTCCGCACTCAACCGACTGGGCCACCCGGGCGCCCCTAAAAATTTTTTTTTTAATAAAATAAATTAAAAAAAGGAAGAATATAAAATGGAAAAGAGTTTTCCTTTCTTTACTTTCCATTTACCAGATATAATAGCCTGTATTAAGCGTCTTGGCTGTAGTTCCATAAATATTTTGTGCCTAGCAAGTCTAAATATCTTATACTTCTTTACTTATTTATTTTATTATCATTTTTTTAAGGAAGTGCTAGACCCAATGTAGGGCTTGAACTTAGGACCCCAAGGTCGAGAGTCAAGAGTCGTATGCTTTACTAACTGAGCCAGCCAGGCATCCCTTATATTTAGTTTTTTATACAAATGACCTAATATTACACTTTTTTTTATACTTGCAGTTTTCTACTTATTTAATTCACCTTTTCATATCTGAGCATATAGGTCAACCTCAATTTTTATTTTATTTATTTATTTATTTATTTAAAAAAAATTTTTTTTTCAACGTTTTTATTTATTTTTGGGACAGAGAGAGACAGAGCATGAACGGGGGAGGGGCAGAGAGAGAGGGAGACACAGAATCGGAAACAGGCTCCAGGCTCGGAGCCATCAGCCCAGAGCCTGACGCGGGGCTCGAACTCACGGACCGCGAGATCGTGACCTGGCTGAAGTCGGACGCTTGACCGACTGCGCCACCCAGGCGCCCCAACCTCAATTTTTAATAGGTGCATATACTTTATCGATAGATGTACCGTAATTTATTTATTTATGGAATTGATCAATTCTAAATGGATGGGTGTTTAGATTATTTCCACTTTCTAATCACAAACATTTTGCAATACATATCCCATGTATGTTATGTACTGGCGAACTTATCTTTATGGTTTATATCAAATGAAAAGAATAGATGTGCATACAAAACTACATGAGTGTACTATTTTTGAACCCATATCTTTTTTTTTTTTTTCCTTGAACCAGTATCTTAAGTGCTTCTTGTATTAAATATGTATGGTGTGGTGAAGAGAATGTTGATTTGTAAATCATGAGGCATGAGTTTTCAATTCTGACTGCATCACCAAATGTGTCTGGACAAATGACTTAATAAGTCTGGGATTCAAGTCTGTCATATGTAAAGTGCAAGATTTCAACTACAAGGTCACGAAGGTCCATTCTAAGTTAGGAAGATTTGTAAACTATGATTGAATGCTCATTACAATTGTTATCAGTGCATTTGTAGCAATCCTAGGATTTAGGAAAGTTATACTTTAACAAGTACCATTTCGTGATAGATAACAGTACCCTGAGCAAAGGTAAAACGGAATTGAAAACCCTGTGATAAACTGCTTTTTGTATGCGCACAAAGAATAAAGAGCTGAGAAATATGTTACTGGTGGAAAAGAGTCAAGAAACTCTGACTTTTATTTTCATGTTTAAAATATATCTAAAAGTAATAAAAATTTGAGTTGGATGAAGCCTCTGTCATTTCTAACAAGAGTGTTTTTGTTGAACTTGGTTAAATCACATACACTTGGAAAAATCACACATATGAGAAAATTCTCGATTTCTAGGAGAGTCTCCAGTCCAGAACTTTTAAATTGTGTAGCTGCTGCCCCCTACTGGTAGGCAAAGGTGAATTGCAGCCAAGACATTTAAAATTTTCTTGATCAGGGCAAGGACAAATTATCCCAGTAAAGATGGATAGAAATGATCATTCATTTAACAACAACGAAAAAATATGGCGTTCTTGCTACATTCTGAAAGCTGTGATAGATACTGGGTAAATACAAATGGGTTTCTTGCCTTTGTAAAATAGATGTACCTATAAACAGCTGAATGCAATGTGGTAAGAATTAAAACTAAGTATAAGTAAGTCCAAGTATGGATAAGTATAAATAAGTGGGAGCATAGAGCAGGGAGTTACTAGTTTTATTTAGGGAAGCTAAATAAAAGAGAGAATAACTGCTCAGATAAATTGATATTTAAATTACATCTGAAGGCATTTTACCAAGGAATGAATGGGAAGGGCATTTCGGTCTATGCAAATATGTGTAACATGAACAAAGACGTGTTTGGAAAATTACAAAATTAGCAATGCGATTAGGTTAGAGGGGACACTGGGAGTGAGAGGAAGACAGTATGAGAAAAGAGGCTCTCTGTGAGCCTGAAAAGCAAGGTTGGGGCAAGATTATGAAGAATCAACTAGCTACGAAAATTCGACTTTATTGTACAGCTGGTGGAGAGTTTATAAGACAATTCTTTAAAAGGCAGAGTATAATGTACATAATAATCTTAGTATATGATCTAATTATCAGAATTATTCTTGGTCTTTTTCCATTACTTTTTTTTTTTTAACCTGTAAAATGATGAGCAGAGTTAGATCCCTTTTTATTTATTTATTTTTTTACTGTGAGTCAAGATGTACTACTCGGTATTAAAATCAGTTATGTGGGTTGAGAACAAAAATATAAAATAGAACAGAGCAAAATAAAAAAATTATAAACTGCCATCATGTTTAATAAGGTTATCATTTTGGGAAACCTTTGTTTCAAGTATACATGTGTGCATTGGGCTCTGTGTGCGTCGGGCTCTGTGCTGACAGCTCAGAGCCTGGAGCCTGCTTCCGATTCTGTGTCTCCCTCTCTCTCTGCCCCTAACCCACTCGCATTTTGTCTCTGTCTCTCTCAAAAATAAATAAATGTAAAAAAAAAAAAAAAATGAAGTCATATGGTATGTATGGGGCTGGCTTTTTTTGTTTGGTACAATATTTTCGAGATCGATCTATGTCATTATGGGTATTAGTACTTCAAATCTTTTTATTGCTATTACTGAGTTTAGTTTGAGGCTATTTATTGCTATCCTTCTTGATACTGTTGAATATCCATATGACAGTATTTCACTATATGGATACACCACAATTTGTTTATCCATTCTCCTATTGATGGACATTTGGTATTTTCTTTCAGTTTTTGGCTATTTTATTTAAAAAAAATTTTTTTAACGTTTTATTTATTTTTGAGACAGAGAGAGACAGAGCATGAACGGGGGAGGGGCAGAGAGAGAAGGAGACACAGAATCGGAAGCAGGCTCCAGGCTCTGAGCCATCAGCCCAGAGCCCGACGCGGGGCTCGAACTCACGGACCACGAGATCGTGACCTGAGCTGAAGTCGGCCGCTTAACCGACTGAGACACCCAGGCGCCCCTTTGGCTATTTTAAACAAAGCTGCTATGAACATTTTCCTTTCCGGGGATCTATGTTTTGTTTTTAGTTTAAAAAAAAATTTTTTTTTTTTTTACATTTATTCATTTTTGAGAGACAGAGAGACAGAGTGTGAATAGGGGAGGGGCACTGAGAGACACACACACAGAATCTGAAGCAGGCTCCAGGCTCTGAGGTGTCAGCACAGAGCCTGATGTGGGGCTGGAACACACGGACTGGGAGATCATGACCTGAGCTGAAGTCAGACACCCCACCCACTGAGCCACCCCGGCGCCCCGACTGTGGGTCTATGTTTTAATTTCTCTGGGGTAAATATTTTGGAGTGGGATGATGGGTTATGTGATAAATGTATGTTTAACTTAAAAAATTTTTTAAGAATGTTTATTTATTTGGAGAGGGACAGAGCGCGTGCACGCGAGGGAGCGCATGGGCAGGGGAGGGGCAGAGACAGACGGAGACACAGAATCCCAAGCAGGCTCTGTACTGTCAGCACAGGGCCCGATGCAGGGCTCCATCCCATCAACTGGGCACTTAACCAACTGAGCCATCCGGGTGCCCCCCTCCCCATCCCCACCCCCATCCCCGAGTCAAAGCAGTTTTCTTTGTTTCTTTCCAATGTGTATACTTGTATTTCTTTTTCTTACCCTATTGTAATGACGAGGACCTTTAGGACGATAATTAACAGAAGTGGTGAGGCATAAACTTGCCTCGTTCTTCACTCGTTCTTGATCTTAGCGGAAAAGCATTCAATATTTCATCAGTAAGCATGATGTTAGTTGTAGGGTTTTTACAGATGTCCTTTATCACACTGAGGAATTCCCTTTCCATTCTTAGTTTGGTAAGAGTTTTTATGAGTACTGAAGTTTTTCATATTCTTTTTTCTGCGTCTGTTGGGTTGACTATGTGCTTTTTCTTTATAACGGAACCTTAAACTCTTTGGAGTAAATCCCACTTGGTCATGATGCATTCTCTTTTTTTACACATGGTTGGATTTGATTTGTTAGTCTTTTGGTAAGAGTTATTGCTTATGAGGAAATATTGGCCTACAGTTTTCTTATAATATCTTTGGTTTCAGCATCAGGGTAAATGATTGTCTCATAAAAATTAGTTGGGAAATATTTTTACTACTTATTTTTTTATTTTTGAGCGAGAGACAGAGCACGAGCAGGGGAGGGACAGAGAGAGAGACGGATACACAGAATCTGAAGCAGACTCCAGGCTCTGAGCTGTCAGCACAGAGCCTGACGGGAGGCTCGAACTCAATGACCCTTGAGATCATGACCTGAGCTGAAGTCAGATGCTTAACCGACTGAGACACCCAGGTGCCCCTTCCTCTTCTATTTCTCAGAAAGCTTGCATAAGATTTATATTATTCCTTCCTAAAATGTTTGATCAATAATGAAGCCATCTGGGCCCGGAGTTTTCTTTGTGGGAAGGTTTTCAGGTATGAAGTTAATTTCTTTAATAGTTATAGGACTATTCAGATTTTCTATGCCTTTTTGAATAATATTAGGTAAGTTTTTGCACATTAATGACCATTTCATTTATCGAATTTTTTGGCATAAAGTTGTTTATAATACAGAAATGTGGACTTTTACTTTTCGTTTTATCCCCTTCTACACTCTGAATATTTTTTTTTTTTAATTTTCTTAACGTTTTATTTATTTTTGAGACAGGGAGAGCCAGAGCATGAACAGGGGAGGGTCAGAGAGAGGGAGACACAGAATCCGAAACAGGCTCCAGGCTGCGAGCTGTCAGCACAGAGCCCGACGCGGGGCTCAAACTCACGGACCACGAGATCATGACCTGAGCCGAAGTCGGCCACTTAACCGACTGAGCCACCCAGGTGCCCCAACACTTTGAATATTTTGAAAACTATATGAAGGTGCCTGAAGTTGAAAAATGTTGGGAAGTGGCGAAAGTAATAAGTTAAATGATTATAGTTAAATGCAAATCTTCTGTTATTTAATAATAAGTATTGCCTACTATGTGAACGATATTTTGCTGGGTGCTGAAAAAGCAAAGTTTTTGCCTTTATGGAGCTTGTGGTATAGTGGGAGATATTTGAAGTATTATGTATAACATAATATACACCCATTATGTATAACAAAAAGGTATAACAGAAACAAGAGGAAGCATTAGAGAAAATTCATTTGAAGTAAGTACCTGGTGAAAGTCAGTCAGAGAAAGACAAATACCATTTGATTTCACTCTTAGGTGGAATTTAAGAAACAAAACTAACAAAGGAAAAAAAAAAGAGACAACCCAAAAAACGGACTTTTTTTAAAGATTTTATTTTTAAGTATCTCTACACCTAACATGGGGCTCGAACTTACAACCCCGAAAATGAGAGTCACATGCTCTACTGACTCAGTCAGCTAGGTGCCCCCCAAAACCGGACTCTTTAACTGTAGAGAACACATAGATGGTTACCGGAGGGAAGGTGGGTGGAGGGGTGGCTGCAATGGGTGAAAGGGATTAAGGGCACACTTATCTTTTTTTTTTTTAATTTTTTTTTTAATGTTTATTTATTTTGGGGACAGAGAGAGACAGAGCATGAATGGGGAGGGGCAGAGAGAGAGGGAGACACAGAATCAGAAGCAGGCTCCAGGCTCTGAGCCATCAGCCCAGAGCCTGACGCGGGGCTCAAACTCACGGACCGCGAGATCATGACCTGAGCTGAAGCCCGACCCTCAACCGACTGAGCCACCCAGGTGCCCCAAGGGCACACTTATCTTGATGAGCAGTGAGTAATATATGGAACCGTTGGCTCACTATATTGTACACTTGAAACTAATACGACGCTGCATGTTAGTTAACTACACTGGAATTAGAATAAAAAAAATATGATAATTGGTGAAGTCACAAAGGAGGTAATATTTGAGCAGATATGTGAATGTATCAGTTTGCCAAATTGACAGGCCCGGGGGAAAGTGTTCAAGATAGTAGGTTTAAGCGCAAGTAAGTGTTTGAAGAATATGAAGAACAGAATTCTGGAATGAGAAATAGTTGAGGATTACTGAAATTTTAAGTGAAAGTTTGCTGTTTTTCTTTTTGTCTGTTTTTTATCTTAAATATTTTCCTATGGTTCTAATATCAAGCCATATTTTTAAAAATTTTTATGTTATATATGTTTTAAATATATATTTTTTCGATTGATAGACGTTCATGTTGTTTCGTAGTTTTCACTATTACAAACAATGCTGTAATAAACATTGTCCCTACTTTTCTGCACATGTAAGAATGTCTCTAACATAAGTATGAGTGGATTTACTAAATTGAATGTTATTTACAATATTTTGATCAATTCTGCTAAATTTCACTTCATTCTTGGTGCCAGTATTTGACAGTAGCTGATTTCCCACATCCTTGACAGGGATACATCATAAGGCTTTTTGAATTTTAAGATTATCCCTTAGCTACGTAGACAATTAAGGACCCATTTTCAACCAGTCAAGATAACGAAGTGGTTAAGACCACTCTTGTATTGTAGTCACAGTTGAGTTCGTATCTTGGTTTTGACATTTGCCATCCACGTTAAACAGTTTCTAAGCGATAGTGTTGAGGCAAGTTTACCTGTGGAGTGTACAAGAAACATATTTATGGAAAGAACTCAGTTGGATTTATCATTATAGGACTGGGAGCAAATAGCGGGCATTAAATAACTGTTCATCATTCTTCCCGAATTTGTCAGGAATTGAGGGTCCTATTTAAGAGTTTAAGAGGTTCACATTTTCCAGAAAGATAACCAGAATGCACATCGGAAGTGGGGCAAACTATTTCAACAAGTGCTTTTAATCCGAGATTAAAAGGTGCTATCAGGGAACTCATCAGGCTGCGCATTTTAAACGTTGAGACGCTGGAGGATTAAAATCCACCACGTCTACGACATATGGATACATTTACCATAGGTATCCAGTTTGAGATTACCGACGGGCAGATACCCCTTTTTTGCCAGGAAACTACGGCTAAATAGTGACTTCTGTCAGAAAAAAAATCCTCCAGATGCCAAGACAGTCCGCCTCCTTCCTAAGCACTACGGAAACCTGCCAGCCGCAAGATGGCGATTACCCCAACCACCTTTCCGAAACGGAGATTTCCATAACGCGAATCGCCGCGCCCTGGAAAGGAAGTTTTGCCATTACCCAAGATGGCGAACTGCGCAGCTTCACGGTTTCCAGCTTTCAATATGGCTTCCCCAACCCGCACCACCGGAGGTTAATCTCAGGAACCAAACTAAACTCGCGCGGAAGTAGCGTCAGCGGAAGTTGCGCCTGGCCCAACTTCCTACCCCCCCCTACGCCCGCCCCCGTTCCTACGCCCCGCCCCCGGTGGCGCGGAGTGCAGAGCCAAGATGGCGGCAGAGTTGGAGTACGAGTCTGTTCTGTGTGTGAAGCCCGATGTTAGCGTCTACCGGATCCCTCCCCGGGCCTCCAACCGCGGTTACAGGTACCAGCCCCGAGGCTCTGCAGTACATGCATACCGGGTCGGGGATGACAGTGTCCTCCTCAGGTGGCACGCTGCGAGTCCCCGCCACTGCCACCTCTGAGTTGTCACTTTGCTAGCCTCCCCACCAGGGTTGTTCTCGCCCCGTCCTCCTGTTCTTTTCCCACTGTGGCATGGCAGCCTGGTTTCCGCCGCTTAAAAAAATTTACCATCTGCGTCTTCCCACTCCTCCTCCCTTGGGCCTCTCGGGGTTACCCATCTGCTCCCCATCATACCCATCCAGTCGTGCCTGCTCCATCGCCTGTCACCTTTGGTTCGTTCTTTCTTGCGTCCTTCGGTTTCTCCTCCTCGTCGTACCCCCTCCTGACCTCCCTGTCTCTCATAAACATTTCCAGTACCCCGTGCATAATGGTGGGTAATCATCGTGTCGGCCGCTCTCTAGGTGATACGATTTAATCTTTTGTGCCAGTCTTGCCACCAAGCATGATCCGCCGTTTGGTTTTCCTTTCACTTCTTTTGCTAGTGGGCAAAGGTTATGATGGTAGGTTTTCCAGTGGTTGTCCATTCTGTTTTTTTTTTTTTCCAGTACATTTTCTTGATGATTACATGGTATTTTCTATTTTCCTTTCCTCCCTTCTTAATCTCTCTTATAGCCTTTCTCTCCAAAGTTAATGCAGCATTTTCTCTGTAGGGCTAACCAACCACCTTGTGATCGCGTGTTGGTGAGGTTCTGAGGATGCTCTAGGCAGTCATGAAGTCATGTAGTGGAAGGAGTTAACACGTTAACCGGGTTACATATTCAGAAATACGGGTATGAACCCTGACAGTTTAACAGCTGTATGATTTGGGACAAATCGCTTAATCTCTGCAAGCCTCAGTTTTCTCATCTGTAAAATAGAAAAAAAAAAGTGATCAGAAAACCTGCTCTGGTTCTGTACCTCAGAGAAGTTTTTGGAGGGTTACGTGACGTAATATAAGAAATGTGAAAAAATTTAGGAAACAGGAAAGCAGCATATTAAATACAAGGCACTGTTCTTACCCCTCTCTCGTCCAACTCACCATCATGATTTTCCTCTTGGCATTTATCATTGCTTTGGCTCTTGTCCTCCTCCTGTGGCCATTAGCTTGCCTCCTTACTGGGGTTTCATTCATCATGGATCACGCTCCTCGTGCTTGCTGACCTGTGCACTAGACACTGTGGGTTGCACGTTTTGGCGGAGGTGGTCCTAATTCCAGTTTTTCAGTCAGGCCCCAAATCGACCACGAATAGGAATCTACGTGCTTTTCGATGGTAGTTACTGGTAGTGGTGTGTGAGTCAGCAGGGACATCTGCTGCTTTGGGCTTCCCGAAGGAGTGACCCTGCCATTCTGGCTTAGGTACGCTCTGTGCGGGCCTCCGTAGCACCACTGCTGATCTCTGTCCTAGTGCTCTTCCTTCTGTATTGTAATTGATTGTTCCGTCTGCTGTTTCTCCAGACTAGCTGTGAACGACTTGAGGTCTTTTCTAAGTTTATAGTACCAGGGTCTAGTACAGTGTCCTGCACATAGCAGGCACTCTGTAAACTTGGGAGAAATTAGTAGATTCCACTTCATCACATAAATTAGCAGTGATTGAACTGTTCAGTAGTTAAGACTTCCGAAAGGGTATGATACATCATAAAGTGGGGTTCTCTTCTCTTTCTTCTACTTTAAGCTTTTTCAGCGACCTTCCTCCTCTCACCCACCTGCATTCTCAACTTTCACTTTCTAGTTTATCCACAGCCTTTTATCTGCATGTCAGTTAACTGCACTGAGCCATCAAAACAATTTCTTAATTTTCCTCTATTTCTTGTTGTCTGTGTTTTCTATGCGTATTATTGACATTTCTTATCCTCAAGAGGCATTTTATCATTAGCCACTCTTAGTATAGTGAGTGAAGAGAGCTGAACTAAGTGTGCATCGAGATTCCCATTTATTTGCTGGGTTATTCTTGGCAAGACACCTAACTCTTTTTAATTTTTTTTTATTTTTTAATTTTTTTAATGTTTATTTATTTTTGAGAGAGACAGAGATGGAATGCGAGTGGGTTAGGGGCAGAGAGAGAGGGAGACACAGAATCTGAAGCAGGCTCCAGGCTCTGCGCTGTCAGCGCAGAGCCTGACGCGGGGCTCGAACTCACAAACCATGAGGTCGTGACCTGAGCCGAAGTCGGACGCTCAACCGACTGAGCCACCCAGGCGCCCCACACCTCTCTTGAACTGTAGTTTCCTCGTTTGTAAAAACGGATATCCTACTACTTACCTTGCAGTATCCTTTCACTTAATTTTCATAGGAATAGGCATAATGCTTGGCACATAATAGGTACTTGATAAATGTTACTTTTATGCCTTTTTGTCTGCCTAATCTTGTTTACAGAACCCATTTTACATTATGAGCATGACTTATTCTTTAGGCTGCCTTTAAAGGAAAAACTGGGATTTTTAGGAAGCAGGAGGAATAGTTTGAGTATTAGTAAGATTGAGGGAATGAATGACTTTGATTCACGTAGTGTAAGCTGTTGCTTCGCAGACTTTCTCTGACAATTTAGATCGATGAGAATGTTAGAAATGATTAGAAAATGGTTTCCCAACCTATGAAACTGTTGTCATATTCATCACTGCCCTTCCCCTCAGCTAAATCATTAGTAAACTCAATAGCCTGTTTTAATGTAATGAGAAGAATGCTGGACTTCGAAGTTAGGCATTACTTCCTGTGTTACTATTCTTCATTGAGACGGACAGAGATGGTAGGCTTTCCATTGCCTATTCCAGATGGTTGCTGTAAGGGTTTATTACTGATGTCAGTGAAAATTTGTGAAGTCAGTTCAGAAGACCAGCGAAACCAAGAGTTCCTCGGGCTAGGTCTTGGGAATGGGAAAGGAACTAAGGCTCAGGGCTGAGGGAAATTGCTGCTGGGGATATCCATTCACTTACTGAGGATTTGTTAAATATTGGCCACTGGACACGCAAGATAAATAAGCCAAGGAACCTGTCCCAGGAAACACATCTAGTAGGCTTGTTCCTGATATATTCAGTACACAGTGTTTAGCTCATGGTGTGATGGTAGAATAAGTAATGACTCCTTAAAAAAAATTAAAACTCGGGGACCTTTAGAGCATTATACTGTGGATCAGATTCAAGTACTTGAGGCACCGCATTAAGAGATGAGGGCATGACAAGGATTTATAAATCCTGTTCAAAACCTGTGCTAATTTTCATTTTTTTTTCCTTTCCACCTTTGCTTCTTGTTTAGATATATTTTATTGTTACCTTTCTGCCTTGCAAGTATTAGTCTTCAGGTTTCTGAGGGATGAGGTTTTTTATTTAAAGATTTTATTTATTTATTTTTTAATTATTATTTTTTAAAGTTTATTTATTTTTGAGACAGAGAGAGACAGAGCATGAACGGGGGAGGGTCAGAGAGAGAGGGAGACACAGAATCGGAAGCAGGCTCCAGGCTCTGAGCCATCAGCCCAGAGCCCGACACGGGGCTCGAACTCACGGACCGCGAGATCGTGACCTGAGCTGAAGTCGGACGCTTAGCCGACTGAGCCACCCAGGCGCCCCAAATATTTTATTTTTTTAAAATTTTTATTCTTTTTGAGAGACAAAAAGAGAGAGAGCATGGGATAGAGGCAGAGGGAGAGAGAGAATCCCAAGCAGGCTCTGCCCTCAGTGTGGAGCCCCATGCGGGGTTCGATCTTGTGACCGCGAGATCGCGAATGCAGCTGAAATTTAGAGCCTGGTGCTCAACTGACTGAGCCACCAAGGTGCCCTGAGATTTTATTTTTATGTAATCTCTGTACCCAACACGGGGCTTGAACTCACAACCTCAAGATCAAAAGTCACATGCTCTAGGGATTGAGCCAGCCAGGTGCCCCATGATGAGTTGCTTAATAACTTTTACTTTGCCCTCTCTTTTCCACACGCTGACAAAAACAAACTCACAAATTCAGAGCTTTGTAAAATTGGTCATATTTAAATAATGTCTTAGATTTCCTTCAAATTCGTGTATCACACAGATTATAAGTATTCAGTGTTTTGTAATGTTTCCACGGACATCTGTATCTCTAGCCCACATGTTTTTCCTGAACTCCTGACTCATATTCAAATGCCTTCTCCGTATCTTCACTTGAGAAATCAATTTGACGTCTCCAGCTCAACATATTCAAAACTGAACTCCTGAGCTTCTCAGACATGCTCTACCTATAGCCTTTCTGTCTCAGTTATTGGCAGCTCCTTTGCTCAGGCGAAAAACTTCAGCGTCATCCTTGACTCCTCCTACCTCACATTCAGTCCTTTAGAAAACCCCATTTCTTTGCTTTAAATGTATCTAGAATCTAGCCGCTTCTGCTCCTGTCCCTTCCTAGCCACCGTCATGACTCCTGGATTGTGGTGGTAGTCTCTTAACTATAATACCCCTGCTTCAGTATTTACATTGCTTCTACGTACAACAGACAAGGTGATCCTTTTAAAGTCAAAGGAAGATCATGTTTCACCTCTGCTTAAAACTGGTACTGGCTCCTTTTTCACTCAGTAAAAGCTAAAGTTCGCACGAGGCCTATAAAATTTGCCCCTCTGTTACCTCACCCCCACCTCATCTCTTATTTTATTCCAGCTGCAGTGGCTTTCTTTTTGAGGGCAAGCATTCCAGGTACATTCGCACCTTAGCACCTTTGCACTAATTGTTTCAAACCTGGAGCTCCTCCCCCCCTCCCCCCCATATCTGCATGAGTAACTCTCTTGCTTCCTTCACATTTTTGCCCACATTTCACCTTGTTTAAAAAAAAAAAATTTTTTTTTAATGTTTGTTTATTTTGGAGAGAGACAGAGACAGAATGCGAGTGGGTTCAGGGCAGAGAGAGAGGGAGACACAGAATCTGAAGCAGCTCCAGGCTCTGAGGTGTCAGCACAGAGCCCGACATGGGGCTCGAACTCAGGAGCTGTGAGATCATGACCTGAACTGAAGTCAGACGCTCAACCAACTGAGCCACCCAGGTGCCCCTCGTTTCACCTTGTTAATAAGGCCTCCCCTGACTACCCTCTTGAATGCTGCAACCTGTTTACTCTCCCACTACCCTCCCGATTTCCCTTTTGTGTTTCTTCATTTTCTTTCTTCTTTAGCACTTACCATTTTCTGAGATACTAATTATTTTACTTGTTATGTTTATTTTTTATTGTCTATTTTCTATTGGACTATAAACCTCACGAGGGTAGGAGTCTTTGTTTTGTTCATTCACCTAGAACAGTGCCTGTGACTTAATATGCATTCTGTAAGTACTGGTTGAATTCAGTGAAAGATGATAATACATTTAGGGATTTGGGAAGCCTTCTGTTACCCAGTATAGTTCATTCAGTAGACTCTGTTATTACTTGATCAGTAAAACACTATTATATAAACTATCATCTGCAGTGTGGCAGTATAGTACCATTATGAGAGTTAGTTTTAATTGCTTGTATTTGTACTTTTACGTGTTTTTATTGATGCTTATTAGACTCCAGAATTCTTAAGGAGTAACACTGTCTTTTGTTTGCTTTGGATTATATGTCATATGAGGCATCTGGGCAGCAGGGATCATGAGTTATTCTTGTTAATTATTTAATAGGTAGAATAAGCAAGAAGGGAAATAGAAATACGGCAAATGATTCTGTGTAGGTTTTTCGTAATAAAAGCCATAGACTTGAGGCTTCCTATTTTCCTGTCCTAGGGCATCTGACTGGAAATTAGACCAGCCTGATTGGACTGGCCGCCTCCGAATCACTTCAAAAGGGAAGATTGCTTATATCAAGCTTGAGGATAAAGTTTCAGGTAATCTGTGCTGGTGACCCTCTAACATATTAAGGGTATTAGTTTGGTGTGCCTTTTCTTTTCCTTTTTCTTTTTTTCTTCTTCTTCTTTTTTTTTTTTAATGTTTATTTATGTATTTTGAGAGTGAGAGAGTGAGCAGGGGAGGGGCACAGAGAGAGGGGAGAGAGAGAGAATCTCCAGCAGGCTCTGAGTTTTCAGCACAGAGCCCAACACGTGGCTTGAACCCACACACCATGAGATCATGACCTGAGTCGAAATCAAGAGTCAGATGCTTAACCGACTCAGCCACCCAGGCACCCCATTTTTGGTGAACTTTTATAAATACATTTAAGTTGGAGACTGGAATGGAAATATTTGTTAGAGTTTTAGATTTTTGCTTCTTTAGCTCAAGGAAGTCCTTTTCTTACCTGTTAGGGGAGCTCTTTGCTCAGGCACCAGTAGAACAATATCCTGGTATTGCTGTGGAGACAGTGACAGATTCCAGCCGCTACTTTGTAATCCGGATCCAGGATGGTACTGGTAAGGGATCTGGGATTTTGAATGGGTGAGATTAGGAAAATAGGTAATGCCTTTCAGTAAAGTGCGTCTCAGTTGCATTTATCTTAACTTCAGTTTACTAAATTTTTTCACCCCTTGCTCCATAGTTAACTATGGTTGCTAAAGGACAAGGATTAACATGTTGTTTGTAATAAATAAAAACAAGTTCAAGATATGATAATTAATAGGTGGATATAAATAAATGTCTATCCAACCAAAGAATTCATACATATTGCCCACTCATTCATTGTTTGTGGTGGGTTTTGGTGGGACTGTCTGAAATCATCTATGTCTAGGGCATTTTCTCTCTTTTCTCCATAGTCTATATCAGAGGTGGGCAAACTTTCTGGAAAGACAGATGGTGAATATTTTAGATTTTGTAGGCCAAATGGTCTCTATTGTAGCTACTCAGTTCTGCTGATGTAGTATGAAAGCAGCTACAGATAATATGTAAACAAATGGGAATAGCTGTGTTCCAGTAAAATATTATTTTTTTTTGTAATTTTTTTTTTTAACGTTTATTTATTTTTGAGACAGAGAGAGAGTGAGCATGAACGGGGGAGGGTCAGAGAGAGAGGGAGACACTGAATCCCAAACAGGCTCCAGGCTCTGAGCGGTCAGCACAGAGCCCGACGCGGGGCTCGAACTCATGGACCGCGAGATCATGACCCGAGCCGAAGTCGGCCACCCAACCGACTGAGCCACCCAGGCGCCCCATTATTGACAAAAACAAGTATGGCAGCATTTGTCTCTTGGGCAATACGTAGGGTGTGGACCCCTGGGCTGTGAGAAATGTTTCACATTCACAGACTTTATCTAGTTAAGGTAACTGTTAATTTTCATTGGGTGGAATTTTCCCTAAGGGACACTTCCTGTTCTGAGTATTCCTGTCTTTTTCACAGGGCGTAGTGCTTTCATTGGCATTGGCTTCACAGATCGGGGTGATGCCTTTGACTTTAATGTCTCCTTGCAAGATCATTTCAAGTGAGTGATTCTTGTCCTTAACCGAGTTAAACCTTGGCTAAGTTAACCCTGAACCAAGCTAAAGGGTTTTGGAAATGCTCCTCCTCAGTTGAATGGATACTACCTCTTTTACCTGCTGGTTTCTGTATTTGATAAACTAGTTTGTTATGAATTTGAATCTTCCCATTCACTGTTTCCTTACATCATCTTTGTGTCTCTTCTGTCCTTTCCTTATAGCCCAGGATATGTTTTTGGTCCTTTGTACGGTGTTTTGAGATGATGCTTTTGCCTATGCCTCTGGAGGAATTGACATTTGCTCTCTTAAGTGGCCGAGGGAGGCATATAGTCACAGCAGGACTGTATGTGAGAGAGGAGGAGTTACATGCCAGTTTTGTTGCTTTGTGTAGCTGACGTGTTGTATGTCTCCTGCAACGACATTGCTTCAGTTTTGCCACAGCTGTGGTGGACAGTGCCATGCACTGTCAGCTTCCTACTTCAAGGGCAGGCATAAGTCTGCTTTTCTGCCTCAGAACTCTGAAATTGTGGAAGTGCACTCAGTTGGCACAGGGATGCAGCCCGGAAGGATGGAGGAATTAACGTCCCCTCAGGGGCAGCCCTCACCCGTGGTGGGTGGAAATTGGCGGCTAAATGCCCTCCTTTGGAGGGACAAGTTAAATATGCATTCTGAATGGCTCCTCGGTGGTATTGAACCCTGTTGCCCTGTTTTGGCTTTTCTTCTTTTCCTTCCTCACTTTTCATGTTCCTTCACTCTGCTTTCTGGAGTCCTGTTTCACATAAGCCAGTTACACTCAAATTTGTGTGTCAGCTCTGCTTTCAGGTAGTCCCAAATTGAGATAATTTACTCTTTTACTGAAGGTGGGTAAAGCAGGAATCTGAGATTTCCAGAGAATCTCAGGAAATGGACACTCGTCCCAAGTTGGATCTGGGCTTCAAGGAAGGACAGACCATCAAGTTGAGTATTGGGGTGAGTATGGTTTCTTTCCTCCCGCTCCCTGAATTTCCATAATAAGCTTGTGACTTTTTCTTTCTCTTTCTTCTCTGTTTTCTTTTTTATAGAACATTACAACTAAGAAAGGTGGTGCTTCCAAGCCCAAGGCTGCGGGAACTGGGGGCCTGAGCCTGCTCCCGCCCCCACCTGGAGGCAAAGTCACCATCCCCCCACCATCCTCCTCAGTTGCCATCAGCAATCATGTCACTCCACCACCCATTCCAAAATCTAACCATGGAGGTAGTGATGCAGGTAAATCTCTCTGTTACTTTGAACTCAAGACCCTGAGAACAAGAGTTGCACATTGCACCCTCTGAGCCAGCCAGGCGCTCCGTCTCTGTTACCTTTAACTTTGAGAAATCATCTTATCTTTTCTTTTTTTTTTTTTTAATTTTTAAATTTTACTTAAATCCAAGTTTAACATGTGGTGTAATGATGATTTCAGGGGTAGAATTTAGTGATTCATCACTTACACATCAAGAAATCATCATATCTTAAGTTTCAGTTGGGTACCGTACCCCTGTTTGCCAAGGAGAGTATTGATGTTTTTGCTATTAAGTGACACTTGGTACTGAAAGGTGATTCTGACAGCCTTTAGCAAGGGATTTCAGCTTTTCTATTGAACCGAGAGTCATGGTATTTGGTAGGTTCTTTGTCAGAAAATGAGTGGATATTGGGGCACCTGGGTGGCTCTGTTGATTAAGCATCTGACTCTTGATTTCAGCTCAGCTCTTGATCTCACAGTTGTGAGGTTGAGCCCCGCATCAGGCTTCAAGCTGGGTGTGGAACCTGCTTGAGATTCTCCCGCCCGCCCAAAAAAAGAAAATGAGTGGTTATTAAGAAAAAGACTATTTCCTTCATTGTACCTTGGTTAGATGCTAGTAGGCCTGAGAGTCAGATGCACTCAGATTTTGGTGAGAGCTCTGCTTTTTTTTTTTTTTTTTAAATTTTTTTTAACGTTTATTCATTTTTTGATAGAGACAGAGCCTGCGTGGGGGAGGGGCAGAGAGAGAGAGGGAGGCATAGAATCCAAAGCAGGCTCCCGGCTCTGGACTGACACAGAGCCCGACGCGGGGCTCGAACCCACGGACCGCGAGATCATGACCGGAGCTGAAGTCGGACGCTCAACCGACTGAGCCACCCAGGTGCCCTGAGCTCTGCTATTTTATATCTGAGTGTACTTGGTAATATTATTTCCTTTTTTTGTCTTAATATCCTTGTCTACATAATGGAGACTTAAAACTACACCCAGATTGTGAAGGTGAGGTGGCCTGACGCCACCTAACACTGTCCATGGCGCAGAGCAGCCACTCAGTAAACGTGATGTTTTCATTTTTCCTGTTTCTTCGCTAGGGCAGCTGGGAGACCGTTAGACAGCATCTGGGTTCGTGAATACATTTTCACTTTTCTGTACCATCTAATGGCAAAAAAGAATAGATCTAGTTCTTTCCATTTCAAGAATGAGAATATTAGGGGTGCCTGGGTTTGACATCGGCTCAGGTTGTGATCTCATAGTTCGTTTGTTTGAGCCCTGTGTCAGGCTCTCTGCTGTCAGTGCAGAGCCTGCCTTGATCCTCTGTAGCCCTCTCTGTCTGCCCCTTCCCCTCTCTCACATGCGTATGTATGTGTGTGCTCTCTCAAAAAATAAACATTAAAAAAAAAATAAAAGAGTGAGAACATTAGAACGTGAAAAGGAATTTTCCTGAGATTATTCATATAATTGACTACTAAGAGTAAACTTTTTCTTTCTGGAATTTTGAGATAAAAATGGTTGTAACCTACTTCTTTTCGTAAGTGTCTCCAGAAGGCACTGGGGGGATAACGTCTAAGATTTATTTTTAATTTTTTTGAATGAAGCTTTTTATTTTAAGATGATTGTAGGTTCACATGCAGTTGTAAAAAATAACAGAAAGAAATCCTGGATCCTCTTTACCCATTTTCCCTAAATGGTAACTGTTTGCAAAACCGAAGTGGAACAGCTTAATCAGGAAATTGACATTGAGACCGTCTACTGATCTTATGTAGATTTCACCAGCTACACGTGTTCTCATTCGTGTGTATATGTGTGTTTAGTTCTCTGCACTCTGATCGTGTTAGGTTCCTGGATCTGTTACCACGGTCAGGATACAGAACAGCTCCCTCAGTGCAAGGATCCCTCACATCATCCTTTTATACCCACACCTCCCCCCGAGTCCTGCCCCACGCCTCCTCTAACCCTTGGCGATTACTAAGCTGTTTGCCATCTTTATAGTTTTGTCACTTTGTGAATGTTATATAAGTGGAAACATACAGTACATAACCTTTGGGGATTGGCTTTTTCCACTCAGCATAATTCCCTTGAGATTCATCCAAGTTGTGTACATCAGCAGTTTGTTTCTCTTTCTTGCTGGGTAGTATTCCATGGTATGGATGTACCATAGCGCGTTTAACCGTCGTCACCCACGAGGGAACATCTGGCTCATATCCAGTTTTTGGCTCTTGCAGATAAAGCTGCAAGGAACATTTGTGTATAGATTTTGGTGTAAGCATAAGGTTTTATTTCTAAGATTTTTATTATGCTTCCCCTTTTCTTTTTCTTCCGTCTGCCCTGTATTCAGATATCCTTTTAGATTTGGATGCTCCTGCTCCTGTCCCGGCACCAGCACCAGCTCCAGTGTCTGCAAGCAATGACTTGTGGGGAGACTTTAGCACTGCTTCCAGGTAGGAGCATAGTGAAACCAGCATACTGTCAATCAGGGTACAGGGAATGTTACCGTCCAATGAAACGTCTTAGGCAGGAAGTTTAGGTAAGGAAGTAGAGTTAGTGCTGGGGATGGTGGGATAAGAAAGCTGTAGGGTGAAGTTTGACTGGGATGTTTCAAGCCTTGATAAGTAGAATTTCTGTGAGGTATAGTTTCAGAAATTCTGGGCAGTGATTTCTTGGAAACTATTAAGTGAAGAATGGAGTAGCTGTCCTAATTCCTTTGGCTTTCTCTCTGTTCTCCTGTCTTGCAGCTCTGTTCCAAACCAGGCACCACAGCCATCCAACTGGGTCCAGTTCTGAATAGCATTAAGGACAGACTTGAAGAAAAAAAAAAAAAATGACCTTGAGGGCACCAATCTGTGAGGGAAGTTAGGAACCCCTTCTCTTCCCAGAACCAAAATTACTGGACAATCTTTTTCATAGCTCCTCCATTGCATTCAAGCTGGATCACGTCACCCCCTATGTTGTTACTTGCGTACAGCCGAGGAAGAATCTCTCATCTCCTGTTCACTGTTAAGGCAGGGGAGTGGTGGGTCTTCTCATACTTGTGGCTGACTATGCAGGGCCCCAAAGGCCAGATCTCTTTGAGGGAGAAATGAATTCTAACATCTGTAAAGTTGTTCTTTTCAGTTCTTCAACTTATTTCAGAATCATCTCATGACCCTGTGTGCCTCTTTGTGAAGCCCTATTTAGCAATTTCAGGGGAGACAAAAACCTTGACATTTCCTTTCCCACTAGCCTACGACCCTCCAAATGGACTGGCCAACCTCAGTGTTTACAGATTCAGAGTTTTGACAGGGATAGGTGTGAAGAAAGACCTGTTTCCTGGGTCTCTGAGATAGACCCTCCTGCAGGCTTATCCTGTCCAGTGAACATCCATGGCCGGGGGCAGCTCCATCGCCCTCGTGTGTTTACATTGTTTCCTCCTGTGCTCAGAGGGTTTGTTGGTGGCACCTCCACTGTTCTTTTATTTGTTGAATAGTGCGACATCTTTGATCAGTGGGTGTCTCTTGGATGAAGGAGGTTCAAGGGGCTGTGTTTTCCAAGTTATATTGTAGAGAAGCGTTGACTTTCTTGCAGCTCCATCTGGTGGCTGCATTTGAAGCGCGGCATTACTTTGCATTTGCCCCATTATTTGACCTGGAGTTGAAGGGTTTAGAGTTTTTAACCTGATCTGTAGAGCAGACGGGTTGAAAAGCACGTAACTCTTTTTCAGTACCCACATTGCCTTGCTGCCTGGGTATCTGGCCCCTTGCGTGAACATTTCGTTTTCAGTGCATCTAGCCCTTTCATAGAAAGCTGCTATTACATACATTGTCACTTATGAAGGAAGCTGGAGAGTCCACGGCACTAGCCGTCCTGGGTTCTGCCCGAGTGACCGCTTCGCTAAACCATCACAGAGGGTATCTCGAAAGCAAGTTGCTCTCCCACCACTTTCCCTTCCCTCTACCCCACCATTCCTTTTACAGTGCTGTGAAGACAGTTCCCTTTCTCAAATGAATGGGCACTATCAATTGTGTTTGTTAATGGGCAATTTTGAGGGTGAAATGGGAAGATCTCGTTTCTTCCCTCAGCACTTCTTTGGATGTGTACACTTTGGGAGGCTCGTGTTTAGTTTCAAAATATAGTCTCTCTCCTGGATTTCCTTCTTGACTCTTTTTAACTTTGGGTCCATTTTTTTCTCATTGCCTCCTGTTCCAGGCAGCTCTATTCTTACAGAGCCATGGCAGGGCTTTTTAAAATTCCAATAGAAAACACTAAGTGGAAAGTCTATAGAATCACTAGTGACTGACTACTGGGAAACTATTTTCTCAATCTTCCTCCATGTTGTGTTCTTTGTATTCTCAAGATGATAATATATTATGTATTTGAATTGCTGAAAAACTGAAAATGAAATTTAAGATATATGTATATAAAGCGTATGCTGTATTGGTGCAATAATGGTAATTAAAAATATGGAAAAAGGTAGTGTCTCCTTTATCTTTAATTTGCCTATTTCAGTGCCTTTTTAATTCAACTGACCCAATATAAACGGGCCAGTAGGTAATAAATGGACATTTTATATCTATTACTCTTTTTCAAGAAATAGGGTTTCATTCAGCAGTTCAGGCTAGACTTCGGTACTCATGGTTCTAAACCCACAGAGCACTCCACTCCTTATAGAGATCGTATATATTAATTATTTATTTGCTGGTACAGTTCATTTCTTTTGCTTCAGATTATCTTCATGATCGAGGCCACCACTCACGTCCCAGAACTATAATCAGCATCAATGAGGGGGATCTGTAAGACATGGAACTAAAGACAGAGTTATAGACTTTGGAAGCCAGAAGGATCTTGGAGTTCTCATTCAGTGCTTTTCACAGAAGGTGAATCAGAATGATACGTGTGCTTGCTTTTTTAAATAAAGTAACACACTGCTCTCTGTAGAGATTCTGATGTACCTCCTAGAGTAGGGCCTAGATGTCTTTCCCACCCACGGCCTTTCTTATCATTACTGAGGTTGTGAGGCACTGTCACTGATAGAAGTGTATCATAAACCTCAGGTTTTGTTTGGGGAAGAAAGTGGACAATCTTTTTGTTTTTTTGTTTTGTTTTGTTTAGTTTTTAGCTCAACCCCCTCAGTTATACATTAGAATCTGCCTTCACAGTTGTAGTGTGAACTTGTATTACTCCACTTCATCCTGATAACCTTCTAGGCAGTTGGCCTGTCTCTAGCTTTCTTTTCTTTTCCTCTAGCTCCAATTCACCTTCCCTGTTGCCACCGGAATCACCTTCCTAAATCAAGCCCTGCCCACGCCCTTTCTTCCCTGACTCATTGTCTTTAATGATTTTCCTCTGCTTAGATCATAAAGTCCAAAGTACCGTTTCATTCTCAACCTTGTTTTCCCTTTCACTCAAAATATGCTCCTGAAACCAGGATACTAGTCATTCTTCAAATGCCATTAGCACCCTGAGCATTGACTGCTTGCTAAAATTCCCTCTGCCTACAATACCTTCCTGCCTATTGAAATCCTTCCCGTTTCGTAAAGCTGGCGCGAATAATACTTCGTGAAATGTCACCTATTCTTTCAGTCTGAAAAATGATCTCCTTTGTTTTGTTTAGGTTGCTGTTGAAATTCTCTAATAACATTACTTTGTAATATTAATTATGCTAATTAATATTAGTTTGTAATATTAGTTAGAATATTAGTTTTTAAGCTCTTTGAACATAAGGACCATGTCTTCATTTTTATCTACAAACCATACTTCCCTATACTTTTGTGTTATAGTAGATGCTCATTAAATACTTGTCGAATTAACGGTGATTTCAGTGAAGATGGATTAGAAATCAGTAAGTTGGGTATTTTCCTTCTTTTACTCATTCTCAGGGTTGTTCCTAGCTACATGACGTAAGTGTTCTTTGTATGCCTCGTCATAGTTGCAGAAAATCTCATTTATGTGCTTCAAAATCCATCACTATTAGGGAATCAAAAAGGCAGTGATGAAGAAAAATTTTACTTTGGTACATAAACCCTGTGACCTGGGAAAAGAAAAATGGTATTGTAAATAAAGCACAGCTGCAGATACGCTTGGTAATTTACGGTCTCATTTTGATGACCATCACTGTCTTAAGATGACATTGCACTTTGGTTATGTTTTAGTTATCTTGTAGCTTAAAAAACACACCATTTCTGTTATTGCCTCTTAACTGTGCATGACACACACATACGGTATGTGACTATAGAACTCCCACTTGGGGCAATGGGGTGGCTCAGTTGGTTAAACGTCCGACTCTTGATTTCATCTCAGGGTTTTGAGTTCAAGCCCCATGTTGATGCTAGGTGTGAGGCCTACTTAAAAGAAGAAAAAAACCAAACAACAGCTCCTACTCAAGAGCTCCCCATCAATCACACACATATTCTCTTGAGAAAGAAAGGAAAAATGAGAGTTATCTTGATTTTCAGGTCCCTTAACCCTGGGGGACTTACGTATAGGCTTGTGATTGTTTTGGGCATTTATTTCAGATTTTGCCATTATTGTCATTTTCAGTCCCGTTTTGAAAGATATCAAAGTAGAGCGGTAGTTCGTTTTTTTTTGAAAAAGCTCTGGTATAGTTGAATTGGCTACATCTGAGCCAGGAGTAACGTAATTGCCCACAGTGCCCTCCTGTTCTGCCTTATCGGTCTACTCAGTCTAAGCACAGTGTCTAAGCATCAGCTCAATTAAAAGTCTAAGTCTAAGCATCAGCTCAATTAAAACACAGTAACGCGGGGGGTGCCTGGGGGGCTCAGTCGGTTGAGTGTCCAGCTCTTGATTTTGACTCAGGTCATGGTCTCACAGTTGGTGAGATCGAGCTCCGTGTCCTGCATGGGATTCTCTCTCTCCCTCTCTCTCTGCCCCTCCTCATGCTCTCTCTCTTTCTCTCTCACTCAAAGTAAATAAACATTAAAAAACTCACAATAATGCGTTAAGACCCATTGTGGATTACTTGCTTTTTAATATTTTCTTTTCCCTTACATGTATTCTGCCACTGAACCTATACTGGGAAAGAATGTCACTGAAGCACTTTCTGTGAATGCTACCTCTGGCTGCATATCAGCATGGGGCCACTAGAGGGCAAGCTCCCTTTAGCAACTCCAGCAACTGTAGGAAATACTACTCATACATCCTGGTGACGGAAGGTGTTTAAAAAGAAAGACGTACATGAAGACTGTCAAGGGACATATCTATGGAGTCTAACCATGCATTTGATGCATTTTTTGAGAATGTAGAAAGGTAGCTCTTTAAGTAGGCAGAAAATGAAGTACAGAATAATACTTTCTTCAGACTTTAATGGGTAGTAAAGTGTAGTCGTGGTTATGACCATGGATTTGGGAGGGAACAAATTGCCACAGTGCAAAATTTTGCTGTGCCACTTACTTTTTTTTTTTTTTTTAATGTTTATTTATTTTTGAGAGAGACAGAGCATGAGCAGGGGGAGGGACAGAAAGAGAAGGACACAGAATCCAAAGTGGGCTCCAGGCTTTGAGCTGTCAGCACAGAGCCCAACGTGGGGCTCGAACCCACAAACCATGAAATCATGACCTGAGCCGAAATCAAGAGTCAGACACTTAAACGACTGAGCCACCCAGGCGCCCCATTGGTTTTTTAACTTTGGACAAGTTACTTAACATTTGTTTGCCTTGGTTTATTCCTATGTGATATGAATATAATAGTTCCTACTTTCTAGAGTTATTGTCACAATAATATTTTTTATTTTTATTTTTTTACTGAAACATTTTTTAGTGTTTTCTTTTTAATACAATTTATTGTCAAGTAATGGCTAACATACAGTGTATACAGTGTGCTCTTGGTTTTGGGGGTAGAGTCCCATGATTCATCGCTCACATGCCACACCCAGTGCTCATCTCAACAAGTGCCTTTCTCAATGCCATCACCCATTTTCCCCTCTCCCCCGCACCCCCTCCCATCAGCCCTCAGTTTGTTTTCTGTATTTAAGAGTCTCTTATGGTTTGCCTTCTTCTCTGTTTGAAACTATTTTTTCCCCTTCCCTTCCCCCATGGTCTTCTGTTAAGTTTCTCAAGTTCCACATACGAGTGAAAACATGGTGTCTGTCTTTCTCTGACTGACTTATTTCACTTAGCATATTGCCCTCTGGTTCCTTCCACGTTGTTGTAAATGGCAAGATTTCATTCTTTCTCATTGCCAAGTAGTATTCCATTGTATATATAAATCACATCTTCTGTATCCATTCATCAGTTGATGAACATCTGGACTCTTTCCATAATTTGGCTATTGTTGATAGCACTGCTATAAACACTGGGGTACATGTGCCCCTATGAATCAGCACTCCTGTATCCTTTGGATACCTTCTTAGTAGTGCTATTGCTGGGTCATAGGATAGTTCTATTTTTAATTTTTTGCGGAACCTCCACACTTTTCCAGAGCGGCTGCACCAGTTTGCCTTCCCACCAACAGTACAAGAGGGTTCCTGTTTCTCCACATCCTCTCCAACATCTGTTGTTTCCTGAGTTAATTTTAGCCACTCTGACTGGTGTGAGGTGGTATCTCAGTGTGGTTTTGATTTGTATTTCCTTGATGATGTGTGATGTTGAGCATCTTTTCATGTGTCTGTTGGTCATCTGGATGTCTTCTTTGGAAAAATGTCTGTTCACGTCTGTTGCCCATTTCTTCACTGGAGTACTTGTTTTTTGGGTGTCAAGTTTGGTGAGTTCTTTATAGATTTTGGATACTAACCTTTTATCTGATATGCCATTTGCAGATGTCCCATTCCGTCGGTTGCCTTTTAGTTTTGTTGATTGTTTCCTTTGGAGTGCAGGAGCTTTTTATCTTGATGAGGTCCCAATAGTTCATTTTTGCTTTCATTTCCCTTGCCATAAGATTTTTTATGTATGTGTGTACATATATATACATATGCACACACATATATACACCACATCATAAATGGACACAGGGTGTTTCCATATCTTGATCTTTCTGAGTAATGTTGCACAAAACATTGGAGTGCTTCCATCTCTCCAGTATCCTATTTTCATTACTTTTGGATGTATATCTAGAAGTGGACTTGCTGGACCATATCGTAGTTTTGTTTTTAATGGTTTGAAAGACCTCCATACTGTTTTCTGTAGTGCTGTACCAATTTTCCTTTCCATCAACAGTGTACAAGGGTTCCCTTTTCTCCACATCCTTGCCAACTTTTGTTAACTCTTGTCATCTTGATGACAAGGTGTGAGGTGATATTTGATTGTGGTTTTGATTTGCATTTCCCTGATGTTTACTGATGCTGACCATCTTTCTTGTGAATGGGCCCCAAGCATCACTCCTGCCAGGCTGGGCCCTAGGGCTTGGAAGGGAGTAAAGTAGAAGTAGTATCTTTGTGGTCTTGAGTCACGTTGAGACAGTCAACTGCTTGTGACCAAATAAACCTTTTGTAAATGAAAGAAAAAAAGAGCTGTTGGCCATTTTGTCTTCTTTGGAAAAATGTCTGTTTAGTTCCTCTGCCCATTTTTAATTGGATTGTTTTTTTGTTACCGAGTTGTAGGAGTTCCTTAAATATTTTGAGTATGAACTCCTTGTCACATATATGGTTTGCGAATATTTTTCCCCATTCCGTAGGTTGTCTTCATTTTTTTTTTAATGTTTCTCTTGTGCAAAAGCCATTTAGTTTGATACAGTTCCACTCGTTGATTTTTGCTTTTGTTGCTTGTGCTCTTTGTATCATATCTAAAAAATCATTGCCAAGACTAATGTCAGGGAACTTCCTATGTTTTCTTATAGAAGTTTACTATATCAGGTCTTAAATTTAAATCTTTAACCTATTTTGAGTTAATTTTTGAGAGTGTTGTAAAAAAATGTGGACATTTTAACAATATTAACTCTTTCAATCCATGAACACAAGATGACTTTTCATGTTTTGTTTTCAGTTTTTTTTCATCAAAGTTGCAGTGTTTGGGGTATAGAAATTTCACCTTCTTGGTTGAATTTATTCCAATTTTGTTGTTTTTGGTGCTATTGTGAATGGGATTGTTTTCTTTATTTCTTTTTCATGAAATGAATTTGGGAGTGTTTTTCCCTCTTGAATTTTTGGTCGAATTCTCCTTTAAAATCATCTGGTTATGGACTTTTCTTTGTTGGCAGGTTTTGGATTTCTGATTAAAAATCTTTACTTGTTATTGGTCTGTTCATATTTTCTGTTATTTACTGATTTAGTCTTGGTAGGCTGTATGTTTCTAGGAATGTTTTCAGTTTTCTAGGTTATCCAGTTTCTTGGCATATAGTTGTTTATAGTAGTCTCTTACTATCCTTTGTATTTCTGTAGTACCAGTTGTAATGTCTTCTCTTTCATTTTGTAGTGTACTTATTTGAGTCTCCTTTTTCTCTCTGTCTTGCTAAAGGCAAGGCAATTTTATCTTTTCAAAACACCAGCAGAGTTTTGTTGATCTTTTCTATCGTTTTTCTGGTCTCTGTTTCATTTATTTTCATTTTGACTCTTGTTATTTCATTCTTTGCACTAATTCTGGGCTTAGTGTGTTTTTCTTTTTCTAATTTCTTGAGGTGTAGTGAGGTTATTTGAGATGTTTCTTTTTTCTTAATGTAAGAATGTACCGCCAGAAACTTATCTTTTAGAATTACTTTTGTAGCCTTGCATAGGTTTTGGTATGTTGTGTTTTTACTTCTGTTTCAAGATATTTTTTGATTTCTTGCTTGATTGCTTTGATGTATTGGTTATTCAGGAATGTGTTAATTTTCATATATTTATGAATTTTCTAGGTTTTCTTCTATTACTGATTTCTAGTTTCATACTATTGTGGTTGGAGAACATTTCAGTCTTTTTAAATTTCCTAAGACTTTTTTTTGATCTAACATACGATCTGTTCTGGAGAATGTTATGTTTGCACTTGAGAAGAATGTGTATTCTACTGGTGTTGGATGGAACGTTCTGTATATGTCTGTTAGGTCCCTTAGTCTGAAGAATGGCTGCAGTCCAACATTTTCTTATTGATTTTTCTATCTGGGTGATCCATCTGTTGTTGAAAGTGGTATACTGAAGTCTCTTGCTATTACTGTACCATCTATTTCTCCCTTCAAATCTGTTAGTATTTACTTAATATATTTAGGTGCTCTGCTGTTGGGTGCATATATATTTGGGGTTGTTATATCCTCTTGACATTATTTAATGACTTTATTTTTTTGTTACCATTTTTGGCTTCAAGTCTGTTTTGTGGTATATGGATCGCCATCCCACTCTCCTTTGGTTTCTACTTGTGTGGAATATCTTATCCCATCCATTCACTCTTCACTTATGTGTATCGTTAAAACTGAAGTGGGTGTCTTGTAGGTTATATATAGTTGAGTCTTGGTTTTTTTATCCATCTAGTCACTTTATGTCTTCTCATTGGGGAATTCAATCCATTTACATTTAGAGTAATTGACAGGTAAGGATTTACTAATGCCATTTTTAAAATTGTTTTTTTGTTTTGTAGTTCCCTTGTTCCTTTCTTCTCTTGCTGCCTTCTTTTGTGAATTGATGATTTTCTGTAGTGGTATGCTTTGATGCCCCTCTCTTAATGTTTTTGACTCTACTGTAGGCTCAGAAACTTCCATAAAGCACCATATATATGTATGTATGTGTGTGTATACACATATATGAAATAGTCTTTTATGCTGATAACAATTTAACTTTGCTTACAAAAACTCTACCCTTTTATTCCCCCTTTTATGTTTTTGATGTCACTGTTTACCTCTTGTTATACTGTATATCTATTTAATTATTCTAGCTATAGCTGTTTGTAATGCCTTTGTGTTTAACCTTTATGCTAGAATTAAGTGAATATAGCTATAGGCTTATCTTTACCAGTGTGTTGAATACTTTCATATTACTAACTAGCAATTTTTCATTTTAGCTTGAAGAATTCCTTTCAGCATTTATTATAAAGCAAGTCTAGTAGTGATGAGCACCCTCAACTTATGTTTCTTAGGGAAAGTCTTTCTCTCACCTTCATTTTTAAACTTTAAAAAAAAAATTATTTTAGAGAGAGGGAGAGTGTGTGAGTGGGGCAGAGGGAGAGAGAGAGAGAGAGAGAGAGAGAGGAAGAGGGGGAGAGAGACAAAGAGAGAGAGAGAGAGAGAGAGAGAGAGAGAGAGAGAATCCCAAGCTGAGCATGGATCCTGATGCAGGGCTTGATCCCATGACCCTGGGGTCATGACCTGAGCCAAAATCAAGAGTCAGACACTCAACTGACTGAGCCACCCAGGCGCCCCTCACCTTCATTTCTGAATGATAATTTTGGTGGGTAAAATATTCTTGGTTGACTGTTTCTTTCTTTCAGCACTTTGAACACGAATATATCACCCCATTCTCTCCTGGCTTGCAAGGATTCTACTGGCAAATCTGCTTATGGCTTTGTGTGAGAGAGATATTTTTTCTCTTGCTGCTTTTTAAATCCTCTCTTTGTTTTTAATTTTAGACAGTTTTACCATGATGTGTCCTGGAGAAGATAATTTATTTTATTAATTGAAGTATTAACACACAGTGTTTTATTAGTTTCAGGTATACCTCGTAATGATGCAATAGTTGTACATATTACTCAGTGCACAAGAAGTATAGTCACCATGTGTCTCCAAACCACGTTATTATAATGTTATTGACTGTATTCCTTGTGTTGTACTTTTCATCTCTGTGACTTATTTTTTTTTTTTTTTGTAGCTGGAAGTTCATACTTTTTAATCCCCTTTATCTATTTTGCTTATCCCCCCACCGACCTCCCCTCTGGCTACCACCAGTTTATTCTCTGTATTTGAGTCTTTTTATTTTTTATTTTTGTCTCTTTGTTTGTTTGTTTGTTTTTCTTAAATTCCACATGCGAATAAAATCATATGGTATTTGCCTTTGTCTGTTTGACTTACTTCACTTAGCATTATATGCTCTAGGGCTATCCATATTACAAATAGCAAGATCTCTTTCTTCCTTACAGCTGTGGGATATTCCATTATACACACACACACACACACACACACACACACACACACACACCACATCTTCTTTATCCATTTATCTATTGGTAGACACTTGGGTTGCTTCCATTTCTTGGCTACTGTAAACAATGCTGCAATAAACATAAGGGGTGCCTCTTAAGGGGTGAATTAGTGTTCTTGTTTTCCCAGTGGTGGAATTACTGGATCATACACTATTTCTAATTTTAATTTTTTTGAGCAGCCTCCATACTGTTTTCCATGGTTGCTGTACCAATTTGCATTCCCACCAATGGTGCACGAGGCTTCCTTTTTCTCCCCATGTTATTTCTTGTCTTTTTGATTCTAGCCATTCTGACAGCTATGAGGTGATATTTCATTGTGGTGTTGATTTGCATTTCTCTGATGAAAACATACATGTGTCTTCTTTAGAAAATATTCAGGTCCTCTGCCCATTTTTAATAGGATTTTTTTTTTGGGGGGGGTATTGAGTTGTAGTTCTTTATATATTTTGGATTTTAACCCCTTATTGAATATATCATTTGCAGATTTCTTCTCCGGGTCAGTAGGTGGCCTTTTCATTTTGTTGATTTGTTTCCTTCATTGTGCAGAAGTTTTTTATTTTGGTGTGGTCCCAATAGTTTATTTTTGCTTTTGTTTTCCTTGCCTCAGGAGACATATCTTGAAAACCGTTTCTATAACTGATGTAGAAATTATTGCCTATGTTTTTTTTTTTTGTGGGGAATTTTATGGTTTCCTGTCTCATATTTAGGTTTTTATTTATTTAAATTAAAACAATTTTTTTAATGTTTATTTATTTTTGAGAGAGAGCGAGAGAGAGAGTAGGAGAGAAACAGAGAGAGAGGAAGACACAGAGTCTGAAGCAGGCTCCAGGCTCTGAGCTGTCAGCACAGAGCCCGATGCAGGGCTTGAACCCACAAACCATGAGATCATGATCTGAAGTCAGATGCTTAACCAACTGAGCCACCCAGGCATCCCTATTTATTTTTTATTTTTACTTTTTAAAAATTAAAAAAAAATGTTTATTTTTGAGAGACAGACAGAGACAGAGAGCGAGCAGGGGAGGGGCAGAGAGAGAGGGAGGCACAGAATCCAAAGCAGGTTCCAGGCTCTGAGCTATCAGCACAGAGCCTGACGTGGGGCTCGGACCCATGAACCATGAGATCATGACCTGAGCCAAAGTCAGATGCTTAACTGACTGAACCTCCCGGGTACACCTTTCTTTTTTTTTTTTTTTATTAAATTTTTTTTTTTTTTTTTTACTGGTTGGTTATTTTTGAGAGAGAGAGAGAGAGAGAGGAGCAAGAGCGAGAGCACAAGTGGGGGAAGGGCAGAGAGAGAGGGAGACAGAATCCAAAGCAGGCTCCAGGCTCCGAGCTGTCAGCACAGAGCCCCATGCGGGGCTTGAACTCACGAATCGTGAGATCATGACCTGAGCCACAGTCAGATGCTTAACCAACTGAGCCACACAGGTGCCCCCCTTTTATTTTTACTTGTAAAGAGAGAAAGCACAAACTGGGGAGAGGGGCAGAGGGAGAAAGAGAGAGAATCTCAAACAGGCTCCCTGCTCAGCACAGAGCCTGACATGGGGGCTCAATCCCAGGACCCTGGGGTCATGACCTGAGTGGACATCAAGAGCTTGACACTCACCCAACTGAGCCCCCTGCACCCCCACACTTAGGTTTTTAACCTGAGTTTATTTTTGTGTATGGTGTAAGAGTGGTCCAGTTTCATTCTTTTACATGTAGTTGTCCAGTTTTCCTAGCACCATTTGTTGAAGAGATGGTCTTTTACCCACTGTATATCCATGGCTTTCTTTGTCATGAAGTAATGGACCATATAAGTTTGAGTTTATTTCTGGGCGCTCTATTCCATTTCATTGATCTACGTGTCTGTTTTTGTGCCAGTACTGTACTGTTTCTTTCTTTCTTTCTTTTTTTTTTTTTAAGTGCCACAGAGAAGACTGCATATTTCTTCTCTGTGCTTTTTTTTTTTTTTTAATTTTTAAGATGTTTATTATTTACTTTTTTTGAGAGAGAGAGAGAGAGACAGAGCATGAGCAGGGGAGGGGCAGAGAGGGAGGGAGACACAGAATCCAAAACAGGCTCCAGGTTCTGAGCTGTCAGCACAGAGCTGGATGTGGGGCTCGAACTCTTGAACCGTGAGATCATGACCTGAGCCAAAGTCGGACGCTTAACTGACTGAGCCATCCAGGCACCCGAGTACCCTACTGTTTTGATGACTACAGCTTTGTAGTACATCTTGAAATCTGGAATTATGATACCTCTACCTTTGTTCTTCTTTGCAGAAGATCATTTTGAATTGCATTTTTGTGGTGATGTCTTCCTTCGTGAATTTGAATGTCCAAATCTCTCTCTAGGTTTGGGATATGTTTAGCCATTATTTCTTTTCTTTTTTTTTTTTAAATGTTTATTTCTGAGACAGAGAGAGACAGAGCATAAGTGGGGGAGGGGCAGAGAGAGAGGGAGACGCAGAATCAGAAGCAGGCTCCAGGCTCTGAGCCGTCAGCACAGAGCCTGATGCGGGGCTTGAACTCACAAACCATGAGATCATGACCTGAGCCGAAGTCGGTCACTCAACCGACCGAGCCACCCAGGCGCCCCTAGCCATTATTTCTTTAAAGAGCTTTCTTTATTTCTTTAAAGAGCCATTATTTCTTTAAAGAGCATTATTTCTTTAAAGAGCTTTTTGTATCCTGGGACTCCAATGATGTGTGTTTGTTTTAATGGTTTCCGATAAGTCTTGTAGACTTTATTCCTCTCTTTTCATCTTTTTTCTTTTTGTTCTCTAGATTTCATTTGATCTATCTTCTAGATCAAAATTCTTTGTTCTACTTGGTTAAGGCTGCTGTTGAAGCTTTCTGTTGAATTCTTCAGTGATAATTCTTCAGCTATAAAATTTCTGATTTTTTCTTATGATCTCTGTTGGACTTCTTTTTTCTTGTATTGTTTTTCTTATATGAAATTGTTTCTCTCAGTTCTCTTACAGCTCTCTGAGCATCTTTAGAACAATTATTTTGAATTCTTTGTCAGGTAATTCCTAGATTGCCATTTCTTTGGGGCTAGTTACTAGAGGTTTACTGTACTTCCCTGCATATTTCCCTGATTCTTCATTATCCTTGTAGCCTAGTATAGTTGTCTGAATATTTGAAGAAACAGCCCCTCGTCTAGACCTATGGCCTAACTTCCCTAAGGGAAGGCATTTGTCTGTGGGTGGGCATATGCTAGAGCATGCTGTGACCCCAGTTCTAGTGGTGCAGGGTGCCAACTGCTGGGAAGTGTAGTTGTGCCATAGATGGGGTGGGGCATGATGTGTCTTTGGCTCAGACCGTTGGGGTCCACGGCATTGACACTCGTTTTTGACACTTGTTTTGGAGACCCCAGCAGTTTGGGCCAGGGCAGGCAGTGGTGGTGGCTGGGGCTTGTGGTATGCACACACTTGGCTGTGGGGACCAGCTGCGAGAGCCAGTTAAGCAGTGAGGACCAGTTGCAGCCACATGGAGTAGTGGGGACCAGGGCAGGCCGCAAGGGTGGGAGCCAGCTTTGGGCTCACCGGCAACAGCCTGGGCCGTTGGTGCATTCTCCTCTAGTTGCACTGTCTCCCCCTCTGGGTGTGTGCATGGTAGTGGTGGCCAGTGATAGGCATCAGGCTGGCCACGTGCAAGTGTATAGCTGGAGAAGCTACACTTCAGTGCACATATGACGTTTGGGGTAATCCTCTGGGGTCCATGCTAGCATCTTGTATTGGAACAGCTGCAGAGGCCATGGTTGACTGCTGGTGTGGTTCAGGGGCTCTGGTGGGGGGTGGGGGTGGTGTGCACGGAGAGGTGTTGGAACGGGGAGGGACTCGGATGTCTGGTGTCAGCAAATGTGAGTATCTGTGAGGCAAACGCTGGTGAAATCTACAGGGAGTCTGCCGCGGTCGTTAGTTTTTGCAGTGGCACGATCTGGGTTTTCTGCGGATCATGTCGCTGAGCTGTGAAATGTGACCTGTGACCATGTGTGGCTGCTGTTGGTAGCTTCTGCTTTTCTTCCTTGTTCCTAGCTGATGCTATGCAACTCGGCTCTGCCAGTCTGGGTGGGTTGAAACTGAAGTGAGACCTTCTTGAAGCGCTCTGAAAGGCTAGGGAGGCTGATCATTCACCCCATTTTCCCTTCCCTGGTAAGGAGAACTCTTTCCAGCTGGGAAGAACCCTCTTGGTGCTGAGCAGTGTTGCCTTGGGTGGTCCGGGGTGGGAGGGTGGGAAAGTGCAGGCAAAATGAAGCTGTTTGTTCTCTTCCTGTGTGGTTATGCTCAGGTTTTTTGTTCCACCGTGTTGCTAAAGTTTCTGAAGTAGACTTCACAGCTCTCCTAGAGCAGTTTTTTTTGTTCATGGATAGCTGTTGATCTTTGCGGGGGGAGCGAGGCTGGGAATCTCAACGGGTCACCCGTTTTGGTGATGTGAAAAATAATTATTCAGTTCCTTTATATCTGATGGAACAAGATATTCCAGATTCCTCTTGTTCTTAACTACTGGTTTTTCTTTTTTGATCTAAAGCCCCGGGGGGCGGGGGGGGAGGTATTACTGATGGGTGGTCTGTGCTTTGCTGTGTCGAAGCTTTTTAGTTTGCTGCAGCCCCAGTTGTTTATTTTTGCTTTTGTTGCCTTTGCTTGTGTGTCAAATAACATTATTGTGTTATATACTTGGCAGTTGTTAAGAGTGTAGACCAGTCACGTGAAGGGATGGATGTGTTAACTAACCCTATGGTAGTATTCATTTTCCAATATATAGGTGTATCAAATCATTACCGTATACATCTTAAACTTACATTTTTTATATTTCAATAGTATCTCCACAAAGCTGGAAAAAATGACAGATACTGTATGATCTCATTTATATGTGGAATCTAAAGAAACTGAACTCATAGAGTGAATCATGGTTGCCAGGGACCGGGAGCCAAGGGAAATAGAGAGATGTTGGTCACAGGGTACAAACTGCCAGCTCTAAGATTAACAAGTTCTGGAGATCTACTGTATAGCATTGTGAGTATAGTCTAATATTGTCAAATACTGTGTTATATAATTGAAATTTGCTAAGAGAATGGATTTTAAATGTTTTCACTACAAAAAAAGAAAGGGCAATTATATGAAGTTATGGAGGTATTTACTAACTCTGTTGTAATAATTTCACAATATATCCATATATCAAATTATCACATTGTACACCTTAAACTTACACAAAGTTATATGTCCATTTTTATCTCAATAAAGCCTGAAGAAAAGTACAAATAAAGGTGACTTATTACATTAATCTATGCTCAGGAGCTTAGACATAGCTTGGTGATGTTAATCAGATGTGTCTTTGCTGTTTATGTATTTATTTTTGTGAGAGAGAGAGAGAGAGAGAGAGAGAGAGAGAGAGCGCGCGAGTGCTCGCATGTGCACAAGCAGGGGAGGGACAGAGAGAGAGGGAGATACAGAATCTGAAGCAGGCTCCAGGCTCTGAGCTGTCAGCACAGAGCCTGATATGGGACTTGAACCCACAGACTGTGAGATCATGACCTGAGCCAAAGTCGGATGCTTAACCGACTGAGCCACCCAGGCGCTCCAAGGTTGTTATTTCATCATTATTTGCTAGGGAAATATGATGTAGAAAAAAGTACAGATATTGTTTTGAGATGTCTTTAACAGTCCTTAAATTTAGTGAGAAACAAGTACACAATAAATTCAATCTGTAAGATAAGCGACTTACTGGCAAGTTAGCTGGTTAAAAAAATTTTTTTTTAAAGTTTATTTATTTTTGAGAGAGAGAAGGAGAGAGAGTGTGATCAGGGGAGGGACAGAGAGAGGATCCCAAGCAGGTTCCACACTGTCAGCAAGGAGCTCGATGTGGGGCTCCATCCTATGAACGGTGAGATCGTGACCTGAGCTGAAATCAAGAGTCGGACGCTTAACCCACTGAGCCACCCAGGTGCCCCAAGTTAGCTGCTTTTTGCCAAGAGTATGCTTCACATTTGGTGGTTGAAGGTCAGACTGGAATTATTCAGGGGGAAACTCTAAGGGGCTGATTCTGAGATATTTTCTTGGCAGGAGGAGTATCTTTGAGTCATTGGCAGGTTGCCACAACCTATATTTAGTTGCATGGGACTTCTGCAAAAATAATATTCAGCAATAGGGGGACTGGAGACACACAGTTTTTCCATTTCTCACCAGCCACCACATAAACTCCATCTTTTTAAAATCCAAATCCTTAATATTTTTATAGGTTCCAAGGAATCAAAATTTTTGATTCAAAAGAGATTTAATGACAGTTTTATAGAAAACATCCATAACATCTTTGAAAGATAGTTATCCAATATCTGCTTCAGTAGCTCACTCTTTGAAAGATAACCTTTTATGTATGTATGTATGTATGTACATATGTATTTGCAAGAAGTAGCAGTTTATTTTTATATATGTATTTATTTTTTAAAATATAATTTCTTGTCAAGTTAGCTAACATACAGTGTATACAGTGTGCTCTTGACTTTGGGAGTAGATTCCCATGATTCCTTGCTTACATACAACACCCAGTGCTCATCCCAACAAGTGCCCTCCTCAATGCCCATCACCCATTTTCCCCTCTCCTCCGCACCTCCCCCCCCATCAGCCCTCAGTTTGTTCTCTGTATTTAAGAGTCTCTTATGGTTTGTTTGCCTCCCTCTCTGTTTGAAACTATTTTTTTCCCTTTACCTTCCCTCATGGTCCTCTGTTAAGTCTCAAATTCCACATATGAGTGAAAACATATGATATCTGTCTTTCTCTGACTTATTTCACTTAGCATAATGCCCTCGAGTTCCATCCGCGTTGTTGCAAATGGCAAGATTTCATTTTTTCTCATTGCCAAGTAGTATTCCATTATATATATAAACCACATTTTCATTATCCATTCATCACTTGATGGACATTTGGGCTCTTTCCATAATTTGGCTATCGTTGATAGCACTGCTGTAAACATTGGGGTACATGTGCCCCTGTGAATCAGCACTCCTGTATCCTTTGGATAATTTCCTAGTAGTGCTATTGCTGGGTCGTAGGGTAGTTCTATTTTTAATTTTTTGCAGAGCCTCCACACTTTTCTGGCTGCACCAGTTTGCATCCCCACCAACAGTGCAAGAGGGTTCCCTTTTCTCCACATCCTCGCCAGCATCTGTTGTTTCCTGAGCTGTTAATTTTAGCCGCTCTGACGGGTGTGAGGTGATATCTTAATGTGGTTTTGACTTATATTTCCCTGATGGTGAGTGATGTTGAGCGTCTTTTCATGTGTCTATTTGTCATCTGGATATCTCCTTTGGATAAGTGTCTATTCATGTCTTCTGCCCATTTCTTCACTGGATTACTTGTTTTTCGGGTGTTGAGTTTGGTAAGTTCTGTATAGATTTTGAATACTAACCCTTTATCTGATATGCCATTTACAAATATCTTCTCTCATTCCTTTAGTTGCTCTTTAGTTTTGTTGATTGTTTCCTTTGCAGTGCAGAAGATTTTTATCTTGATGAGGTCCCAATAATTTATTTTTGCTTTTTTTTTCCTTTGCCTTCAGAGATGTGTGGAGTAAGAAGTTGCTGTGGCTGAGGTCAAAGAGGTTGTTGCCTGTTTTCTCCTCTAGAGTTTTGATGGTTCCCTGTCTCACATTTAGGTTTTTTATCCATTTTGAGTTTATTTTTGTGTATGGTGTAAGAAAATGGTCCAATTTCATTCTTTTGCATGTTGCTGTCCAGTTCTCCCAGCACCATTTGCTAAAGAGACTGTCTTTTTTCTGTTGGATACTCTTTCCTGCTCTGTCAAAGATGAGTTGGCCTTACATTCGTGGGTACAATTCTGGGTTCTCTATTCTATTCCATTGGTCTATGTCTGTTTTTGTGCCAATACCATACTGTCTTGATGATTGTAGCTTTGTAGTAGAGACTAAAGTCCGGGATTGTGATGCCTCCTGCTTTGGTTTTCTTTTTCAACATTACTTTGGCTATTCAGGGTCTTTTGTGGTTCCATACAAATTTTAGGATTGTTTGTTCTAGCTCTGAGAAGAATGCTGGGGCAATTTTGATTGGGATTGCATTGAATGTGTAGATTGCTTTGGGTAGTATTGACATTTTAACAATATTTGTTCTTCCAATCCATGAGCATGGAATGTTTTTCCATTTCTGTGTGTCTTCCTCAATTTCTTTCGTGACTTTTCTATAGTTTTCAGCATACAGATCTTTTACATCTTTGGTTAGGTTTATTCCTAGGTATTTTATGGTTCTGGTGCAATTGTAAATGGGACCAACTTCTTGATTTCTCTTTCTGTTGCTTCGTTATTGGTGTATAGAAATGCAACTGATTTCTGTACATTGATTTTGTATCCTGTGACTTTGCTGAATTCATGTATCAGTTCCAGCAGTTTTTTGGTGGAGTCTTTTGGGTTTTCCATGTAAAGTGTCATGCCATCTGTAAAAAGTGAAAGTTTGACTTCTTTTTTGCCAATTTGGATGCCATTTTGTTTTCTGATTGTTGAGGCTAGGACTTCCAACACTATGTTAAACAACAATGGTGAGAGTGGACATCCCTGTCGTGTTCCTGATCTTAGGGGGAAAGCTTTCAGTTTTTCCCCATTGAGGATGATATTAGCGGCGGGCTTTTCGTATATGGCTTTTCTGATGTTAAGGTATGTTCCTTCTATCCTGACTTTCTTGAGGGTTTTTATTAAGAAAGGATGCGTTTTGTCAAATGCTTTCTCTGCATCTATTGACAGGATCATATGGTTCTTATCCTTTTTTCTACTAATGTGATGTATTGATTGAAAGTGTTGAACCAGCCCTGCAGCCCAAGAATGAATTCCACCTGATCATGGTGAATAATTCTTTTATTTTTATTTTTTTTTCAACATTTATTTATTTTTGGGACAGAGAGAGACAGAGCATGAACGGGGGAGGGGAAGAGAGAGAGGGAGACACAGAATTGGAAACAGGCTCCAGGCTCTGAGCCATCAGCCCAGAGCCCGACGCGGGGCTCGAACTCACGGACCGCGAGATGGTGACCTGGCTGAAGTCGGACGCTTAACCGACTGTGCCACCCAGGCGCCCCTGAATAATTCTTTTAATATACTGTTGAATTCGATTTGCTAGTATCTTGTTGAGAATTTTTGGTTCCATGTTCATCAGGAATATTGGCCTGTAATTCTCCTTTTTAGTGGGTTCTCTCATTGGTTTGGGAATCAAGGTAATGCTGGTTTCATAGAATGAGTCCAGAAGCTTTCCTTCTATTTCTGTTTTTTGGAATGGCTTGAGAAGGATAGGTATTAACTCTGCTTTAAATGTCTGGTAGAATTCCCTTAGGAAGCCGTCTGGTCCAGGACTCATTTGTTGGGAGATTTCTGATAACTGATTCAATTTTCTTTGCTGGTTATGGGCCTATTCAAATTTTCTATTTCTTCCCATTTGAGTTTTGGTAGTATGTGGGTATCTAGGAATTTGTTCATTTCTTACAGGTTGTCCAGTGTGTTGACATATCATTTTTCACAGTATTCTCTAATAATTGTTTGTATTTCTGTGGTGTTGGTTGTGATCTCTCCTCTTTCATTTGTGATTTTATCTATTTGGGTTTTCTCCCTTCTCTTTTTGAGAAGTCTGGCTAGGGGTTTATCAGTTTTGTTTATTCTTTCAAAAAACCAGCTCTGGGATCCATTGATCTGCCGTTTTTTATATTCTACATTATTTATTTCTGCTCTAATCTTATTATTTCTCTTCTTCTGCTGGCTTTGGGGTTTCTTTGCTTTCTGCTTCTAGCTCCTTTAGGTGTGAGATTAGGTTTTGTATTTGGGGTTTTTTTGTGTGTGTCTTGAGGTAGACCTGGATTGCAATGTATTTTCCTCTTATGACTGCCTTTGCTGCATTTGAAAGTTTGGATTGTCATGTTTTCATTTGCTTCCATATATTTTTAAATTTCTTCTTTAATTGCCTGGATGACCCATTCATTCTTTAGTACGATGTTCTTTAACATCCATGCATTTGGAGGCTTTCCAAATTTTTTCTTGTGGTTGATTTCGTTTCACAGTGTTGTGATCTGAAAATATGCATGGTATGATCTGAATTCTTTTGTATTTATTGAAGGCTGTTTTGTGACCCAGTATGTGATCTATCTTGGAGAGTGGTGCATGTGCACTTGAGAGGAATGTGTATTCTGCTACTTTTGGATGAAAAGTTCTGAATATATCTGTCAAGTCCATCTGGTCCAGTGTATCACTCAAGGTCATTGTTTCTTTATTGATTTTTGCCTACATGATCTGTCCATTGTTGTAAGTGGAGTATTAAAGCCCCCTGCAGTTACCGTATTCTTATTGATAAGATTGCTTATATTTGTGATTAAATGATTTATATATTTGGGTTATCTCCAGTTGGGGGCATAAACATTTACAATTGTTAGCTCTTCTTGATGGATAGACCCTGTGATTACGATATAATGCCCTTCTTCATCTCTTGTTACAGCCTTTAGTTTAAAGTCTAGTTTGTCTGATATAAGTATGGCTACTCCAGCTTTCTTTTAATTTCCAGTAGCATGCAAGATTGTTCTCTGTCCCCTTACTTTCAATCTGAAGGTGTCCTCAGGTCTAAAGTGAATCTCTTGTACACAACATATAGCTGGATCTTTTTTTTTTTTTTTTTTTTTAATCCATTCTGATACCCTATGTCTTTTGACTGGGGCATTTAGTCCATTTACATTCAGAGTTATTATTGAAGGATATCGATTTAGTGTCATTGTGTTATCTGTAAATTTCATGCTTGTGGTGATGTCTCTGGTCCTTTGTAGTCTTGGCAGCATTCCATTCACAGAGTCCCCTTTAGGATCACTTTCAGGGTCTGGTTTAGTGGTCATGAACTCCAGTTTTTATTTGTTTGGGAAAGCCTTTATCTCTCCTTCTATTCTGAATGACAGGATAACCTTGCAGTTAACCTTGCAGGATAAAGGATTCTTGGCTGCATATTTTTCCTATTCAGCACATTGAATATTTCCTGCCACTCCCTTCTGACCTGCCAAGTTTCAGTGGACAGGTCCGCTACTACCCATATGTGTCTACCCTTGTAGGTTAAGGCTGGTTTGTCCGTAGCTGCTTTCAGAATTCTCTATCTTTGAATTTTGCTAGTTTCACTGTGATATGCTGTGGAGAAAACCTATTCTTGTTAAATCTTAAGGGAGTTCTCTGAGCCTCCTGGATGTCTACTTCCTTCCCCAAATTAGGGAAGTTCTCAGCTATAATTTGTTCAAGTAAACCTTCTGCCCCTTTCTGTCTCTCCTTCTTGAACTCCTGTGTATGGATATTATTATGTTTCATTCAGTCACTTAGTTCTCTAATTCTCTCCTTGTGATCTAGTTTTTTCGTATCTGTCTTTTTCTTGGCTTCATAATTTTCCTTAATTTTATCTTCTATTTCACTTAGTCTCCCTTCTGCCTCTCCATCCTTGCTGTCACTGCGTCTAGTTTATTTTGTACATCATTTACACCATTTCTTAATTTGTCATGATTATTTCTTAGTTCCTTGATCTCTGCAGCAATAGATTCTCTTCTGTCTTCTATGCTTTATTCAAGCCCAGTGATGAATCTTATGACCATTTTTGTAAATTCTTGCTCAATTATATTGTTTATATTTGTTTTAAGTAGTTCTCTAGCTGTCATTTCTTCCTGGAATTTCTCTTGAGAAGAATTCTTCCATTTCATCATTTTGGCTAGTTTTCCATCTTTTACATGTTTTAATAGCTTGTTATGTGTCCTGCAGCTGTGAGCACTGATATATTAAAAAGGGATCATACACTGTATAGGGCCTGGCTCTTCAGGAGGTGTTTTCAGAGTGTGTTGTGCGTTGTCCATTGTTGTGACTTTGGTTGCTTTATCTCCCAACTTGTAGTGGTGGTTGGGACCCTCCACCAGGTATGCTTTGATTTGTTCATTGAAATAACCCTAGAAAAAATTTTAAAAGGCAGAGGTGCTGGAAGAAGCCTTATCCCATATAAAGAGAAATGACAGAGGCGGGGAAGAAGAAAAGAAAAAAAAAGACCAGGCAGAGAATCAGAGAAACTATATAGCTTAATACAGAGGGAGAGAGAGAGAGAGGAAAAAAAATAAAGGAGATACAGAAGAGGTGTAAAAAGAATAGATTAAAAATGTCTGCTTAAACAAACCAACAACCAGAATAGAGAAGGGAAGAAATAAGAGGAAGAAAAGGAAGAAAAAAAATATATATAATAATATATTATATATTATATTATATATAATATATTATAATAATATAATAATAATATATAATATAAATAAATTATTTATATATATAAATTAAATATATAAATTATAAAATATATATTATTACATATTTTTATTATGTATAAATATACAATATGTATTAATATATATAGGTATATAGATAGATATAGACGAAGAATCAAATCAGAAAATGCAAAATCGTTGGACTGATGTCTGATGGTGCCTTGGAGCCAGTGGTCTGGAGGAGGGGCTGTCTGGTTTGGTCAGTGTCAGTCTTGCTCCTAGATACGCAGTTACCAGGCAGGGAGGGGTGTGGTTTGGTGTAGGCAGGTCCCACCTCCACTGTGGGCCCATTGTCCTGTTCCCTGAAGCCCCACCTTGTTGGTGATAGGGAGAAAAATGGCGACACCCCAGTCTCTCCTCCATGGACCGGGTGTCCCAGACCACTCTGTTCAGGCCATCCTCACAGTTCTGCATGGGAGTGAGTGGGACAGGTTTGTCCTGCTCTAAGTCTCCCGTGCCTCTCTGGCAGTCAGCTGGGATTCAAACCCCGATGTCTTAAAGGATCCTGCTCTGTGTGCCCGGGGTTCTGGGGTAGAGCCGGAGCCACTCTGCCCAGCCAGCTGACAAAAGGCCTCCGGCTGGTGGGTGCTGCGGGGTTTTGCGCCCTTAGAGTGGCTATGTACCTTCTTCCACACTCAAGGGAGGGGACTGCTGTCTGACTGTGCCTCTGAGCACACTACCCAGCCCAGGGCTGGCTCTCCTCCCTGCGAGGTGCCAGTGCAGGGCAGCCCACCCCAGTCGGAGAAAGACCCACAATCCTGGATCGTGTTAGAAATTGGTGCTTTCTCCATTTTTTCCGTTCTCCAGTCCGTAGTGTTTCTCTTGTCCACATACAATCCTACACTTCTACAGCCTCTCTTTCTCTTCCTTTTCTCTCTCCACAGAAGGGGATCTCTCCCCTCTGTGCCTTCGCCACCCGTTGTATCTCTCCCAGTTTGCAGTTAAGCGCCGATGGCCCACCAAGTTGTCCCCGTGGGCCCCTAGAGATGTTTCTGTTCTGTTTGAGGGACAAGGGAACTTTGGTGCCCCCTACTCCTCTACCATGTTGAAGCCACTCCGAAAGATAACCTTTTAGAATACAAATTTGGGAATGAGGCCTGGATTCAAATTAATTAAAAGTCTAATTTTGTTGGCTCCGTGGCCAGTTTAATAACTTGTCAAACTCTCAGTTTTCTCATTGGTCAAATGGGGAGTAGCAATGCATATTTTTCAGGATTATTTTGAATATTGAAATGAGAAAAGCAATATATTCATCGCAGCACAGGGCGTGGTAAGCTCAAATGCCTTAACCATTATTGGCATTCTTCTTCACTGCTGATGACTAAAAGCAGGACTGGTCGCTTTTAAGGAGAGGAAACCCAGGTTGAGTCATAACAACAAATAACTAAATAAGCAATAACCTTGCCAGGAAGGGCAAGCGTGAAGATGGTCTTTAGAGTGATTGGTGCCACGAACTTCTTTATAGGTTCGCACCAGTGCAAGGATTGCTTTTATATGGCTGTGGTGTCCTATGAATTCATAGGAGCCTTATTATTTTAAATAAGCCTCCATATTTAGGAGCCTTAGGACTCTTGATTGTCACTCTTTGTGTAGCTTCGATGGAAGTATCATAAACCTGCAATGGAAAACCAACAGGTTTATTTTTCCCAAAACTGATATTAACTTATCCCTCTTTTTATTTATTTATTTATTTTATTTTTTATTAAAAAAATTTTTTTTAACGTTTATTTATTTTTGAGACAGAGAGACAGAGCATGAACGGGGGAGGGGCAGAGACAGAGGGAGACATAGAATCGGAAGCAGGCCCTGGGCTCTGAGCCATCAGCCCAGAGCCCGACGCGGGGCTCGAACTCGTGGACCGCGAGACTGTGACCTGAGTTGAAGTCGGACGCTTAACCGACTGAGCCACCCAGGCGCCCCTTATCCCTCTTTTTAAAGGTAGGGTCAGAAGAAGAAAAATATGGCAGTCCAGGCTTTCTTAGTTCTTTTCAGTGCACATCAGTGCTTTCCAGTCATCGATTATCTGATCTTGTAATTAACATGTCACTTTGAGGGCCTATCAGTTGCTAGTCACATATAAAACTGTTGATGTGTGTTTGTTTTCCTGCCATACTTTGTGGGCTTCCATTTTTAAAAAGTGGTTGGTGTATTAATTGTCTGCTTTTCGTGTGTGTTGTCCTTCCCCAGTTCCAGGTTATGATGGCCCCTCAGACAGGGACCTCTAGTCTGCATTCATTGATCACATCCCACGCCTTTTTGGTATATTTCTTTGTATTTAAATGAGGCGTCTCGCAGTCAGCCTTCTTTTTGACACCCCTTTTGATCATTGGTGTCCTTAGTACCATGTGTCAGGAGTATTTCTGAGTCTCTCTGTTTGCTGTCTTGGAACAAAGGATGGTTTATGTTTCAGGATCTATACTATCATTGTCTCAACCAGAGCACGTATGTGAGCATCAAACCAGGAGAAATCCCAAGGAGAATTGGTACCGCATCTTGTGATCCAGATTTATTTACCTCTCTGAACGAGACTGAATGTAGCAGTGACTCTAATTTGTCCACACCTTCTTACAGTTTTTGTCTTGTAGCATTTGCACTGGCTCTGGGCTTGATGGTGCAATGCTTTGGCCAAGGAAAGACTATGTGATGTGAGGCAAGCAGGGATTATGTGCATTGGACTTGCTCTCTTGCTGCTCTTGGAACCCTGCTTAGTCGGCTGGAGGATGAGAGACCACACAGAGCAGATATAAGCTGTCTCAGTCGGGGCCATCCTAGATAAGTGCCTATCAATCTGGTATCTGACCAGAGATACGTGAATAGACTGAGCTGAGATGTGAATAGACTGAGCTGAGATCGGCCACACTTGACTCAAACCAGAACTATGCAGCTGAGCCCAGCCCAATTTGCCCAAATCAGGAATTTGAGCTGAATTAATGGTTGTTGTGTTAAACTACTAAGATGGTTGGTTATATAGATAACTGATGCTCTCCCGAGCAAGTCTATTATGTATATTATAATAAAAATGAAAGTTAATAAGGATGTGGTAAAGGCAAAGTAAATAATATTTTCGAATGACTTTAAATTTAGTGTTACTTGTTATGAGAGCAAAGTATCTGATTAGTTATAAGTTTGTTTATTTCAGCTCTTGCTTTTAGTAACTATAAACTGTGAAACATACCTCATAACGATACATGGCTCAAAAGGGATGTGTATTATTAGCTGTACTTAACAAGTTGTGATTCTTGTTTTTCAATTCTCTTTATAAGTCTTTCTGTTAAAACCAGCTAGTAAATATCTTTTTTCCTGTTATTAATCCAGTTGTTCTTGCAGACTAATGAGAGTGTTCATTTTAAATTCATTGATAAATGAGTTCAAAACCCACTGAAACCAGATTTTGAAGATTTCAAAAAGGAAGATGTCTAAACCACGTCCTTATATAATTTTTGGCAAAAGGAAAAACATAACATGGAGGAACTAATTTTTTTCTAATTATCAATTTTCCATCCGCTCTCTCCATAACACAGTTCCTTTTTTGAGGTAGTCATCTTCTCACTGTTGAAACGTCACCTTTACCTTGAAAGCACAGGTTAATTGTGTGTGTGTGTGTGCGTGTGCGCACGCATGTACGTGTGTGCTCATATGCTTTGATATCTGCTAATTAGCATACCACCGGAAGCTATTACATAGCACTGAAAAAGTGAGCAAAATAAGAACACGTCTTTTTTTTTTTTTTAAGCATAGCAATATTAAGTAAGTTTCCCAATTCTTTTAAGTAATTTGCCAAAGTGAACAAGATGGTCACTTCCCATCTTGTTAAAAAAAAAAATCACAAATATTCTAATATCTTGTTTTATGAAACTAATCATATTGTGGTCTTGTAATGATTTATGATACCAACTGCCGGGGGTTAGGCCAGATTTCACAGATTAAGGGCATAGTCCTGTGTAAGACTGCTCTCATTTCAGACACCAGTCACAAGTTTGGGGGTTTCTCGGGCTTCCCATACTTCTTATCAACCTCCTACAAATTTGGGGATTCCCATGACTCCCTCAGGTTTGGTAATTTGCTAGAATAACTCACCGGACTCAGAAGTCAGCTATACTTACAGTTTTATTATAGCAAAAGGATACAAATCAGAGTTATCCAAAGGGAGACACGCGTAGGGTGAGATCTGGGAGGGTCCCAGGTGTGAAGCTTTCATTGTCCCTGTGGATATGTCACCTTCCTGGCACATTAATATGTGACAGTACACACAGTATTGCCAGACAGAGGAGCTCACCTGAGCTTTGGTGCTCAGAGTTTAATCGGCATTTGTTACATAGGCATGCTTGGTTGTGTCATTTGCCATGAGGCTGAGCTCAGTCTCCGTCTCTTCCCTGGCTGGACTGGCATCTCATGGCTCAAAGCCTCAACCCTCTAATCCCATGGCTTTTTTCTGACTTGGTCAGTCCCTATCTTGTTAGCGTCATCTTGTTAGCACAAACTAGGGGCTCACAAAGAGTGACTTCATTACCATAAAGTGTCAGGGCTCATCATGAATAACAAAGACATTCATATTACTCAGGAAATTCTAAGGATTTAGAAGTTACCTTCCAGGAACTGGGTCCAAAGGTCAGCCAACTTTTTAACTATACAGATATTTAAACTGTAATATGATGCAACATGCAGAGAATGAATGGACAAGTATAGGTACAACATCAACTTCTTAAGAGTTGTGGAACCTTGGGGCACCTGGGTAGCTTAGTCGGTTCGGCTCAGGTCATGATCTCACGGTTCGTGAGTTCAAGCCCTGTGTCAGGCTCTGTGCTGACAGCGCAGAGCCAGGAGCCTGCTTCGGATTCTGTGTCTCCCTGTCTGCTCCTCACCTGCTCACATGCTCTCTCTCTCTCTCAAAAATAAATAAACATTAGAAAAAAAATAAAAAAAGAAAGTTGTGGAACCTCCACTCTTTCCTCATGATAGATCCTGTACCAACATGACATGCAACAAACACTAAACTCATATGATAGTAATAAAACTTATTTTATTTAACATTTTAAAGCTTATTTTACTTAACATTTTAAATATCTAAAAATAGATGTTCTAGTATGTTATTTATGTGCCCTAGAGGATCCTTTTTAAAAGTTTTTTTTTTTTTTAAATGTTTTTGTTTTATTTTTGAAAGAAAGAGACAGAGTGTAAGCAGGTTAGGGTCAGAGAGAGAGAAGGAGACACAGAATCCAAAGCAGTCTCCAGGCTCTAGAGCTGTCAGCACAGAGCCTGATGCGGGGCTCGAACTCAACAAACTGCGAGATCATGCCCTGAGCCTAAGTCGGACACTTAACTGACTGAGCCACCCAGGCGCCCCTAGAGGATCCTTTTTTAATACCAGCGGGGGTATTGTGCCCCATTTTGGAGATCACTGCTCTAGAGATCCCTTGGCTAAATTATTTAAAGTGTGCTAGGGGTACCTGGGTGGCTCAGTTGGTTAAACATCTGACTTTGGCTCAGGTCATGATCTCATGGTTCATGAGTTCGAGCCCTATGTGGGCTCTGCCGTCAGCACAGATCCTCTACCCCTCTCTCTGCCCCTCCCCTGCTCCTCTCTTTCTCTCTCAAAACTAAACATTAAAAAAATTAAAAAAAGTAAAGAGTGCTATAGCCTGAATGTGGCCCCCCTCAAAATTCATACGTTGAATCCTAATTCCTGATGTGATGGTATTAGGAGATGGGGCATTTTGGAGGCGATAAGGTCATGAGGGTCGAACTCTCATGAATGGTATTAGTGTCTTTATAAAAGAGACCCCAGGGAGCTCCCTCACCTCTTCTGCCATGGGAGGACATAGTGAGAAGATGGCCATCTATGAACTAGGAAGGGGGATCCTCACCGGGTATCCGATCTGCTGGCACCTTGATCTTGGACTTCCCAGCCTCCAGAACTGTGAGAAATAGATTGTTATTTAAGCCACTTAGTCTGTGGGAATTTTGCTGCCCTTGACATGTCTCCCCATAGGTAGAGTGTATTTTCCTCTTCATATCAAGGCCAGGTGACTTCCACTGGCCAAAGGAATCATAGTGGATGTAATGTGTCCCTTATCTGAGTAGAGGATTTGAGTGTTACTGTATGTTTCAACTCATAAGGAGCTGCTCTATGATCCTAGGTTCCAGAATGAGAAAATACTAAGAGAAGAGCCAAGCACAGTTACAGTCAACCTTACGCAGACCATAAGCCTACCCGCGATGTGAGACATAACTGTCATTGTAAGCCATTCAGGTTTTGGGATTATTTGTGATATAGTATAATCCAGTTATCATGTGATTTACCCCAGGGAAACAGAGATACCTTTGGGAACTTATTTATTTATTTATTTATTTATTTATCTATCTATCTATCTATCTTTACAAACTTACGTTGTTGAGGCTCTGATCATCAGTGATTATTCTCGGGAGGAGGGTGTAGGCACGCACACAGGCAAGTGTGCAAGTACTTGTTGAGTCTAGTAATTTGCTAGAAAATTTGCAAGAATTAGCTCTTCCCCTCTCTTACCTCTTTTCAAAACCCTTTCCTTTTCCTTACGAAACAATTCAGTCCTAAATGAAACATTAGGTAGAGCAGAACAAGGTAGGTGTCTGTTGTAGGGTGGGGTGGAGAGCAACAGTAGTCTGGTGCAGGTTGTCAGAGCTCAGGCAGCGTGAGAAGGGTGACTTTGCAGGGGGGTTGGCTTGATGGTGGTGTTGGAGCCCGAAAGAGTGAGGAGAACATCCCTGCAGGGATTGGAAAGTGTTTCGGGCATCAGACCCTTTGCATCCTGAGGAGAGTGTCCACATGTGGCAACGGCCTGGTGTAGGGTGTCAGAAGCAGCCTGGTCTGGAGTGCCAGGGCCTGAAAGGTGAAGAAGACATCTATGTGGTGGGGAGGCCAGGTGCAGGGAGCTCAAGCAGGATGGTCCTTGCTGGGAGGTCGGGGACCCGGCACGGGTCAGGAAAGTGGCAGACCCGGTGTGGGTTTCAGAAGCCAAACGGGATGAGGAAGCCGTCCACATGGTAGCATAGCCCCGCGTGGGGACTCAGAGCCCAGGGAGGGCGAGGAGAGCTTCCACACGTCAGGGTGATCTCGTGTCGGGTTTTAGAACCTGAGTAGGGTAAGGATGCGTTCCAGGTGGGTGTTAGGGAGCCGGCATCAGAAGTCAGAGTCTAAGCAGAGTGAGGAGGGATTTCCTATGGAGGATGGCCCGGCGTGGGGTCAGACCTGAGCAAGTTGAGGATGAGGTCCATGGGGGTTGGCTGGCTCTGTGCAAGAACACCCAAGCGGGTTAAAGGCCCCAGTAGTAATGTTGGCCTGGATTGGCAAGTCAGAGCCCCGTCAGGAAGAGAAGAGCATCTTAGAGGAGGGAATGGCAAAGATAGAAAATTGACTAAACGTGTTTATTACTCAAATAACTAAAATAAATAAGTAAGTAAGTAAAAGACAATGGAAGCCGGTTTCTTACTGTAACAGAAGGGAGTTAGAAATATGGAAGGGAGAAAACTAGAATGAACTCCTTAGCGTTGGATTGGAATTAGAGGTTATTAGTGTGAATGCACGGTTTGCAATGTACCTTGATATGGAAAGATAGAAGTAAGTGTGTGTGTGTGTGTGTGTGTGTGTGTGTGTGTGTGTGTGTGTGTTATGCAGGAGATGGAGGAGTTTGGTGCAGGAGATTAAAAGGAGGATCCTTTGGGGAGAGCTGAATCTAGGGAGTGAGCTTTCAAGAGCACATCTCGGAAGATTCTACCTGAAGGATTCAGTTTTTGGAATGCTTTCCTCTTGTCCTTTGGAAAAAGTCACATTTGTCACTGACTTTATCTCCTAATTTGTGACTCTATTAAATTATCTTAACTTGTTAAAAAACAGTCACATTGGCCTGTAGAGTCTTTTTGTTGTGGTGGTGTAAGGGATTAAAGGGATTGAGAAGGGTGGTGTGCAGGCTGGCCTATTCCACTAACATCCAGCAAAGAGAGCTGCTTTCAGGAGCTTCTGGAAGCGACTATAACAAAATGAATGGAGATCCATGAAGGAGTCAGTTAAGAACAGGGAAAAGCAGAGAGCACTGGGGAGCAGCTTCAGAACACGTATGACGTAAGCTTTGACTTCCCTCCTACATACACTCTTGAAAGTGGGGAGGCTGACATGTGAGTTTTTTGTCAATGATCCTCTTAGAATGTGGTCACCAAAAGTTGCCTGATCAGCCACACATGATGAGAATACAGCATGAATGAATCTATGCACAGATTGGTCTATAAATAATTATGTTTGCATACAGATGTACACAAATACATGAAGTTCATTCTTGGCTGGTGAGCTCAGATAATACAGGTCTCAGGAAAGCGTTCTCTAACTGCTTAGTTTCTCTGTGTCTTTCCTTTCTATACATATTTTTAAATCTATGCTTTGAGTTCCTACTTTCCATTTCCTTATTACATTTATAAATTTATGAGAAGTTCCTTATTACATTTGCTGACGTATGTTCAAATGCTGTGATTCTCATCGTGCTGATCCTGGAGATTTGGCCTCTGAGGTTTCTAATTTTCATGAGACTCCTCTCAGAGTTATTTGCCTATATGGGGCCCCTGTTCTTGATAGGAAGTATGACAAATTGCCACCATGTTTGGGTTTTATTTTAAGATGTTTTAAGGAAGAGATGTAAAGGATTTTTTGAAGAGCAGATTTCTTCTCGATATGACTTCAGAGACCACTTATGCTGAATTGAGTTTCAAAAGTGAATTGAAGTCCTCAGGCACCAAAGAAAGGCCTCCTGCAGGTAAGCACATTTTCTGGTGGTTAGAGTTAGTGATGAGAAGAAGGATGAAGAGAGAATATTGTAAATGAAGCATGATAGTGTTAGTTGCTGGTTCTCTGGCCACAGGTGGGGCACCTAGGATTCTCAGAAGATTGAGTTATCTGAAGATAAGCATTAAGGGGTTGTGTAGTTATACGCTAACCAAACTGAGGTGTGACAAGTCCACTAAGGTCCTGAGCTAAGGAGAATGCTAATTATGCTGAGGTTATTCTCCTGTGCCTTCTGAGGCTGAGTGAGACTGCAATCAAGAGATTGGGTAGAGGAGCGCCTGGGTGGCTCAAGTCACTTGAACGTCCGATTCTTCCTTTCAGCTCAGGTTATGATCCCAGAGTCGTGGGATTGAGCCCCAGGTTGGACTCTGCGCTGAGCATGGAGCCTGCTGAAGATTTTCTTTCTCTCTCCCTTTGCCCCACTTGCATACGCTCTCTCACTCTCTCTAAAAAAAAAAAAAAAAAAAAAAGAGAGGGAGAGAGAGATTGGGTACAGGTCTTGAAACCGTCAGCCCAGATACAGAGGATGTTGATGAGTCCGTGGACTCAGGCTCGGTTAGAGGGGAAGAGTTTGGGTGGAGAGCGTTATGGGCGTCTTTGTTACCGTGGGACTAAAGTGTAACCCAAGACCGTTGCAGAAGAAGGACTAGAAAGTTGCAAAGGGAGTCTTCCGTGAATTCAGGAAATCCATTGCATCCTGCCTCCCCAGGATGGATTTAACTGAATTTGGGAGTAGATAAAAGGTAATATGGTTATCATTTATGATATATCAGATATAGAGCAAAAGAGAAAAAAAGCATGTGTATTATAAGAAGCTGTGAGTGGGAGGTCATGATTGCGCATGCTTTCCAAAACACTTTGGTGGAGATAGGGAGAACGCTCAGGGAAACTGTTTTTTCCCCTTAAAAAGCTTTTTTTTCTTCTTGCATATTTTATTTTATTTTATTTTATTTTATTTTATTTTATTTTATTTTATTTTATTTTATTTTATTTTATTTCTTTTTCTTTTCTTCTTATTATTTTTTATTTTTTTATTTTTTTAATATGAAATTTATTGTCAAATTGGTTTCCATACAACACCCAGTGATCATCCCAACAGGTGCCCTCCTCAATGCCCGTCACACACCCTCCTCTCCCTCCCACCCCCATCAACCCTCAGTTTATTCTCAGTTTTTAAGAGTCTCTTGTGGTTTGGCTCCCTCCATCTCTAACTTTTTTTTTTTTTTCCTTCCCCTCCCCCATAGTCTTCTGTTAAGTTTCTCAGGATCCACATAAGAGTGAAAACATATGGTATCTGTCTTTCTCTCTATGACTTATTTCACTTAGCATAACACTCTCCAGTTCCATCCACGTTGCTACAAAAGGCCATATTTCATTCTTTCTCATTGCCACGTAGTATTCCATTGTATATATGAACTACAATTTCTTTATCCATTCATCAGTTGATGGACATTTAGGCTCTTTCCATAATTTGGCTATTGTTGAGAGTGCTGCTATAAACATTGGGGTACAAGTGCCCCTATGCATCAGCACTCCTGTATCCCTTGGGTAAATTCCTAGTAGTGCTATTGCTGGGTCATTCCCCTTAAAATTTTTTGTAAAACTTCCTTATTATATGTTGAAAGGCTCATTAAAGAAAAAATTAAAAACTAGAGGCATACACGAATTTATATTTATTTTACCATCTAGAGATCACTATAATTTACATTTCAGTGTAGATCTTTCCAGATATAAATGCTGTATCTAACTTTATTTTTTCTAAAGCTGAGATTATGTTATACATTATTGAGGATTTTGTCCCCCTGCTTGTCAATACCTCATAACTTTGGGAAAACTATTCTTTATTTTTTTATGGAGGTATGATTGACATAAAACATTCTGCAATAGTCCCCTCTTATCTGGGGGGATATGGTCCAAGATCCCCAGTGAATGCCTGAATAGTGGATAGTACCAAACCCTATATATTGTGGGTTTTTTTCCTATACATATATATCTATGATAAAAGTTTAATTTATAAATTAGGTACAGTAAGAGATTAACAACAATAACTAATAATAAAACATACCAATTGTATTAATATACCATAATAAAAGTTATGTGAATATGGTCTATCTCAAAATATTGAACTGTATTCACCTTGCTTGTGATGATGTGAGATGATAAAATTCTTATGTGATGAGATGAAGTTAGGTGAATGACCTAGGCATTGTGACCTAGCCTTAGGCTACTATGTACCTTCTGAGGATACATCAGAAGGAGGATCATCTGCCTTCAGACCACAGTTGGCCACAGGTAACAAATTGTGGAAAGCAAAACTGCGGGGGTGGGGGCGGGGAGGGGGACTACCGTGTTAGTTTCAGGTATAGGATGTAGTGATTTGATTTTTGTATATATTGGTGAAATGATCACCACAATCAGTCTAGTTAACATTTATCACCATAGTCACTCCAATTTTTTTCTTGTGATGAGGCCTTTTGAGATTTCATCTCTTAGCAACTTTCAAATATGTAATAATATTTAATAGTTGATAATATTATAATAATCTATAATATTAACTATAGTCGATATGCTGTACATTACATCTCCATGACTTCTTTTTTTTTCTTTTGAGTTTTTATTTAAATTCAAGTTAATTAACATATAGTGTAGTACTGGTTGCAGGAGTAGAATTTAGTGCTTCATTGCTTATATATAATACCCAATACTCATCCCAACAAGTGCCCTCCTTAATGCCCATCACCATTTAGCCCCCCCCGCCCCCCCCCCACTGCAACAACCGCTGCAGCAACCCTCAGTTCTCTATAGTTAAGAGTTTCTTATGGTTTGACACTCTCTCTGTTATTATCTTACTTTATTTTCCATGACTTCTTTATTTTATAACTGGAAGTTTGCACCTCTTAATCCCCTTCACCCATTCCCCACCACTCCTTACCCCACCTGTGGCAACCGCCAATCTGTTCTCTGTATCTGTGAGTTTCGTTTTGTTTTTTGAATTCCACAGATAAGTGAGATCATATGGTATTTGTTTTCTCTGTCTGACTTATTTCACTTAGCATAATGCCCTCAAGTCCCATCCAAGTTGTCACAAATGACAAGAGTTCCTTCTTTTTTTTTTTTATGGTTGAATAACAATCCATTGTATATAAATATCACACTTGGTATATCCATTTGTGGATGGATGGACGCTTAGGTTGCTTTTCCTAGCTACTGTAAATTATGCTGCAATAAACATAGGGGTGCATATACCTTTTTGATTTAGTTAATTAAATGTCTTTGTTTTCTTTGGGGAAATACCCCGTACTGGAGTTAATAGATCATATGATGTTTCTATTTTTAATTTTTTTAAAGTTTATTTATTTTTTAGAGAGAATGAGTGGGGGAGGGGCAGAGAGAGAAGGAGAGAACCCTAAGTAAGCTCTGCACTGTCAGCACAAAGCCCGATGCAGGGCTTGAACTCACAAACTGTGAGATCATGACCTGATCTGAAATCAGGAGTCGATGCTTACCTGACTGGACCACCCGGGTGCCCCTCTATTTTTAAATTTTTGAGGAACCTCCATACTGTTTTCCACAGTGGCTGCACCAATTTACATCCCAACCAACAGTACACAAGGGTTGCCTTTTCCCCACATCGTCACCAACACTTGTTATTTGTCTTTTTTTTTTAAGTTTTTATTTAAATTCTAGTTAGTTAATATATAGTGTAATATTGGCTTCAGGTATAGAATTTAGTGATTCATCGCTTATGTATAACACTCTGTGCTCATCACAAGTACCCTCCTTAAACGTTTTTTCTTTTTGATACTAGCCATTGAGAAAAGAATTCTTTTTATTTATTTTTTAATGTTTATCCATTTTTGATAGAGACAGAGTGTGGGGGGCGGGAGGGGCAGAGACCGAGGGAGACACAGAGTCTGAAGAAGGCTCCAAGCTTTGAGTTCTCAGTGCAGAGCCCCACACGGGGCTCGAACACACTAACCGTGAGATCGTGACCAGAGCCAAAGTCAGAAGCTTAACCCACTGAGCCACCCAGGCACCCTGAGAAAATAATTCTTAACCATGAAATAGTAACTAGAAAGGTCTGACCTTATTTTAAGAATGTGATGAGGGATGACCATAATAACGATTTATCTGCTATGGCATTATTTATAGTAGTTGAAATTGGAAACAATCTGGAAGATTATTTAAATACATAATGAAATTCTATACAACCACAATAGACAGCGTTAAAGAAAAAATATGGTTGTATGAAAAATGTTCATGGTCTAGTGTATAACAATATAGTAGGTCTGAAGCTAGTACCTATGGTATGTCAATCATGTGGGAAAATGTGTACTTATGTATATACACTTTGAAAATTACTGGAAGGATATATATCAAAACATTAGCAACAGTTCCCCCAGTGGTAAGAGGTTGTGTTTTTATGTAGTTTCCAACGTTTCTACAGTGAACATTTTTTTTTCCTATTTTCCTATTATTTCAGATGTCATATTCTTGGTAATAGTATGTCATCCTAGAAAAGGGAGAAGAGGAAGGGGAGGAGAAGGAAAGTAAAAATCAGAATTTGTTACTGATGAAACTCCTTTGATTTCTCGTTCAGCTCCCAAAGAGAAGACCAGCCTGAACAAAAGTAATCCCAGTTTTCCCAAGCTACTTTTTGCCTCATTGCTGGTGCTTCTGCTGCTATTGGCAATCTCATTTTTTATCGCTTTTATCAGTAAGTATCCAACTGAAGCCATATGGAATGTCTGCCTTCCGTGAAGAGATGGCATCATTAGATACTGACATTTAATAACGGGTCTATCCAGAAATCTGGAAAAGAAGTCTTCTTTGGGAGGGAGAGACACAATTAATGGGAATCTGTTAGAAATTTTGTTACTTATTTGAATTTAGTTACTTCCTTATAAAAATAATGGTATCCACCCTATAAAGAAATTGAATATATGTGTGTGTGTGTCTTGTAGAGGGACATATATTAGGTACCATTTCTACACTAGACAGTTATGTAAGTGAGGACAAATCTGTGTTTGCCTATTAGTGTTTATAAGGCCAGGTTTTTTTTTGACTGCACAGACATATATTGTGAGATGAGCAGGTGGACAAAAGGCGATGGGAAGAGATATTCCAGGAAGAGTTTCCATTGAAATTTCACCTTAATCATGTCTTTCCTGCCCAAGACTATGTAAGATCTAAAGCCAATTTGGCAAATAGGTGGATTTCTTCATATCTCTGGCTTTAAGAACATATCAAAATTTTAAAAGGCATAAGAAGTAGCGAAGCCAGCATGTAGTGGGGCAGGGAGCAAATGGGAGGTAAGGAGGAAAAAAGAGAAAATTCACTTTCTGGAGGAAGAGGTAAGTTATTTTTAAGTTGTGACATATTTGAGTATATTGGTGTGCTGAAAAAAAAAAGCCAGTTGAGAGTGGATAGAGTAAAGGAAGAAGGAGGAGGAAAATAATGCCCATATCTCCTGATCAATGTTGGCTTAAAAAAAAAAAATCTCACTTTACAGGTAACCCAGAACTCAGAATTAGCTCAGTCTGCAACGGCCCCCACCCTCTTCCGCCACAACAGACCTATGCTGTGTACATCCTCAGACAGAACTGTTTGCTTTCACTCCATTCTCCCACCTTCAGGGCTCACCTTCTGCATTTAGTATTGAAGGGAAATATGGATAAATCCCTTTGCACTCATTATAATGGAACCATCATGTCTCCCTTCAACTACTGATCTTTTGGCTATTCCTGGAGAAATCTATAGTTTCAAAATCAGTGGGGTTAGGATTACATTGAATGTGGGGTGATGAGAAATCTTTTCCATTGTCAGGAGCCTTCCACTCAAGCAATTGGACATTTGTAGATTTTGTTCCTATAAAACAGAATGTGAGAAAGTAACAATAGAGAGCAAAGTCACAACACCAGAAAATGAATGGCCTTTTTTTTTTCAGTTTTCTTCCAAAAATATTCTCAGCTTCTTAAAGAAAAAAAGACTGCAAAAGAGCTCCCTCACACGGAATTGGAATGCCTGAAAGAGAATGTGACCATGGAAGGTAAAAATGAATGTGCCTATAATTCAGTGGTTGACTACACTATGTAAGGATACCAAGTTAATATTTCCAGTAAGATTCACAGGCAGATCATAGTAAGAAGTTGAGTCTCATGATCATTTCAAGCTTCAGGTGTACAAAGAAATAAGACTTAAAATTCTTTTTTTTTTTTTAAATTTTTTTTAAACGTTTTATTTATTTTTGAGACAGAGAGAGACAGAGCATGAACGGGGGAGGGGCAGAGAGAGAGGGAGACACAGAATCGGAAGCAGGCTCCAGGCTCTGAGCCATCAGCCCAGAGCCCGACCCGGGGCTCGAACTCACGGACCGTGAGATCGTGACCTGAGCTGAAGTCGGACGCTTAACTGACTGAGCCACCCAGGCGCCCCAAGACTTAAAATTCTTATATGCGTATCTTTATCTGTACAAAGAAATAGTCTTCATTGTGGAGATGGCTGTTTAAATCCATGGGTAATCTCTTTACGGAATGTTTGTCCAGCCACATCCTTGGAGTTCTTTGCAGAACACAGTTTCTCACTTTTTACAGTCTGGCTAAGACTTTTGTGGGTCTTCAGATTCTGGTTCCTTTTCACTTCACACTTCCTTCAATTTATCTCTTTCCTTTTGCATTTTACGATAAGCAGTAAGGAGAAATCAGGCCACAGCTTTAATACTTGGCTTAGAAATCTCCTCTACTAAATATCCAAGGCTGTCACTTACAGGTTCTACCTTTCACAAAACATTAGAACACAATTCAGCAAGTTCCTTGCTATTTTATAATAAGAATTGCCTTTCTTCCTGTTTCCAATAACGTGTTTCTCATTTCTGAGACCTTACCAGAAGCATCTTTAATGTTCAAATTTCTACCAACATTCTGTTCATTATTGTGTATGTATATTCTTTAAGACGATAGGACGTTTCTCTACAGCTCTCTTCTACTGAGTCCTCACCAGAATTATCTTTAATATCTATATTTCTACCAGCAGCCCTTTCTTTTCTTTTTTTTTAAATTTTTTTTACATTTATTTATTTGAGAGACAGAGAGAGACAGTGTGAACAGGGGAGGGGCAGAGAGAGAGGGAGACACAGAATCGGAAGCAGGCTCCAGGCTCTGAGCTGTCAGCACAGAGCCCATGTGGGGCTCGAACCCATGAACCATGAGATCATGACCTGAGCTGAAGTCGGATGCTTCTGACTGACCAGGTGCCCCCCTTTCTTTTCTTTAAAAAAATTTTTTTTATGTTTATTTTTGAGAGAGAGAGAGAGAGAGAGAGAGAGAGCGAGCTTGTGAGTGGAGAAGGGGCAGAGAGAGAGGGAGACACAGAATCTGAAGCAGGCTCCAGGCTCCAAGCTGTTAGCACAGAGCCCGATGTGGGGCTTGAACTCATGAACCTGAGCTGAACCTGAGATCATGACCTCAGCCGAAGTCAGAGGCTTAACTGATTGAGCCACCCAGGGGCCCCTATCAGCAGCCCTTTCAAGGCAATCTAGGCTTTTTCTAGCATGCACCTCAAAATTCTTCCAGCCTCTACCCATCACCCAGTTCTAAAGCCATTTCACGTTTTTAGGTGTTTGTTACAATAGCACCCCACTTTGGAGCCAAAATCTGTATTAGCCTGCTTGAGTGTCATAACGAAAAAAAGGCAAGGCCTTTCTTCCTGGCTTGTAGACAGCTACCTTCTTGCTGTGTCCTTGCATAACCAATTCTCTGTGTGAATGGGGAGGGAGAGAGAGTTTTCTAGTGTCTCTTCCTCTTAGAAGGACACAAGTCCTATTGGATTAAGGCCCTGCTTTTATGATTCATTTAACCTTTATTACCTCCTTAAAGTCTACCACTGTAGTCACATTGAGGGTTATAACTTCAGCACATGACTGTTGGGGGAACACAATTCAGTGCAAAACAAGTTTCTATGTAGTTTACTAGAAATTCTTGTGCATTTGATATTTGTTCTACCCTGTTTATTAATTTATTCAGTCATCTATTTATATCTGTATATACTCATGGATATTTATCTTACACTTTGCGTTATAATCCAATACTGTATTTATTTTGTTGCTCAAATTGTTCTGCCTTTGCCCCTGGGAGTCTTTCAGTTGGCTCCCATGGCCCTTTGACATGCCCCCATCACTTTGTTGTTTTACTTGGTTTTTGAGCACTTCCTTACTTTTTGGGATTGTAATATTCTCTGGGCTTATATTGTATATTTCTTGCCTTAGTCTTAGAATCAGCTATTTCTCTGTGGAGTCCTGGCTCCTGTTATTGAAGAATGGTATTAGAAACCAAGATTTGAATACTAGGTATGCTCACTGCTGCTGAGGTGTTCTTTTAGCCCTCCCAGTTCACAGGACAAGGAAATCTCTATGTGTGTACTAACCTGTGCGTGTACACATATTGACAAATATTTCTATAGGCAACTATGTATATCTATAATAAGGTATACATCAGTTTTTACTGATGTCTGAAATGTTTCTCCATTAACACATTGCATCATTCTAGCCTACTTCCCTTGATATCTTTAGTGACTACTCCAACAGAGAGAAATCTGGTCCCGTTAACTTGCTCAGTACGTTTCCTTAATTATTCAATTCCAATGAACACATATAGCAGTATCGGAATTGTAAACTCATACCACCATGGGAAACAACTTTATCAACTAGAATACATTGCTGGTGTGCGGTGTCTTTTGTCTTTATTCTTGTAGACTCCATTTCCAAAGTCACTTAGGTCATCATCCTCTTCCCACCCCCTTCAGTGTGTTGTGTCTGACATTTGTAATACAGTTAGATTCTCTTGTCACAGTCTTCATTCTTCCATGGATTCTCTGACTTCCTAAATGGATTTTTAAAGCTTTATACAACAAATATATAAAGTTCTGTGGATTTTGACAAATGCATAATGTTCTGTATCTATTATTAAACAGTATCATACAGAATAACTTCACCGCCCAAAAAGTCCCCTGTGCTCCATTCTCCTTTCCAAACTTTTGGTAACCACTGAAATTTTTACTGCCTACTTTGTCTTTTCCTATCATTGGAATTACAGTTGGTAGGTAGTCTTTTCACTGGAATTACAGTTGGTAGTTGTTTTTACTTAGCTTATTTTATTTTATTATTTTATCATTTAAATATTTTTGTTGAAGTATAATTAACATACACTGTTATATTAGTTTCAGGTGTATAACATATTGATTCGACAATTCTATATATTGATGCTCACCTTGATAAGTATAGTCACCATCTGTCACCGTACAATGTTATTACAATGTTATTGGCTGTATTCCCTATGCTGTACTTTTCATCTCCAGAACTTATTTCTTTTATAATTGGACGTTTCACCCGTTCTTCCGGTAACCTCCATCTGGCTACCACCAGTTTGTTCTCTGCATTTAAGAGTCCGTTTATTTTTTGGTTTTGGTTGGTTGGTTGTTCATTTGTTTTGTTTTTTAGGTTCTACAAAGTGAAATTTTATGGTATTTGTCTTTTTCTGTCTGCCTTGTTTCACATAGTGTAATAATCTCTAGGTTCATCTGTAACAAACAGTAGGATTTCTCTCTTTCTCATGACTGAATAATATTACATTGTATATAAATATCGCAGCTTCTTTATCCACTCATCTATCAATGGACACTAAGGTTGCTTCTGTTTCTTGGCTACTGTAAAAAATACTGCAATAAACATAGAGGTACATATATCTTTTCGATTTTGTGTTTTGGTTTTTTGGGGGGGTATATAGTAGTGGAATTATTGGATTATGTGATTATTTTTAATTTTTTGAGGAGCCTCCATACTGTTTTCCACAGTGGCTATACCAACTTACATTCCTACCAACTATGCATGAGGATTCCGTTGTTTCCACCTCCTAGCCAACACTTGTTTGATTCCACGTCTCTGATTCTAGCCATTCTGACTGGTGTGAGGTAATATTTGATTGTGGTTTTGATTTGCATTTCCCTGATAATTAATGGTATTGAACATCTTTTCATGTGTCTCTTGGTCATCTGTATGTCTTCTTTGGAAAAACATTCAGGTCCTCTGCCCATTTTTTTTTTTAAATTTTTTTAATGTTTATTTTTTTTATTTTTGAGACAGAGAGAGACAGAGCATGAACGGGGGAGGGGCAGAGAGAGAGGGAGACACAGAATCCAAGCAGGCTCCAAGCTCCGAGCCATCAGCCCAGAGCCCGATGCGGGGCTCGAACTCACGGACCGCGAGATCGTGACCTGAGCTGAAGTCGGACGCTTAACCGACTGAGCCACCCAGGCGCCCCCCTCTGCCCATTTTTAATAGGATTATTTGGTTTCTTGGGTGTTGAGTTGTTTAAGTTCTTTATATATTTTGGATGTCAATCCCTTATTGGATATATCATTTGCAAATATCTTCTCCCATTCACTAGGTTGCCTTTTTTTTTTTTTAATGGTTTCCTTTTCTGTGAAAAGCTTCTTATTTCAATATAGTCCCAATAGTTCATTTTTGCTTTTGTTTTCATTCTCCGAGGAGGTATATCATAAATATGTTGCTAAAGCCGATGTCCAAGAGATTACTGCTTATGTTTTCTTTTAGGAGTTTTATGGTTTTAAGTCTCAGATTTAGGTCTTTATCCATTTTGACTTTATTTTTGTGTATGGTGAGAAAGTGGTCTAGTTTCATTCTTTTGCATGTAGCTGTCCGGTATTCCCCACACCATTTATTGAAAAGACTGTCTTTTTTCCCTTTTATATTCTTGCCTCCTTTGTCGTAGATTAATCGACCATGTAACTTTGGGTTTATTTCTGGGCTTTCTATACTGTTCCCTTGACTGATGGGTCTATTTTTGTGCCAGTACCATACTGTTTTTATTACAAAAGGTTTGTAGTATATCTGGAAATCTGAAATTGTGATACCTCCAGCTTTGTTCTTTCAAAGCATTGGTTTGGTTATTCCAAGTCTTTGTGGCTCCATACAAATCTTAGGATTATTTGTTACAGTTTTGTGAAACATGCTGTTGTTATTTTGATAGGAATTGCATTGAATCTGTAGATTCCTTTGGGTAGTATGGACATTTTAATGATATTAATTCTTCTGATTCATGAGCATAGTATATCTTTCCATTTGTGTCATCTTCATTTCTTTCATCGACATCTTGTAGTTTTCAGAGTATAGGTTTTTTACCCCTCTGGTTAAATTTATTCCTAGGTAATTTATTGTCTTTGGTGCAATTATAAATGGGATTATTGTCTTATTTTTCTTTCAGTTACTTTGTTATTAGTGGGTAGAAATACAACAGTATGTATAATATAATATATTAATTTGTATCCTTTAACTTTAATGAATTTATTTATCAGTTCTGATTTTTTTGGTGGAGTCTTTAGGACTTTCTGTATATAGTATCATATCAGCTGCAAATCGTGAGGGTTTTACTTCTTTTGTTACCAATCTGGATGCCTTTTATTTCTTTTCCTGTCTGATTGTTACCGCTAGGACTTCCAGACTATATTGAATAAAAGTGATGAGAGTGAACATCCTTGTCTTGTTCCTGATCTTATAAGAAAAACTGTCAGTTTTTCATCATTGATTATGTTGTTAGCTGTGGGTTTGTCATATGATCTTCATTATTATTATTTCTAAATATAATTTATTGACAAATTGGTCTCCATACAACACCCAGTGCTCATCCCAACAAGTGCCCTCCTCCATGCCCATCACCCACGTTCCCCTCTCCTCCACCCCCCATCAACCCTCAGTTTGTTCTCAGTATCCAAGAGTCTCTTATGTTTTGCCTCCCTTCCTCTCTGTAATTTACCCCCCCATCCCCTCCCCCATGGTCTTCCGTTAAGTTCTCAAGATCCACCTATGAGTGAAAACATACGGTATCTGTCTTTCTCTGAGGTTCCTCAAAAAATTAAAAATTGATCTTTGTTATTTTGAGATATGTTCCCTGTAAACCCCTTTTGTTAAGAGTTTTTGTTGTGAACAAATGTTATATTTTGTCAAATACTTTTTCTGCATCTATTGATATGATCATATGGTTTTTCATCCTTCTTATTAATGTCATGTATCACATTGATTGACTTGCTAATATTGAACCACCCTTGCTTCCCTGGGCTAAATCCCACTTGATTGTGGTGAATGAAACTTTTAATTTAATGTTGAAATCAGTTTTCTAATATTCTGTTGAGGTTTTGCATCTGTGTTCATCCAAGATATTGGCCAATAGTTTTTTGTTTTTTTTTTTAAGGTAGTATCTTTATCTGGTTTTGATATCAGAGTAATGCTGGCCTTGTAGCATGAATTTGGAAGTTTTCCTTTCTCTTCTAAGTTTTGGAATAGTTTGGAAGAATACACATTAACTTTTCTTTAAGTGTTTGTGGGAATTTACCTATAAAGCCATCTGATCCTGGACTTTTTTTTCTTCAGACTTTTTGGTTGCCAGTTCAATTTGTTATTAATAATTGGTCTGTTCAAATTTTCTATTTCTTCCTTGTTCAGTTTTGAAAGATGGTATGTTTCTAGGAATTCATCCATTTCTAGGTTGTCCAGTTTGTTGGTCTACATTTTTTTATACATTCTCTTATAATTCTTTGTATTTCTGTGATTTTGATAATTTCTCATCCTTTATTTCTTTAAAGAAAAAAATTTTTTTCAATGTTTATTTATTTTTGAGAGAGAGACACACACATACATTGTGAGCAGGGAAGGGCAGAGAGAGGGAGACACAGAATCTGAAGCAGGGTCCGGGCTCCAAGCTGTCAGCACAGAGCCGGATGTCGGGTTTGAACCACAAGATCATGACCTGAGCCGAAGTTGGATGCTTAACCAACTGAGACACCCAGGTGCCCCTCTCATCCTTTATTTCTGATTTTATTTATTTGAATCCTCTCTCTTTTTTTTGGGAAGGCTGGCTGAAGGTTTATCAGTTGTGTTCATCTTTTCAAATAACCAGTTCTTGGTTTCATTGATCTTTTCTATTTCTTTAGTTTCTATTTCCTTCCTTCTACCAGCATTGGGCTTTATTTGTTCTTCTTTTATTTGTTCGTTTAGGTGAAAAGTTAGGTTATTTGAGATTTTTCTTGTTTTTTTGAAGCAGGTCAATATCACTATAAACTTCCCTCTTAGAACTGCTTTTGCTGCATCCCAAAGATTTTGGACTGTTGTGTTTTCATTTTCATTTGTCTTCTTGCATTTTTAAATTTCCTCTTTGATTTCTTGGTTGGCCCATTCATTATGTAGTAGCATGTTGTTTAGCTTTCACATGTTTGTGCTTTTTCTAGTTTTTTGTTCTTGTAATTTCTTGTAATCTTTAGTTTTATACTGTTGTGGTTGGAAAAGATGCTTTAGTCTTCTGAAATATATTGAGTTTTGTTCTGTGATCTATCCCGGAGAATGCTTCATGTGCACTTGGAAAGAATGTGTGTTCTGCTGTTTTTGGATGAATATTCTGTATATATCTACTAGATCCGTCTGGTCTAATGTCATTTAAAACCAGTGTCTTATCCTCTCACTTCTCCATGCTTGTGATGTCCCTACCATTTGTGGCTAGTTGTGCCAAGGGGTTGGTTCCCAACCGTGTCTCTGCCCCTCCTACCCTTTTCGATGTGGCCCTCTCTCTATGACTAGTTGTGGAAGATCTATTCTGTCAGTCTTCAGGTCATTTCCAGAGTTGGTTGTATAGAGATAGTTGTTACCTTGGTGTGTCGATGGACAAGGTGAGCTCAGGATGCTCCTACTCGTCCATCTTACTATTTTCCATTTTTCTGTTACTGATTTCCAGTTTAATAAGCCTTGTTGTCTGAAAGCAGACATTGTATGATTTCTATTCTTTGCAGTTTGTTAAGGTATATTTATGGCCAGTATGTGGTCTGTCTTGATGAATGTTCTATGTGAACCTAGAAAGAATGTGTATTCTGCTGTTAGATAGAATAGTCAGTAGATGTCAGTCATATATGGTTTATTGATATTGTTGTTGAGTTCAACTATATTCTTACTGATTTTGTGCATTTGGATCTGACCACTTCTGATAGAGGAGTGCTTAAGTCTCTAACTGTGGTAATGGATATGTATTGAAGTTCTATTTTGTTTCACTTTTTGATGCTGTGTTGTTAGGTGCATACACATTAAACAATGTTATGACTTCTTGAAGAATTGACCCCTTTATCATTATGCAATGACCATCTTTATATCTGGTAACTTTACTTGCTGTGCACCCCGCACTGTCTGCAATTAATATAGCTACTCCTGCTTTCTTTTTTCAGTATACCTTTCACTACCCATTTACTTAAAAAAATTTTTTTTTAAATTTATATTTATTTATTTTTGAGAGACAGAGAGAGACAGAGCACAAGTGGGGGAGGGGCAGAGAGAGAAGGAGACACAGAATCCGAAGCAGGCTCCAGGCTCCCAGGTGACAGCACAGAGCCCGATGCGGGGCTCCAACTCACGAACAGTGAGATCATGACGTGAGCCGAAGTCGGACACTCAACCGACTGAGCCACCCAGGTGCCCTACTACCCATTTACTTTTAATATACACATGTCTTTATATTCTCCTCCTAAAGTTTTAATGTGGGTTTCTTGTAGACAACATATAGTTGAGTCTGGTTTTTTTTTTTTTGATCCACTCTGATAATCTTTGTGTTTTAATTCGTGAATTTAGACCACTGACATCCCAAGTGATTATTAATATGGTTGTATCAATATTTATCATATTTCTATTGTTTTCTATATCTTGCCCTTGTTCTTTGTTCCTTTTTTGTCTTTCACTCTTCTGTGGTTTTGAGAATTTGATATAATTCCATTTTCATTGCATTCTTAGCATATCAATTATACTTCTTTTATACTGGTTGCTCTAAAGTTTGCAATATACTTATCAACTAATCCAAGTCCACTTTCAAATAACTATACAGCTCCATACACAGTGAGAGTATCTTAAAATAGCAAAATGATCCTAATTCCTCCCTCCTGTCTCTTGTGTTAATACTCTCACTTATTTCATTTACATCTTTGTATACATAATCTAATACATTGTTGCCATTATTATTTTGAACAAATGAAAGATCAATTATGAATATAGATCAGGGGTGCCTGGCTGGCTCAGTCATTTGAGTGTCTGACTCTTAATTGTGGTTTAGGTTATGATCCAGGGGTGTGGGATTGACCTCTACATTGGTCTCCATGCTGAGCGTGGAGCCTGCTTGGGATTCTCTCTCTCTGCCCCCTCTCCCCTGCTTGCACACATGCTCTCTCTCTCTCTCAAAAAAAAAAAAAAAAGACTATAGATCAATTAAGAATATAAGAAATATGTTTTTATTTTACCTTCACTTATTCTTTTTTTTGATGCTCTTACTTTATATAGGTCCAGGTTTCTGACCTATAATATTTTTCTTCCCCCTAAAGAACTTTTTTTAACATTGCAAGTTCTACTGGCAACAATTTCCCTCAATTTTTATTTGTCCAAAAAGTCCCTATTTCATCTTCACCTTTGATGTTTAATTTTGCAGGATAAGAATTAGGGTGATAGTTTTTTGTCTCTGAACACTTTAAATATTTCACTACATTCTCTTCTTGTATCCGTGGTTTTGGAGAAGTCTGATGTAATTTCTATTTTGCTTCTCTGTAGATGTGTTTACCCCTTCTAGCTTTTTAAAGGATTTTTCTTTATCTTTGATATTCTGTAGTTTGAATATGATATATCTTAGGTGTAGTTTTCTTTGGCATTTATCCTGCTTGGTGTGCTCTGAGCTTTTTTGAATCTGTAGTATGGTATCTGTCATTAATTTGGGAGAAATTCTCAAATGTTATTGCTTCAATATTTCTTCTGTTCTTTTCTCTTTTTATTGTTCTGCTATTCCCATCATGCACATATTAACACTTTTTGTAGCTGTCCCACATTTCTTGGATATTCTGTTTGTTTTCCCCCCCAGTTCTTTTCCTTTTTTTAGTTTTGGAGACTTCTATTGAGACACCCTCATGCTTAGATTTTTTTCTGCAGCTGTGTCCAGTCTAATAATGAGCTCACTAAAGACAGTCTGCCTTCCTTTCTTTTTTTTTTTTAAATTTTTTAAAATGTTTATTTTTGAGAGAGAGAGAGCGCGCGCGTGCGTGTGCATGAGTGGGGGAGGGGCAGAGAGAGAGAGGGAGACACAGAATTCAAAGCAGGCTCCAGGCTCTGAGCTGTCATCACAGAGCCTGATGTGGGGCTTGAACTCACGAACCACGAGATCATGACCTGAGCCAAAGTCAGAGGCTTAACTGACTGAGCCACCAAGGCGTCCCACTTCTTTTTTTTTTTTTAAGTGTATTTATTTATTTTGATAGAGCAAGTGGGGAGTGGGGGAGGGGCAGAGAGAGAGAGAGAGAGAGAGAGAGAGAGAGACAGAGAGAGAGAGAGAGAGAGAGAGAGAGAGAGAGACAGAGAGAGAGAGAATCCCAAGCAGGCTCTGTGCTGCCAGTGCAGAGCTGAGGCTTCGTCTCATAATCTGGGAAATCATGACCTGAGCAGAAATCCAGAGTCGGACGCTTAACGGACTGAGCCACCCAGGCGTCCTAGACATTCTTTGTTTCTGTTACAGCATCTATCATGTTTCCTTTTGTTTCTTAGAATTTCCATCTGTCTGATTACATAGTTCATCTCTTCTTGTATGCTGTCTACTTTGTTCATGAGAGCCCTTAACATATTAATCATTGTTGTTTTAAATTTCTGTTCTGATAATTCCAATATCCTGCTACATCCGAGTCTGGCTCTGATGCTTGCTTTGTCTCTTCAAACTGGGGCGCTTCAAATTGCTATGCTTGTAGCAATTCCCCATTTACACCTCAGGTTTCCCTACCCTGCAGCTGGTTCCCACAAAATTTTGGCTCCTGGGTTTCTGCTTCAGTAAGTTGTGATCCTCTGTATTTGCCTGCCTGCATAATTTTAAGAGCAGCAGCTTTGCTTGTGAGGAGTTGTTGATTTGTGGTTTGTTCAGCTTTTTACTTCTTAGGTTGGTATGGTAACTTCCAAGATTCTTGCGTGCCAGCCTGGAAAAGGGAAGTCTATTTATTTATTTGCTTTTGTCTGTTTTGGCTCTGTTATTTGCTTGAGTAATTTCTATATTTCAATTCTGTCTTTCAATTCCCTGATTTTTCTGTCTTCTCTGCTTTTGAGCCCAGCCACCGAACTTTTTATTTTGGTTATTATATTTGTTAGTTATAAAAATTTGTTTGTTCTCCTTTATATCTCTAATTTGTTGGCTGAGATTTTCTTTCTTTCTTTTTGGAGAGAGAGAGAGTACATTGGGGGCAGGTCAGAAGAGAGAGAGAGAGAGAGAGAGAGAGAGAGAGAGAGAGAGAGAGAGAATCTTAAGCAGGCTCCACGCTCAGTGCCGAGCCCGATGCGTGGCTCAGTCCTACGACCATGAGATCATGACCTGAGCTGACATCCAGAATCAGACCCTGAACCAACTGAGCCACCCAGGTGCCTCTGTTGGCTGAGATTTTCTATTTCTTTTCTGAGGCATTGTTTTGTTTTGTTTTTTTTTTTATTTGGTCCAAACATATTTGTACTTTCTTGTTGAGGCATCTTTGTCATGGTTTCTTTAAAATCTCTGTCAGATAATTCTGGTATTTCTGTTATCTTGATATTGGCATGTATTTATTTTCTTTTTAAAAATTAACTTTGAGGGGCACCTGGGTGGCTCAGTCGGTTGAGCGTCCGACTTCGGCTCAGGTCACGATCTCGCGGTCCGTGAGTTCGAGCCCCGCGTCGGGCTCTGTGCTGACTGCTCAGAGCCTGGAGCCTGTTTCACATTCTGTGTCTCCCTCTCTCTCTGACCCTCCCCCGTTCATGCTCTGTCTCTCTCTGTCTCAAAAATAAATAAACGTTAAAAAAAAAATTAACTTTGAGAACTTGTAATTCATGGTATGATGGGTGATTTTCCACTGAAACCTGGACATTTGGTATAGTAGTCTGGATCTTATTTAAGACCTCTGTTTTAGCTGGCTTTTCCAGACACCACTCTGGCAAGGGAAGGGGGGCCCTGCCTTGTTACTGCCTGGTATGGGTAGACTTGATCCCCTTGATACCTGGTGGGTGGCTCCTTTTCACCTCTGGATGAAGATGCAAGTTCCAGTTTCCATGGGGTCTTCCTTGGTCCTTAATTTTAATAATACACACACTTAAAATTTTTCTTTTATATTGGACATCTATGGCCTTTCTGTCAATACAGGGAAAGATTGGAGCTGCTGCCCAAGGCATTGGAAGCCATTCAGTTCCAACTGCTACTTTATTTCTAATACAATGAGAAATTGGACGGAGAGTGAGAAGAACTGCTCAGCAATGAAGGCTCACCTGCTGGTGGTCAACACCAAGGACGAGCAGGTGCTTTCTAATAGATGGTGGAACCAGGAGTCCCATCTGGTTGTTGTTTACCTCTCTTGTCTCAGAAGGAGGCTTTCACTGTTTGGGGATATTGGTGGTGTGGCAGAAGGCTTTTAGTATAATTGATAAGAAAGGCTATACCTAAGCCATTACGTGCTGCACCTTCTTCCTGTTTCCATAAAACGAATCTCTCCCAAAATAAATTGGGGCATTTAAAATATAATATGTGGGCTTGGAGTGGAAGAATGAAAATGTCTTAGCCTGAAATACTAGTTTATTCTTTCAACCTGTAAATATTTTAGAAAGTATTAACTATTTCATGGAGAAGGGGTATTATATCAAATAGAGAAACAGAGTTCGGTCATGAAGAGTCACGGTCAACAATCAGAAATGAATGAAGTTGAAGTTACGAAAGGAGAATGATTTAATCTGCAAAAATTTTCTAATGCATGATTTTGAAGAACACTACTTAAGTGGAGAAGGGAAGTGAATCTGAGATCAGAATCCATTATGATCATGGATAGAAATGGCTTCCATTTATATTGAACATCACTACGTTCTAAATGTTTATATCCCCACCAAACTTCATATGGTGAAATCTTAACCCCCTGAGATGGTGGTATTTGGAGGTAGGGTCTTTGAGACGGGTTTAGGTAATGAGGGTGGAACCCTCATGAATGGAATTCATGTTCTTATAAAATAGTTCCCTTGCCCCTTCTGTCGTGTGGATACACAGTGAGAAAAAGCTGTCTATGGATGAGGAGGAGGGCCTCTACCTGACCTTGCTAGTACCCTCATCTGCGGTTTCCAACCTCCAGAATTGTGAGAAGGAAATTTCTGTGGTTTATAAGCTACCCAATCTGGGGTATGTTGTTATAGCAGCCTGAGCAGACCAAGATAAACATCATGGTCACAAGTGTTATCTTTGATCTTGTACTGCTCAGCCAGAGAAGACTGCGGCTCCTGGGCAGGGGCCCCATGTGGCTCTTCCTGGATCCTTTCTTTTTCTTGTCTTCTAAGGCTACCGTAAAGAACTTAGTTCTACCTGAATACTTTAAAGGCTATAACTCCTTTCTTTTCTTCCCTTAGGATTTTATCATCCAGAATGTGGATACGTCTCCTGCTTATTATATAGGGCTGTCAGACCCAAAGGGAAAAAGAGATTGGCAATGGGTTGATCAGACACCCTACAATGAAAGTGTCACGTGAGTACAGAATTCGATACAGGAATCCCGGGCCCTGGATCATGCACGGATTTTAGAATGTTCCAGCTATTAGCTATGAAAATAAAAAAGCTCACTCTTAACTCTTGGGCACTAGGTTTAAATAATTTTCTTTATTATCTCATATATAGTCATCACAAGAACTCTGTGAGGCACACGTTATTATTTTTCCCACCGTAGATTTGAGGAAATTGAGTTTAGAGAGTTTAGACAGCTCAACAAAGGTTATCCAACAGTGGCGACAGTGATCCTCAAATCCAGCTCTATTTGACATCAAAGTCCGTACTTTTAACTACTACATTATATCTCTAAATATAACAAAAATTTACGTCAGTTAAGGTCGTGGCCAGTTATTGATTTAATATTTCTCATAAAGCAAATAAGCTAAATTGTGATACTTATAATATCTCATATTCATGTAGGTCTTTTAAAACTCTTAAATCCTTTAGTGCATTTTAGGGTAATACTACCTTTGATCCTCATATCATAAAGGAATATGACTCTAGTCTCTATTTTTTAGATATGGAAATCAGGAAAATGAAATTATACGTCCAAGATAACAGGGATGTTAGCAGATTTAGGGATTTTAACTAGTTCTTCAGACACCAAAAGCAATATATATTTAAAAAAAGGAAACACACTACAGTGATATTTGGGACTGGGATGAAATCTTTTTTTTTTTTCTTCTTCATCATTTAAGGGAGCTTATGGACTGGTAGTCCCCTGGGAACAGGACATAATGATGGACAAATAGAAGGGCTATCTGCTAGGCGAACGTTTAATGCAATGAAATGACACAATATCGGGTGATGCACGCACCGTTTCTGAGGGAAATGCCAGAGTTTCAGGCGGAGGAGAACCTGCATGAGAAATGGAGACGGAATGATTTGGGCATATCCACCCTTGACATCCACACAGTTCAACCTCAGCCCCCTTCCTCACTGTCTCTAACCCTTTTCAAAGCCCTGTGTGGAGAAACAACCTCAGCCATTTTTTTCCCTTTCAGATTTTGGCACTCAAGTGAACCCAGTAATCTTAATGAACGTTGTGTTATATTACATCTTCGTCATGGACCGAGAGAATGGGGCTGGAATGATGTTCCTTGTAATGAACATCACAAGTCACTTTGCAAGATGACGAAGATCTACTTATGAATGGGACATTCTGCATGAACATGTGGTTGAATTGGAACCCACCATTACAGAGATAGCTAATTTGCTCTTTTTATTCATGTGTAAATCTTGTGGAAGGAAGCTCCATAGAAGTTTTCCATAGGCCGTCACCTTTTCCATTTATGAGAGAATCAGTATACGCATTCATTCATTTCTTCCTTCTCCATGTGCAGAGATCATATTTCTGCAGACAGATGGAGGAAGCATGAGCCTCCTTTCCTAATTTTGAGGAGTTAGGCATTGACGTAATTATATATGATATTGATATAATTATATGATGGGGTTCCTCTCTCTGTCTGGATTTTTTTTTTTTTTCCACGAGAGTGATCAAAAGCAGAATAATCCCAACTATTACTTTCCATTTCTCTCAGACATTTATCAGCTTTAACTGAAGCATGTTATGTGCCAGTTGGAATATGATACACATCAATGGAACTTAGTTTCTGGCTTTGGCCCAGTAGACCATTTGGGATTCTTAGCATTCTCTGCTCATTCTTGGACTGTCACTTAACATCAGGGTGCACTCAGAGGGAAATCCAAAACTGAACATTAGAGATTTAGAAGTTATTATTAGTGAGTTGACATAGATGTATAATCATTAGGTATTCTGATAGTTTTTTTTTTTTCCCCTTAAATTTTATAGTATCTGTGTGTAGATTGCCACTCAAAATGGCTCCTGGTTTATTTGTATTCCCCTTTGCACTGAATTCTTACAGATCATTTTATTTCAACTACAACATAAAATAGATTTATAATGAAGCCTGTTATTCATTGCTTTCATATGCTAATTATAATTGATCATAGTAAAGCTGATTCTAGCCATGGCTATCCAAGTATGACATCTTGAGATTATGCTCCAATATCTTGATACAACTGAGTAATTACATTTGCCACTCATTTCCTGACTGTATCTAAAAAGGAGTTGTTTTTATACAGGTCTGATCTTATCCATAGTATGTAGAACTTACCAGTTTACTCCTCGGAGAGCAACTTACAATCATGGAAGAATTCCAGGGAAGCTTTATTGACAAAGAGTTTTCCTCACTATTATTTCAATAATAAGGGGTTGGAATGAAGAGCAAAAAGAACCACTTTACAAAATGCTTTTGATTTTCAGAATAGAGGGTGTGCTTGAACTGGAGTGCAAGGAGAGTGGTGACATTAGTCATTGCTGGAACTTTCTCTGATCTCCACCTTATATCTTATGAATGTGGTTCAGATCCTATTTTCTTTAATTTTCCATAAAGCACCACTAAATTAAGATTGTGGGTGACAGAGTTTATGTAAGACTTGTGTTTAAAGAGTGATATTAAAGTGAAGAGGCATCCAGCTGACTTCAAATCAGTGGACAGAATTTTGAAAAATAAAGTTGCTTTAAGCCACTAACGTTTTGGGGTGGTTTATTATTTAGCAATGTATACCTGAAACACCTGTGAATTATATTGTGGATTTGAACCAGATTCTGCAAAATAATGAAACATATTCAATCACATTGCTGTCTCTGAAAAGATTGACAGTTTTTGGGCTTTTCTTGTGGGTTTTTTGGGGGAGAATATCTCGAGAACTGGTGGGCACTGCCTTTTTTGCTGTGACTCTCAGCCATTCTGTGCTTCTAGTAACCCACCCTCAAACTCGAGCCATTTGTGAAAGCAATTTTTAAAAAAATTTTTAAATGATTATTTATTTTTGAGAGAGAGAGAGAGAGAGACAGAGTGTGAGCAGGGGAGGGTCAGAGAGAGAGAGGGAAACACAGAATCTGGAACAGGCTCCAGGCTTTGAGCTGTCAGCACAGAGTCTGACACGGGGCTCAAACCCACCAACTGGAAGATCATTACCTGAGCTGAAGTCAGACGTTTAACTGACTGAGCCACGCAGGTGCCCCAAAAGATTGACAGTTTTTTTTTTTTTAAATATATGAAATTTATTGTCAAATTGGTTTCCATACAACACCCAGTGCTCATCCCAAAAGGTGCCCTCCTCAATACCCATCACCCACCCTCCCCTCCCTCCCACCCCCCCATCAACCCTCAGTTTGTTCTCAGTTTTTAACAGAAAGGTTGACAGTTTTAAAGTGAGAGTAGGTTAATTTTATCATTAAGTAAATAAAATGCAAAATTAAAGTGTTTGTTTTTTATACAATTTAATTCTTACTCTTGTGTTGTAGGCATATTATATTACATCAGAGGTATGTGGTTCTTAAAGTTCAATATATTAAGTGTGCATATATAATTTTTTTCAAATATTAAGTATGAGCAAACAAAAATTGTTTTCAGACCACTATTCTAGAAGATGGATTTGAAAATGCTTGATTGGGGGCGCCTGGGTGGCTCAGTCGGTTAAGCGTCCGACTTCAGCTCAGGTCATGACCTCACAGTCTGTGAGTTCGAGCCCCGCGTCCAGGCTCGGAGCCTGGAGGCTGCTTCCGATTCTGTGTCTCCCTCTTTCTCCGTCCCTCCCCTGCTCACACTCTGTCTCTCTCTCTCAAAAATAAATAAACATTAAAAAAAAATTTAAAAAAGAAAATGCTTGATTGAAGTTTAGGTAATTGTTCCATCTGAGGTAAAAGAAAAAGAAAAATACAAGCTACAAACAAAACTATTTGAAGAAAGTTGTGTTTATGTTGGTTTATTAAGAAGATACATTTAAGCCTATGAATGAAATATACTTAGAATTTTAGTATCTATATTCATTTTTATGTTGCTATTAAAAACAAACATATAAATAAATAAATCTACCAACACCTAAAGCCCTTTTAGTCAACCTGCCACTTAGTAAATATGGAAAAGGAAGCAGAAGCTGTGGAATATTCAGTACTGGGGAAAATACTTTTGCTCAGTGGAGTTAAAATGATCAGCCTGGATGATTTTTCTGAAGCTGGGCATCTGCTGACACATGACAAACCCTTCTGAGCCTGTTAATATTCATTTTGTCTTGATGATAATACTGAAACATGAATTAATAATAGTTTTGTCTTTGCCAATATGGAAATCATCAATGGTACCCACTTTATCAGAGATGAATTCAGTGACTCGGGCAGGGAAAAAATAATGTCACAATTCAAATGTATTAAGCCATCTGTTCAGTATGTGTTTAATTAAATCAACCACATTTTCTCTACATAATGGAATGCTCTGCATTAGTGAAAATTGTTGCAAATGGAAGCACATAATAAAGAACCAGTAGTTAGGACTGTGGTGCATGTTGTTGGTCTGTACGTTTTCCTTAGAAGCAAAACTTTGATTTTCTTTACAGAGAGTCATTTTCTTTCATGCAGCCCAGGTGACCTCACTTTCAGCTCTGTGAATGGATACTGATTAACTCAAGGCAATCAAAATAATCACCCTAGTGGTTGGTTTAGGAATAAGCACACATTGCAAGGTAATCCAGTGAATCCCTTCCCCTTGTTCTCCAATGAATCCGGGAGCGAATCTCCCTCTCCCAAAGAATGTGAACAGAGAAGTATGTAGCCTGCCTGCTACTAATAGTCATTCTATCACCATGTGGGGAACTAGCTTTAGAATGACAGAAACACCATGGGGTAGGACAATGGAAAGAATCTGGTTTCTTAAGGGTATTGTTGAGCCACTGAATCAACTATTCCTGAAGCATATTCTACTCTGAATTTTTAATCAAAACTAATAAGTTTTCTAATTTAAGTCTGACTGAGTCATGACCGATATAAAATAGTATATTTTTAATTGACCTAACTTTATTGGGATTCAGTCATCTAAGGAAAGAAGCTAACATTTTTAGAGCACAGTTCCATGAGTTTTGTTTGTTTTAGATTCCATTTATGAGTAGAATCACATGGTATTTGCCTTTCTCACTCTGACTTATTTCACCTAGCATAATACCTTCTAGGTCCATCCATGTGGTCTCAAATGGTATGATCTCATTTTTTAATGGCTGCATAATATTCCAGCGTGTGTGTATACCACATTGTCCTTATCCATTCATCTATCAATGGGCAGTTGGGCTGCTTCCATAATGTGGCTATTGTAAACAATGCTGCAGTAAGCATAGGGGTGCGTATATCCCTTCAAATTAGTGTTTTCGTTTTCTTTGGCTAAATACTTTGTGGTGGAATTACTGGATCATATGATATTTCTGAGTTTAACATTATTGAGGAACTGGCATACTTTTTTCCACAGTGGCTGTAGGAATTTACATTTCCACCAACAGTGCATGAGTGTTCCTTTTTCTCGACATTCTCATCAACACTTGCTATTTCTTGTCTCGTCGAGTCCAGCCATTCTGAGAGGTGTAAGGTGGTATCTCATTGTGGTTTTGATTTGCATTTCCCTGATGATGAGTAATGTTGAACATCTTTTGATGTGTCTGTTGGCCAAGGGAAATTAATTTTCAATAGAAAGATGCAATTTTGGGGGTGCCTGGGTAGCTCAGTTGGTTAAGCGTCTATTTCCGCTCAAAAATTAAAAAAAAATTTTTTTTAAAGTATATAATTTGAGGCGCCTGAATGGCTTGGTTGGTTGAGCATCCTACTTTGGCTTCGGTCATGATCTCGCAGTTTGAGAGTTCAAGCCCCACATCCAGCTTACTGCTTGCTGTCAGCTCTGAGCCCAATTCGGATCCTCTGTTCCTCTTTGTCTCTGCCCCCTCCCTTGCTTGCACTCTCTCAAAAATAAATAAACCTTTAAAAAAATAAAAAGTATACAATTTTTGTTACTGCATTTATGAAAAAATTATTTTTTAATTTTTTAAAGTTTATTTATTTTGAGAGAGAGAGGGAGCACGCATGTGAGTAGGGGAGAGGCAGAGAGAGAGGGAAAGAGAGGGAGAGAGAGAATCCCCAGCAACTGACAATGCAGAGCCTGCAGGGCTTGAACTCATGAACAGTGAGATCATCACTTGAACTGAGAACAGTGAGATCATCACCTGAGCTGAAACCAAGAGTCCGATGCTTAATTGTCTGAGCCACCCAGGCGCCCCTATGAAAAAATTCTTTAAGTGGATCTGAAGTTTTCATCAGAACTTCAAATGGGTTAGTGGCCCAGAAGAGTTTCATCATTGTTTATCTGGTTGATTTCAACTTCCCAACATCTTATCTTCACGACTACAGTCCTCTGATAAGGGCTAAAGAAAAACAAAATCATTGAAGGTTACACAAATAAACTGTTCTCCTTCTGGTAATGGGGAACTATTTTGTTACAGACCAACCCTTGTAACAACAACAACAACAATAACAACACTAGTAAGAGGAAGTTGGTTTCAAAGCATTGGGGAGCTATCATGGCACTGAAGATTTGAGGCACATGAAGGTAACAACATAACCATGAACAGTGATCAGCCATTCTTCCTCTAATTTCTTGGAATTAGGTAATCCCTAGAATCTTGATGTAATCCCAAAGGATCATCTGAAGAATGACTTATATGAAATTTCTTATCATCCAGTGTTATTATAAGAAACAACAATAATAATCTCTTGAGTTGAAAATAATGAGATGCTCTATATTCTGTATTGTGAGTCTGTAGACCAAAAATATCTTAAACACATTTGTGTGGGAAAATATCGGAGTCTAAATATCTCTTAGAAGGTAGTGCTTGCCTCCACCTATTGATTAAGTTGTCTTTAAATTCTTAAACAGGAGAATCAAACTGGGTCTGCTTAGTTCAATCATGGACAGTAATTTTCAAAAGGGCAACACAGTGCTGCTTTCTTAAAAGCATTTGTTTCAAATTGCCGATTCACTCCTGATGTTCCCTTCCAAAGAGTTCAAGTCAAAAGGACAATATGCATTTTGACTCTAATAGTATGTGATTTTATTTTCAATCCGTACAAGTTATTATCTTTTCCATTGCTAGTTTTTGCATGGCTCCCTTATTAGACTCAAATATCCCATATTTGTCTGTACATCTGACCTGAACCTACCACAAGTCTCCTTTTGATCTAATCTCCCATTCTCCCTATTAATTTTTTATTTTGTTTTTTGTTTTGATCCTGTTTGCCTTTGCTCATATCATCTCAGCGCTCTATTCAAAGTCTTGCTACTGTAATCTAGAAATGTATAAGGAATGAAAAGAACAAAAGAAAATGGAGCACAGGGCTGCCAGTGGTCAAGACCAGAAAGAGACTTAGGGAGCACATACTGGAGATGGGCAATGAGCAAATAGCTCTTTAAACTGATTTTCCTATATATAAAGTTTACAAATTTTCTTTGGACCATCTCATACCTTGGGTTTGTGTTTCTTGATCTCTGAGGGGAACTGGAGGCAGATGCATATGTTTTATAACCACTTCTCCTTCCCCTCTTACGACTTGTTGTATCTCTCTAACCAACCCCAGGGAGAATTTTCTGGGCTTTTACTACTGTTCTCAATATCTGTTTTATCATTCACTGTAACTATGCCATCACTTTAAAAGCTTGTTGAGTACAGTATGCACTTATTCACATTAGGATTTTTTTTTTTGTATTCAAGACTGCTCACTTGAGAATGTGGAGATATTTGTGATATTAATAAAGAGAAAAGTCTACATTCTAGAGACTGTATGTTTTGAAGGATCCCCAAGCTCTTAATTAGAAGAAATTAATGAAGGCTGTCTTTGCTGTTATACCACTTCAAGCTCCCCCTTACCTACTCAGGGAGATAAGAAAAGATGAGTAACCTTGGGGCGCCTGGGTGGCTCAGTCGGTTGAGCGTCCGACTTCGGCTCAGGTCATGATCTCACAGTTTGTGGGTTCGAGCCCCGCATCAGGCTCTGTGCTGACCTCTTGCTCAGAGCCTGGAGCCTGCTTCAGATTCTGTGTCTCCTTCTCTCTCTGCCCCTCCCCTGCTCACGCTTTGTCTCACTCTGTTTCTCAAAAATAAATCAATGTTAAAAAAAAAAAAATTAAAAAAAAAAGATGACTAACCTATGCCCAATATTGGTCTTGATGCAATAAGAATGTTTCATCGCTTTGCAGATAGATTCCAGAATCTTCCATTTTACGATCATATTCCTGAGCAATGTCTATAGATCTTTATGTAATTTCTATATTAACCCTTATTATTGAGGCCATATCTAGTCAATCAGACTTTTGCTTACTTCTAAGACCCTCTTCAATACATGGATTAAAATTTACATAAAATCCAATTTGGCTTGGGAGCACTTAAATTAAGGCCTACAAATAAATTTCTTTTAGGGCATATGAAATTTTCTATTTTGCACACCAGAATAGGAATCAGAAATCTTATGTCAGGAATTGACACATAATCTGAAATTCATGTCAAAGTTCCAATGAGCAGTTTGGGATATGTTTCTCAATTTCCTCTTATTTTTCCCAGTATTTTTAAAATAACTTGAAACTTATCCAAACCACAACTTCTTCTTCAAGACACAGTTTTTACCAGAAGTCCCTTAGCCTCATAAGAGTGTTTAGCAGTTTGTCTCTGAGCTCTGATCTCTTTGACTGAAGCAGAGCTCTGGTGACATCTTCAGAGCAAGTGGTAAAAAAGAGCCTCCTGAATCTTCTGAATACAGAAGATGATGGTACGAGAAGGGCAACCTCAAGATAGAGGTGAGCATTCCTTTTCTCAGTTCCAGAGAGGAAGGCAGAAGTATACGATGAGCTCATAAAGGTCATTGGGAAACAAGGGGTAGACCACAGATTGATGGGACCAAGATTGGGCCACTGTAGTAAGAGTGATGGGAAGCTGAAAGAAAGAATAATTCGTCAGAGCCAGAAGCACTTCAAACAGTAAGAAACCAAATACTAATACAGTGGTATGGGAAGAGGGAGGCAAAGTGATGTTTTCAGCAAGACAGAGACTCAATGGATTAGCATAATATTTGAGAAGAAAGAATAAGGAAATGGGAATTATGGTTGGCTGAGGGTGAGTTTTGCCCAGATCATTTAGGACTACAGAGCCACTACTTGCTTATTTATTCTGAAAGAGTCTTCCCCGCCCCCCTGCCGCCCTTATTTTTTAGAGAGAGCATGAGTGGGGGAGAGGGAAAGAGGGAGAGAGGGGGTGAGGGGGAGAGGGAGAGGGAGAGGAGAGAGAGAGAGAGAGAGAGAGAGAGAGAGAGAGAGAGAGAATCCCAATGCAGGGCTCAATCCCATGACCCTGGAATCATGACCTGAGCCAAAGTCAAGAGTCCAACACTCAACCGACCAAGGCACCCAGGAACCCCTATTCTGAGGGAGTTTCTAAGCTCTCTCTTGTTTTAAGTTTTTAATTACTCTGAGATTCTTCATCTGGTTTCTTCATTGCTCTAAGCTTCCTAAAAATTTTCACTTCCTGGCTTCTTGATAACTGCTTTTGTCTTGCTGGTCTGACAGAGAAAGCAGTATGGCGGTCCCAAGTAAGATTCTGGTCTGTTGCTGTGAGTTCCATAGCACTCCTCAGTGCTTGTTTCATTGTGAGCTGTGTGGGTAAGTTCTTCACTCAGGTGCCACTTCCCTTGATTCCTTTTCCTATCCTGTTCTATAAAGATTTCCTAGGGTATGTTTTTTGTTTTTGTTTTTTTTAATTTCATTAATATGTTAGCTCTTACTTGGAATACCATATTTGATTTCTCCTCCTCCTCCTTCCTTCCCTCCTCTTTTTCCATCTTTTGATAATTGACTCTGCTTCCGGATCTACTTTACCTGGTTTTATTAACACGATCCCCACTATGGCCTCACATATGAATGTGTGTTAGTTGTAGACATCCTTTAAGACACATCATCCACTACCGGGTTCCCTAGTGATCACTGTTCTCTGGGCAAAAAGTCCTCTATTTTGAGACTTCAACTATAATTACTTTTATAATCATAATATAGATTAGGCTCTTTGATTTTCATATGGGAGTCTTTCCCAGTATGAGACGAAAAAGTTTTCAAATGCAATCTTGGAGATATAAGGGAATGAAGTTTTGTTTTCCTTGTGCAATTTACTTGCAAGTAAATATTTCAAGTTCATTTTGTGAGAAGTTTCAAAGATCTGTTTGCTCTTTAAGCTACAATTTGGTCCTCTTTTCATTGATAACGTAATTAAAAATAATATTGAATAGTCTGGGAGGGAGTGAAAGTGACTACCTATGTCAAATGGGCCATGTTTGAAATACCTTCTGAGATGTAAACCAATCTCACAGCCTTTGTTAAAACACGGTTATCACCTAAGTTAAAATCTGCTTTACTTTTCATGGTCAAGTGCAAAAGAGAAGGAGGTTTAAGAATAGTTATTTCATTAAAGGAAGCAGATATTCAGGACCCAAGGTAGAAAGTCTTGACTGTATTGAGCTTCAGTAGTAGAAGGGCAAGAAAAAGTAAGTGAAGAGTCATGGCAGAACCTGAGAGAGAATAGGTCATATGCTTAAGGCACACACCCTTGAGCATAAAAGTGAATGTTTATCTGAGACATTTAAAATGTTTAAATGTTGGGGCGCCTGGGTGGCGCAGTCGGTTAAGCGTCCGACTTCAGCCAGGTCACGATCTCGCGGTCCGGGAGTTCGAGCCCCGCGGCAGGCTCTGGGCTGACGGCTCAGAGCCTGGAGCCTGTTTCCGATTCTGTGTCTCCCTCTCTCTCTGCCCCTCCCCCGTTCATGCTCTGTCTCTCTCTGTCCCAAAAATAAATAAACGTTGAAAAAAAAAATAAAATGTTTAAATGTCAAAAGTTCCCCTTGGTTGTTATTTACCCCATACGTTTATCTGTAGCTACCAACAGTCAGAAACTTTAGAAAATATTAAAATAACCTGCAAGCTTGCTTCAGGATTATTAACATTAAGGAGAAACAGACAGCCAGTGAGTCAGAAAATATCTATTGATTACTCTGTGACCATCACTGTTCCAGGTGTTGGCGATCGATTGATGTGGAAAACAGATCAAATCTCTGCCCAAGAATATAGAACTTAAATTCCAGTGCGGAAAGAACCAAAAAATAAACGGGCAGGCATATAAACAAACAAAATTAATGAATACAAACAAGTCGTAATTCAGCGTAGTGTTTATGAGCTTGCCTAGAGAGAAGAGATTGGTGGGGGTTGGAAGCAAGCCAGCTTGGCAAGAGATATAGAGCATGACTCTCTATAATAAAAACAAATGATGAATACTAATCCTTCTGCTTCCTTCACAGTGACTTATCATCTTACATATGGCAAAACTGGCCAAAGGCTGTCTGAACTACACACACGCCACTCAGGTTTAACCTGCTTCAGTGAAGGGACAAGCATGAGAGGTAAGGTGTTGCAATGCCTAACCAGACTTTCTCTTTTCTCAGAGAGAGGTCAAGGTCAAGTTCAACATTGGTTTATTCCATTTTTTCTTTTTTTTTTTTGAAAAAAGAAAGTCTCTGCTTTCAGATATCTCTAAATTTACATGTTCATATCAGGCTTTAGATTCATCCTCAAAACAATTTTTCCTCCAGACTGCTTGACCTCAATAAATGCTACCAACACATACCATGTACTTTGCTCAAGCTAACACTGGAAGTTATTCATAACAGTTCTCTTTTCACGTTAACCGCATCCTTATCAAATGGAGAAAATCTTCTTTTTTTATCTAAAGTTCTCAGTAATAGCCATCTGCATGCCAAGCATCAGCTATATTACTGGTCAGTGTGAATCCTGGAACATGGTTCAGGATGAGATTGCCCTCACTGTAAACTATAGTCCTGGTAACTTCCTATGTGAAGAGCTGGGGCAGTTGAATTCAGAATCATAATTTGCCCCACACTATATCTGGTGAAGAAAGTCAAAAAAAGGTAAAGTACATGTTTGTAGTAGTCTTTACGGCCTTACTCTTTCCAAGAAAAAAAAAAAATCCAAGTAGATTTCAGACTCTTGCTACTTTCAAGAACTAAATAATCCAATCCTCTGCTTCTATGCGGAAACCTATGAGGGGTAAAACGAGGGCAGATGTTTCTTTGCATTTCTAAGAGATGTTGGAATTTTCCCTTTTATGTTATTTGGCAACAATATGGTACATGGGGTGGTTAGGGAGGATTTTCTTTACTCTCCCTGACTTCTGGTTCTCTTGTCACCTTGGGGTTCTTTTGTCAAACAATTGTGGAGCTGGCCCTACTGAGGAGGTAGGCACTCCAACAACTGGAATTTTAAAGAATGCCTTCTTGGAAGCAGCCATGGGTGCTTTACCCTTTGCCTTCAGAATGTTCTGAAATGAACGAGACAGAGATGGATATTAATGAAATGAACCCTACATTTGCAGAAGAGACTGCAAATTTACTCCTTAAAAATACCCAACCTGGGGGCGCCTGGGTGGCGCAGTCGGTTGAGCGTCCGACTTCAGCCAGGTCACGATCTCGCGGTCCGGGAGTTCGAGCCCCGCGTCGGGCTCTGGGCTGATGGCTCAGAGCCTGGAGCCTGTTTCCGATTCTGTGTCTCCCTCTCTCTCTGCCCCTCCCCCGTTCATGCTCTGTCTCTCTCTGTCCCCAAAATAAATAAACGTTGAAAAAAAAACTAAAAAAAAAATACCCAACCTGGTATTATTTATGGTCAACTAAGCTCATCAATACAACTAATTCAAGTTACACGATTCAAGCTTACATGATAAAATTATTTTACTTAATACCATATCAGCAAATAAAAGGGCCCCAATGTTAACAATATCTTTTCAAATTCTTATTACAATGAAGAGGAAGAGCAAAAGTCTAAACACAAAATTTTCATTTCAATTACAGTTAAGAAATAATTGATAGTCTCAGTGTGTCTTCTCCAATTTGTTTCCCCCTGAGTCCCAGTCAGAGTGTTGAGATGTTCAGATGCCCGTATAAAGTTTCTTCAGTAGAGCTGAGCTCTACCTAGACCTGTAGTTTTCAAATTCAGGTCCCAACAAGGATTTTGAAAAACTACATACCCTCTTATACAATTTATTTTGACATTAATTTTTTTTTTTTACCAAGTTGTAGAAATGAAGGGTTTAAGTTCTAAAATATAAGTATTGGGGCGCCTGGGTGGCTCAGTGGGTTGCGCGTCCAACTATGGCTCAAGTCGTGATCTCCTGGTTTGGGAGTTCGAGCCCCGCGTTAGGCTCTGTGCTGACAGCTCAGAGCCTGGAGCCTGCTCCGGATTCTGTCTCCCTTTCTCTCTGCCCCTCTCCTGCTCACACTCTGTCTCTGTCTCTCTCAAAAAGAAATAAACATTAAAAAAATAAAAATAAAATATTGTAAGTATTGACATTTAAAACACAAAACTCTTGCAACGCCTTTCAAAATCTCTCTGCTGGTATTGAAATACTACCATCATTCATTAAAAAAAAAAAGTATGTATTCTTTAACAGTTGGATGTTTTACATTATTCTTTTTCCCTCTTCAACTAATGTTTACATCACACTTCCTTGATTTTCTAAAATATGTACTATATGTCTGATATTTTCATTTCCTGAGGGCCATTAGGCTTTACATGTTGTAAAATTTCTTCCAGATTGACTTATCATTACGTATCTTAAAAAAAAAAATACAATCAGTCGGGTGCCTGGATGGCTTAGTTGGTTGCGTGTCTGACTTTGGCTCAGGTCATGATCTAGCAGTTTGTGAGTTCGAGCCTGGCACCTGGCTCACTGCTGTCAGTGCAGAGCCAGCTTTAAATCCTCTGTTCCCCTCTCTCTCTGCCCCTCCATCCGTCTCTCTCTCTCTCTCATAAATAAATAAACATTAAAAAAATTTAGGAAAAACAATCAGTTGTATCCTAGTATTACTAGAATGAGATAGAATTCAACATCAGTTCTGTTCCTATTTTTCAATTTAGTGACACATACCAATAAATCTTACTTAGATAAATAAGTAGGAATAGAAGGTGATTTGTTAGAATATCACCAGTTTTTAAACTTTTTAAAAGTTATTTGCCAAAAATCATCCAGTTTTCTGTTATCAAAAATTATTTTAATGGTGTGTTAACTGAGCATTGATTAGATTATTCTTCAGTGTTGTTGAGAGTAAAGAATAATAAATGGGATAATCTGCAAAAGGTTGTTATTTCTTAGTAGTCATTTGCTTTCTCAATTTCAAGGTAGTACACTAGAAAAGGTTTTAGTAACTCTTGTCAAATGACTTCTAATTACACCTGCTTTTTAATAGGTACCTTAATAGGTACTGTTTTTTAGTCAAAGTACTTGATCAGTCCATTATTCTCAGAGCAATTGGGAACACAAAATATTATTAATGTTAGTGTACCTTTTTGACAAGTGCTTCTATTCATCAATATTCTTGTCAACCCCAGAGCTAGAGATTCAGCACATTCATCATATGCAAAATGTTTGCCGTATATAATTTAGTTGACCAAGACGGTACCGACCATCAAAACAGTCAGCCAAATCAGACTTTTTAAATTGAAATAATAACGTTAATACATGCTTTGAGGAGTGCTGTGAAAAGCAGTCTTTTTTTTTTTTTTTCCCAACGTTTATTTTTTTATTTTTTTATTTTTGGGACAGAGAGAGACAGAGCATGAACGGGGGAGGGGCAGAGAGAGAGGGAGACACAGAATCGGAAACAGGCTCTAGGCTCTGAGCCATCAGCCCAGAGCCTGACGCGGGGCTTGAACTCACGGACCCCAAGATCGTGACCTGGCTGAAGTCGGACGCTTAACCGACTGCGCCACCCAGGCTCCCCATGCAGTCTTTAGTAATGAACAGAACACAGGGGCGCCTGGGTGGCTCAGTTGGTTAAGCATCTGACTCTTGATTTCGGTCGTGATCCCACAGTTTATGGGTTCGAGCCCCATGTGGAGTTCTGTGCTGGCAATGTGGAGCCTGCTTGGGATTATCTCTCTCTCCCTCTCTCTCTGTCCCTCCCCTGCTCGCTCTCTGTCTCTCAAAATAAATAAATAAACTTAAAAAAAACTAATGAACAGAATACATACTTGAGATAGATTTCTACAAGTGGCTAATATTAAAATGGCAGAGACGTGGCCTATTTCATCCAACTTATAGTATTATAAAAGATAAAAAAGCCTGTACATTGTTTGTCGTCCCTTAATGATGTAATAACATACAAAATAAATAAAATAGACCTATATGCAACACAGATGAATCTTAGCAATGTGGATCAAAAAATTAAGCCCGAGAAGACCAGATATATTAAAATAGCTTTAAAAACACTCAGACCTCAACAAATCTAAATGACTTGTTATTTATTTATATATATGTATATATAATACACACACATATATATGTATCTTATATATGTATGTATAACTATTTGCTCAAATTATTCACCTGCGCGGGTCATTTGAAATCCTGAGAGACCTTGATGTTTCTAATGTATAAAGGATTTGAAGGACAGGGAAAAACAATGATAATAGCTTTTTTTTTTTTTTTTTGGGCAAGAAATCCAGAGCAATTATGCAGGTAAACTTTAGGGCTTAAATATTGTGGGCTTAATGCTAAACAATGTTTATTTAAAAGCAGATCTATGGCTCCAAGCTATATAATTCAGGGAAACAGTAAATACGTGAAATAAGAAACCCATCTCTAGAAAAGAAATGCAGATTCTTGGAATTTTATGTGTATGAAACATACCTCTTTAATCTTATTCGTGCTGTCTCGCGCTCATTCTTATCTTTCATGCAACACAGGGAATGTCTGGGCATGTTGCCCATGTGCTTGGAAGTCATTTGGTTCCAGCTGCTACTTCATTTCTACTGAGCAGAATTTTTGGTCAAAGAGTGAACAGAACTGTGTTGCAATGGGTGCTCACTTGGTGGTGATCAACACAGAAGCAGAGCAGGTACTTGTGTTTATTTTTCATTAAATTGTTTTTAATTGTGGAAGAAAATACGGATGTTACCATCTGAACTGGTTTTAAATGTAGAGTTCAGTAGTGTTACCCATATTCATATTGTTGCAAAAAGATCTATCTCTACAACTTTTTCATCGTGCAAAAGTGAACTCTATACCCTTTTAACCACAACTTCCATTGCCCCCCACCTCCAGTCCCCGGTAACCCCCCTTCTATCGAACTTCAATGAGTTTGACTCCTTTGGACACCTCGTATAAGTTGAACCACACAGTGTTTGGTTTTTTGTGACGGCCTTATTTCATGTAACATAATGTCCTCAAAGTTCATTCATGATGTAGCAGTAACAGAACTCTCTTCCTTTTTAAGGCTGACTAATATTCCATTGTGCATATACCACGTATCATTTATCCATTCAAGTGTTAATGAACATCTGGGCTGCTTTTACCTCTTGGCTATTGTGACTAATGCTGCAGTGAACATGGGTGTGCAAATGTTTCCATGAGTCTTGCTTTCAGTAGCTTTGGATATATACCCAGAAGTTGGATTTCTGGATCATATAGTAATTCTAATTTTAACTTATTTGAAGAAACTGCACCGTTTTACATTGTGTCTGTACTATTTTACACTCCCACAAAGAATGCACAAGGATCCCAATTTCTCCACATTCTTGATAGCACCTGCTATTTTCTTCTCTTTTTTATTAAAAATAATTTTTTTTAAATGTTGATTTATTTTTGAGAGACAGAGACATAGACAGAGCACAAGTCGGGAAGGGGCAGAGAGAGAGAGCAAGAAGGAGACACAGAATCCAAAGCAGGCTCCGGGCTTTGAGCTGTCCGCACAGAGCCCAATGGGGGGCTCGAACTCACCAACCATGAGATCATGAGCTGAGCTGAAGTTGGCTGCCTAACTGACTGAGCCACCCAGGTGCCCCTCTTCTCTTTTTTATTTTGATAGCGGCCGTCCTAATGGGTGTGAGATTATATATTCCATTATGGTTTTGATTTTCACTTCTCTAATGGTTAGCAATAGTAAGACTCTGTCATGTACCCTCGTGCACTGTTGGTGGTAATGCAAACTGATGCAGCCTCTGGGGAAAACAGTATGGAGGTTCCTCAAAATTAAAAATAGAATCACCATATGATCCAGCAATTGCACTATTGGATATTTACGTGAAGAATATGAAAATGCTCATTTGAAAGGATATAGGCACCCCTATGTTTACTGCAGCATTATTTACAATAACCAAGATATAGAAACAGCCCAAATGTCCATAGATAGATGAATGGATAAAGAAGATGTGGTATAGATATGTATGTGTGTGTGTGTGTGTGTGTGTGTGTGTGTGTGTGCGTATCTCAATACATACATACATACATATGTATACATACACCATGGATTATTATTCAGCCATAAAAAAGAATGAAATCTTGCCATTTGCAACAACATGGATGGAGCTAGAGTATTATAATGCTAAGTGAAATAAGTCCGTCAGAGAAAGACAAATTTCACTCATATGTGGACTTTAAGAAAAGCAAAACAAATGAACATTGGGGAAGGGAAAGAAAAGGAGAGAGGGCAGCAAACCATGAGAGACTTTTAACTCTAGAGAACAAACTGAGGGTTGGTGGAGGGAGGAGGGTGGAGAATAGGTTAAATGGGTGGTGGGTATTAGGGAGGGCGCTTGTGATGAGTACTGAGCGTTATATGTCAGTGATGAATCACTAAATCCTACACCTGAAACAAGTTTTACCATATGTATCAACTAATCAGAATTTAAATAAAAACTTGGAATTAAAAAAAAAATTGTGTCTCCTTTGATTTCTTTAAAAATGTTGTGTGTAATTTTCAAATTATAAGATTTCCACTTTCTTTGCTAAGTTTATTCCTGAGTATTTTGTTCTTTTGATGCTACCGTAAGTGAGGTGGCTTTCTTAATTTGCTTTTTGTATTGCTTATTGTTATTGCATAGACATGCAACTGGCTTTTGCATGTATATGCTGCATCCTCCAACTTTCCTGAATTTGTGTATTAGTTCCAACGGCGGTTTTCCAGCTTTAAAGAGATATAATTGTCATATAAAATTGTATGAGCTTAAGGTGTGCAATGTGAGGACGATGTATGTATGTGTTGCACAATGATTCCCTCAAAAGGTTAGTTAACACATCCATCAATTTACGTAATTACCATTTGTTTTTGCGGTTGGAATATTTCAGTCCTATTCTCTTCTCAGCTTTGCAGGATCCAGCACAGCATTGTTAACTATAGTCACCGTGCTGAACGTTACAGTTCCAGAACTTGGATTCATCTTGTAACTAGAAGCTGGAACTTTATGTTTACCATCTTCCCATTTCCCCCGCACTCCAGCACCCGAACCACGGTCATGGTCTATTTCTCCCATCCAAGTACTAACCAGGCCCGACCCTGCTTAGCTTCCGAGATCAGACGAGATCGGGCGTGTTCAGGGTAGTATGGCCGTAGACTGTTATAGTCTATTTCTATACGTGGCTTTTTAATTGAAATGAAATAAATGTAATTTAATTAATTTACTTTTTCTTTGAGTACAGTTGACACACACTGTCACATTGGTTTCAGGTGTCAACAAACATAGTGATTTGACAAGTTTATATGTCATGCTATGTCGGCACAAGGGTACCTACCGTCTTTCACCCGACAATAGTGTTGCAATACCTGTGACTATATTCCTTATGCTGAGCCTTTTATCCCTGTGATTTATTCATTCTGGAAGTTTGGCTTTTTTTAGAATTCACGCGTGAGTAAGATCGTACTGTACTTGTGTCTCCCTCACTTATTTCGTTTGGCTTAGTGCCCTTAACATCCATCCATGTTGTCACAAAGGGCAGTATCTCCTTCATTTTTATGGCTGAGTCATGTTACGCTGTATATTTCCCACACTTTATTCATTCATCCATTTATAGACTCTTAGGTTGTTTTCATGTCCGGGTTTGGTAATTAACGCCGCAATAAAGATGGGGTTGCAGCTATGTCTTGAAAATAGTGGTTTCATTTCCTCTGGAAATCCCCAGAAGAGGGATTGCCGGATCATATGGAAGTTTTATTTTCAGTCTTTTGAGGCACTTCCGTATTGCTTTCCCTATTGGCTGTGCCAGTTTACATTCTCATCAACAGGGCACATAGGTGCCCTTTTTTCTCCACATTCTTGATGGCATTTATTATCTTTCGATATTAACATTTATTTTCTTTCATATCTTTTGAGATTAGTCATCCTAACAGGTATAAGGTGATATCTCCTTGTGGTTTTGATTTACATTTTCTTAACAATTAGTGATATTGAACATCTTTCCATACCTAGTGGCCAGTTGTTTGTCTTCTTTGAAAAAATATCTATTTGGGGCGCTGGGGTGGCTCAGTCGGTTAAGCATCCAACTTGGCTCAGGTCATGATCTCATGGTTTGTGAGTCTGAGACCCGCATCAGGCTCTGTGCAAACGGCTCAGAGCCTGGAGCCTGCCTCAGATTCTGTGTCTCTCTGCCCTCCCCTGCTCATGCTCTGTCTGACTGTCTGTCTGTCTCTCTCTCAAAAATAAGTGAACATTAAGAAAAAAATTGGAAAAAAAGAAAAAAAATGTCTATTCAGGCCCTTTGCCCATTTTTAATTGGATTTAAATTATTTAATTTAATTTTGTTGTTGAGTTGTGTAAGTTCTTTATATAGTTTGGATATTAACCTTATCTGTAGCTGGTTTGCCAAAATTTTTTTCCCATTCCATAGGTTGCCTTTTCATTTTGTTGATTGTTTTTTTGGTTTTGTTTTGTTTTTTTACTGTGCAGAACTTCTAAATTTGATGTAGTCCCACTTTAATTTTGTCTATGCTTCTGGTATTATATCCAAAACTTCATTGTCAAGACCAATGTCAAGGAGGTTTTCCTCTACGTTTCTTTTTCTAGAAGTTTGTTTCAGGTCTTGCATATGTTTTTAGTCCATTTTGAGTTAATTTTTGTAAGTGGAATAACATAATGGTCCAATTTTATTCTTTTGCAAGTGATTATCCAGTTTTTCCAATACCATTTATTGAAGAGACTATCTTTTGAGTATTTTTGGCTCCCTTGTCATATATTAGTTTATTGTATGTGCATAGGTTTATTTTTGGACTCTCTATTCTGTTCCACTGGTCTATGTTCCTGTTTTATGCCAATACGATAATGTTTTGATTACTATAGATTTGTAATATAGTTCAAAATTAGAATATGTGATGATTCCACCTTTATTCTTTCTCAAGATTTCTTTAAGTATTTGGGGTGTTTTATGGTTCCATATCAATTTTAGGATTGTTTTTTCTGTTTCGGTGAAAAATGCTATAGGTATTTAATAGGTAGAGATTAATTACATTAAATCTACAGATGGCTTTGGGTAATCTGGGCATATTAACAATATTAGGTCTTCCAATCCATGAACATGGGATATGTTTCCATTTATTTGTGTCTTTCCCAATTTCTTTCATCAATGTATTATAATTTTCAGTGTACAGATTTTTAATCTCCTTGGATAAATTTATTCTTAAGTATTTTATTATTAGTATTATGTATAGTATTTATTATGCTATTGTAATGGGATTGCTTTTTAATTTCCTTTCCAGGTAGTTCATTGTTAAAAACACAACTGATTTTTGTATTCTACAATTTACTGAATTTGTTTATTAATTCTAATAATTTCTTGGTGGAATTGTAAGATTTTCTATATATAAGATTATATATATATATAATATATATATATTTTATATATATATAAGATTATATATAAGCATCTGCAAACAGAATTTCACTTCTTCCTTTATAATTTGGATGTCTTTTATTTCCCTCTCCTTTCTTCTTCCCTCCCTCCCTTCCTTCTTTTCTTCCTTTCTTCTTTCTCTCTCTTTTCTTTTCTTTCTTCCTTTCTTCCTTTCTTCCTTTCTCTCTTTCCCTCTTTCTTTCTCTCTTTTTTTCTTTCTTTCTTCTTTCTTTCTTTCTTTCTTTGTTTCTTTCTTTCTTTCTTTCTTTCTTTCTTTCTTTCTTTCTTTCTTTCTTCATAATTAACTCTGGCTAGGACTCCCAGCACTATGTTGAATAGAAGGGGTGAGAGTGGGCATCCTTGTTTTCTTCCTGATCTTAGATAAAAAGTCTCAACCTTCCACCACTGACTATGATGTTAGTTGTGGGCTTGTTGTATATATGGCCTTTATTATATTGAGGAACATTCTTTCTATACCCAATTTGTTATGAGTTTTGTTTGTTTGTTTTTTGTTTTTGTTTGTTTGTTTGTTTGTTTGTTTTATGGCAGGATGTTGGATTTTGTAAAATGATTCTTGGCATCTAGTGAGATGATCATATAATTTTTATCTTTCATTCTATTAATATAGTGTGTCACATTTATTCATTTGAATATATTGAACCATCCTTGCATCCCAGAGATAGAGCCCACTCAATCATGGTGTCTAATCCTTTTATGTATGTATGTATGTATGTATATGTATTTATATACTTATGTATTTATTTATTTACAGTGAGTGGGGGAGGGGGCAGAGGGAGAGAGAGAGAGAGAGAGAGAGAGAGAGAGAGAGAGAGAGAGAGAATCTTAAGCAGGCTCCATGGTCAGTGTGGAGCCTGACACAAAGCTTGATCTCATGATTCTAGGATCATGACCTGAGCTGAAATCAAGAGTCAGACACTGAACTGACTGAGCCACCCAGGTGCCCATCCTTTTAAAGTGCTGTTGTATTTGGTTTGCTAGTATTTTGTTGAGAATTTTTGTATCTATATTCATTAGGGACATTGGCCTGTTATTTTCTTTTCTTGTGGAATCCTTGTCTGGCTTTGTATCAGGATAATGCTGACCTCATAAAATGAATTTTGGAGTAGTTCCTCCTCTTCAATTTTTTGGAAAGGTTCAAGAAGGATTGGTATTCATTCTTCTGTCAAGGTCTGTTAAATTTCACCAGTAAAACTATCTGGTCCTGGGCTTTTCTGTGTTCTGAGGTTTTTAATTATTTTTCAGTCTCCTTACTCATTATTGGTATCTTAAGATTTTCTATTTTTTCATGATTCATCAACATTTGTAGGTTATATATTTTTAGGAATCTTTTTGTTTATTCTAGATAATCTAATTTTTGGCATATAATCATTCATAGTATTCTCATGATCCTTTGTATTTCTGTGGTATCAATTGTAATGTCCCCTCTTTCATTCTTGATTTTATTTATTTGAATCCTCTCACTTTTTTTAGTCTATCCAAAGGTTTGTCCATTTTATCTTTAAAAAAAAAAACCCAACTCTTGATTTCATTTGTCTTTTATGGTCTCTATTTCATTTATTTCTGCTTTGATCTTCATCATTTCCTTCCTTCTAAGCTCAAATGAGCTTGGTTTTTTTTCCTCTTTTTCTAAGTATTTGAGGTGTAAAGTTAGGTTGTTGTTGTTGTTGTTTTTAGTGATCTTTCTTTTTTTTAGTGTAGATGTGTTCCTAAAGTTTCTTAGTGGTGTAATAGCAATTTTAGATGAGTAATATCTTTTTTAGAGGATGAGGAAGGAAAATAAAGAAAATAAGAGAAAGAAAGCAATTTGAATGCAATTTCTCTTTTAGGGCTTTCTGAACATCTTAAGAGCAATTATTTTGAATTCTTTGTTAGGTAATTCCTGATCTCCACTTCCCTGGAACTATACTAGAGGCTTACTCTATCCCTTTGGTGGAAACTTTTTCCACACATTTGTGATTCCTGTACTTTGCCTAGGTGTCTGCACATTTAAATAAGCAAAAATCTCTTATCCAGACTTTATGGGTTGATTTAACTAAGGGAAGACTTTCACCTCTGGGTAGAGACACACTGGAGTGTGATGTGACCTAGGTCTAGTGGGGCAGGGCATCAAGGATGGGGGCTTGTGAAAGCACAGGGTCTGGGGGTAAGGAAGTTTCTTTGGCCCAGATCACTAGGGTACACAGCAGACAGCTCTGTGGCCCTTAGAGAGCACTGTGGGAGGTCCACAGAGGGTACAAGGACTCATGGTGTCTCAGTGGTAGTTTCAAGTCCAGTGGCGATTAGGGCGAGCAGCAGTAGTGACTGGAGCTGGTTGTATGCGCAAACTTTGCTGTGAGGGCCAGCTGCATTTGCCTACGTTGTGGCAGGGACTAGTTGCAACACACATAGCGGTGGGAGCCAAGGCAGGAAGTCAGTCCCAGTACTCCCACTCAAGCAAGGCAAAAACTAGTCCCTCTAGCACCCCCCTTGAAAAGCCAGAGCATTGGGCGTATTTCCTTCCCATGAGAGAAGCTGCGGGCTGGCCGTTTTCTCCTGATGGCTTTGTAGTCTGCCCATGAAGTGGTGGGTAAATTCAACAAACTTTCATACCCCCTTTGATGCAGCTCTGCTTGGCTTCGCACTTGCCTTGGGCCCTGCAATGTCTTGACTGGTTTCTTGAGTTCTCATAAAGGCAAGTTGGTCTGTATATTGTTAACTCTGGTGTCTACCTGGGGGAATGAAGACCTGGGGTTTCCTATTCCACCATCTTGCTAATGTCAGTGGAGCAGGTACATTTTTCAAAAGACATTTTTCATTTTGTAAAAGTAAATATTTATTTATTTTACATAGAAAACTATCAATCTTTCTTTATTTTCAGCATTCACAATAGAATGATGAAATCCGTATGGTCCTTCCATTTTCTTTCTGCTGAATGAATGAATGAATGAATGGAACATGTGTAATGAAATCTGGTTCCACATAATTCTCTGTATTAGGACTTTCCCAAGCAAATAATTAACAATTTCTGTTTCAAAATTCTGTTTTTCCCCATACTCAGATTCTCAAAGGAGTGTCAACATTTAATCATACAATCAACAAGCATTTTGATTTGTTTGGTGAAATGGCAATCATCTGGAAGGTCAATATTTTTAAGGGTGAATCATCTCTAAAACAAAAAAATAACAAATTATCAGATCTGATTGATAAATAGAAACATGCTAAATGTAATATAATAAGTAATAAGTTCCAGGAAAATTTTGTAAAAAATGTTTATAAAGCTCACCTTAATATTCAGAATTTCGCTTGCGTTTCTACCAGACATATATACAGTTCTCAGCTGACAAAATGAAAAATTTCAATGTAGTAAGACTCAATCTAACTTTTACTTTAAATATGCATGCATGTTAATTGTAAGGCATTGGCTAGTAGATATAAACACCTCAAAAGCATCCTCTATATTTGAGGAATGTCTGTTTTGACAATGTTAATTTATATTATAGTGAAACAAAAGTAAATGTACACATAGAATATTGCAAGCAGCATTCTCAGTATTTAATAAAGCTCAGGAGAAAATATTGACAAATTTATTTTAATATTTTTCAGAATCTATTATAAAGCACCCTGTTTTCTATAGAGTTCCATAGCATATTTTTGTACACAAAACAAAGGAATATTTCTTTGTATGTATAGCAAAATTCAAGAGAAATTGAAAAGAGAAATTGCATTCAAATTGCTTTCTTTTTCTTATTTTCTCTTTGTTCCTCCCTCACTCTCTGAAAAGGATATTATTCATCTCAAATTGCTATTATACTATTTAGAAACTTCAGGAACACATAAATTACGCTTCGAAAAGTATTGAGTTCAGGGGTGCCTGGGTGGCTCAGTCAGTTAAGTGTCCAACAAGAGCTCAGGTCATGATCTCACAATTCATGAGTTCGAACCCCGCATCGGGCTCTGTGCTGACAGCTTGGAGCCGGGAGCCGGGAGCCTGCCTCGGATTCTGTTTCCCTCTCTCTCTGCCCCTCCCCCGCTCATGTTCTGTCTCTCTCTCTCAAAAATAAATAAACAGTAAAAAAAAAAAAATAAAAATAAAAGTATTGAGTTCATTTGAAAGCATCACATTCAGTTTGGCTCTCAGTAAACGAAACCGTGTCTTCATTAGATACTAATTTTGACAGAGCACGGACTTGCATACATTGGATGTTGTGATAAAGTAAGTTCAAGTAAGAGGTGTTTGCTTTCAATAATAAAGTGATATGGAATTAAAGTACAATATGTATACCTTCTGGATAAGTGATTTAGGCCATTATGGTTTTTTTTTTTTTTTTTTTTTGTCTTTTTAGAAGTCTTTAGAACTAATACTTTAAAAATTACTCCTTTTATCTGGTGCTTGGTCTATTCACTGGAATAGAGGCATAGAAAACATTCTCCTGCTAAGATTAATACATTCATACAATATATGGCTAAGCTGAAACGAAAAGTTCGAATATCTGCGAGATAGTGGCATTTGCAATCGTGAGTTATTTTCAATGGAGGAAACTTCTAAGGTTGTTTTAGCAAAAATCCAAGGAAAACCAGTCTTGGGCAACGAGTGCCAGCCTATTTTATAACAGTTAACAATCATAGCTCTTTGCAAAAGGATGCCATTTTATTTTATTATTTAAAAAAAATTTTTTTAACGTTTTATTTATTTTTGAGATAGAGACAGAGCATGAATGGGGGAGGGGCAGAGAGAGAGGGAGACACAGAATCGGAAGCAGGCTCCAGGCTCCGAGCCATCAGCCCAGAGCCCGAGGCGGGGCTCGAACTCACGGACCGCGAGATCGTGACCTGAGCTGAAGTCGGACGCTTAACCGACTGAGCCACCCAGGCGCCCCAAGAACTCTTACCCTTTTAAAGGAGGTCAAGTCACAAGGAACACTATTCACTGGACATTGTATACATTTTTCCCTCCATACTTGCCAGTTTACCTAGGATTTTCTCTCCTGTTCTTTTGTTTTTGTACTTGTGCCTGGTCAGAGTCAAAAGATCCTTTGCTGTCTCCATTTGTGGCTTGAGGCCACGTCTAAATCTGCTCTTGCTTTATATTAATTTGGCACCCTGCCCGTGTTTTTATGTTGTTATTTATTTTAGTTTTAAGTTTATTTATTTCAAGAGAGAGAGAAAGAGAGAGAGAGAGAGAGAGGAATAGGGACAGAGAGAGAGGGGAGAGAGAATCCCAAGCAGGCTCCACACCGTCAGTGCAGAGCCCAATGCAGGGCTCGAACTCACGAACCATGAGATCATGACCTGAGCCGAGATCAAGAGTTGGATGCTTAACCGACCGAACTACCCAAGTGCCCCTGTGATTTATTTTAATTTATTTTCACTTTGGCATCTCCCCTGTTTTTAGTTTTTCTCCTCCCCTCAGTACCCAGAGGGCAAATCGATACCTGAAACTAATGTCACGTTGTATGTCAACGATACTCAAAAAATAAAAAATAAAAGAGCATGAAGAATAGGTAAGCAAGTTGCAAAATGGGACTGTTAGTTGGTCTATAACTTACATGACTTGGAGAGATGCCTTTGCTCTTTTGTTTGGACCTTAAATTAGTCTCGAGTCTTTGGTTTATTGCATCCTCCATTATCAAGGGGAACTGAAAACTGATGGTGACGTTGCAGAGTCTGCTCTTCCTTTTTCCTGTATTGCTGTTGACTTCACTGAACCCTTCGGGAATTTGTACTATTTCCAGGTTGTTTCTGAGTTTTCATTTTATCAGTAACTCTTCTTCCATTTGACAAGTCCCACTGAGGAAAAAAAAAACTCATCTTATTCAAGTTTCTGTATATTCAATACTACTCCCCTGAGAATGTGCTTCAGTCAATGATTTGGGGTGAGAAAAAGGGCCCATAAGTTAGAGAGCCCCACCAAGTTATTGATACTGAAGACAGGGGACCTGCCCCTGACATTCCAAAACTCTTGTGTCGCCCTTATTTGTTTTGGTAATTCTACTGGTCGTTAACCAAGGAAATCATGAAATATTTTTCCAACATGTGCTTCACCTTAACCTTGACTCATGAATACTAATTAACAATCTTCTCAGATTCTTGAAACTTTAAGAACTCTGTTTTTCCAAGAACATCCCACACTACAAAATATTCATGGATCCATGCCGTTTATTATTTCCTTCCTTAAGCTCTAACTCACATCTGTGAAATTGAACTGTTGTTTATCTTTCTAGAATGAGATGACTTATGTTTCCCCCTAAGGCATTTACTTCATGGGCACAACTTCCGATGGAAATTTATCATGAAGAAAATGTTAAGAATAGCAACAGGCGTGAATGTTTGTTCATACATGGAAGATATATAAGCTCTCTCCCCGGTATCTCACCGCTGCGTCAGTGCAGTTAGGCATCAGCAAATTAATGAGAGGAGAGAGGAGGCCCCTGCTCTTGGGCACCCGCAGGAACTTACTCCAGCTCCAGACACACCGTAAACACTTTCATCTAATGGAAGATAAGCTGTGAAATCGGATTTCTGAACCACAAGACAAGAAATCACAGAATTTTCCGGCTGAAAGGGAATAACACACTTCTTAATTGAAGAGTGGTCAGGAAAGAAAGCACATGGAGAGCAGTGCCCTGTGGCAGCTTGTGTAAAAACCGCATTCCATGCCAGGCCTGAAATGTTCCAAAGCTCAGTTCGCTATCAGCATCCCAGGTGGTGCAATTAATAAAGAGCTAGCGTGGGGCCACTGGCACAAACAAGGCAGCTCCTTAGAACCTGAACTTCCTATTTGTTCCATTCCTTGGGTAGATAACGCCTGTTAATTACTCTGGAGAAATTATTTTGGCGAGGAGAGAGGGAAGATGGCGGCGTAGGAGGACGCTGGGCTCACCGCATCCTGCCGATCACTTAGATTCCACCTACACCTGCCTAAATAACCCAGAAAACCGCCAGAGGATTAGCAGAACGGAGTCGCCGGAGTCAAGCGCAGACAAGAGGCCCACGGAAGAGGGTAGGAAGGGCGGCGAGGCGGTGCGCGCTCCACGGACTGGCGGGAGGGAGCCGGGGCGGAGGGGCGGCTCGCCGGCCAAGCAGAGCCCCCGAGTCTGGCTGGCAAAAGCGGAGGGGCCTGACGGACTGTGTTCCGACAGCAAGCGCGACTTAGCGTCCGGGAGGTCATAAGTGAACAGCTCTGCTCGGAAAGCGGGAAGGCTGGAGGACACAGGGAAGGCTGGAAGACACAGGGAGGGAGAGCTGCTGAGCCCCCGGACGACAGAGCTCAATTTGGTGGGGAACAAAGGCGCTCGCCAGCGCCATCTCCCCCGCCCATCCCCCAGCCAAAATCCCAAAGGGAACCAGTTCCTGCCAGGGAACTTGCTCGCTCCGCGCAAACACCCAACTCTGTGCTTCTGCGGAGCCAAACCTCCGGCAGCGGATCTGACTCCCTCCCGCTGCCACAGGGCCCCTCCTGAAGTGGATCACCTAAGGAGAAGCGAGCTAAGCCTGCCCCTCCTGCCCCCGTGCACCTTGCCTACCCACCCCAGCTAATACGCCAGATCCCCAGCATCACAAGCCTGGCAGTGTGCAAGTAGCCCAGACGGGCCATGCCACCCCACAGTGAATCCCGCCCCTAGGAGAGGGGAAGAGAAGGCACACACCAGTCTGACTGTGGCCCCAGTGGTGGGCTGGGGGCAGACATCAGGTCGGACTGCGGCCCCACCCACCAACTCCAGTTATACACCACAGCACAGGGGAAGTGCCCTGCAGGTCCGCACCACTCCAGGGACTATCCAAAATGACCAAACGGAAGAATTCCCCTCAGAAGAATCTCCAGGAAATAACAACAGCTAATGATCTGATCAAAAAGGATTTAAATAATATAACAGAAAGTGAATTTAGAATAATAGTCATCAAATTAATCGCTGGGCTTGAAAACAGTATAGAGGACAGCAGAGAATCTCTTGCTACAGAGATCAAGGGACTACGGAACAGTCACGAGGAGCTGAAAAGCGCTTTAAACGAAATGCAAAACAAAATGGAAACGACGACAGCTTGGATTGAAGAGGCAGAGGAGAGAATAGGTGAACTAGAAGATAAAGTTATGGAAAAAGAGGAAGCTGAGAGAAAGAGAGATAAAAAAATCCAGGAGTATGAGGGGAAAATTAGAGAACTAAGTGATACACTAAAAAGAAATAATATACGCATAATTGGTATCCCAGAGGAGGAAGAGAGAGGGAAAGGTGCTGAAGGGGTACTTGAAGAAATCATAGCTGAGAACTTCCCTGAACTGGGGAAGGAAAAAAGCATTGAAATCCAAGAGGCACAGAGAACTCCCTTCAGACGTAACTTGAATCGATCTTCTGCACGACATATCATAGTGAAACTGGCAAAATACAAGGATAAAGAGAAAATTCTGAAAGCAGCAAGGGATAAACGTGCCCTCACATATAAAGGGAGACCTATAAGACTCGTGACTGATCTCTCTTTTGAAACTTGGCAGGCCAGAAAGAATTGGCACGAGATCTTCAGGGTGCTAGACAGAAAAAATATGCAGCCGAGAATCCTTTATCCAGCAAGTCCGTCATTTAGAATAGAAGGAGAGATAAAGGTCTTCCCAAACAAACAAAAACTGAAGGAATTTGTCACCACTAAACCAGCCCTACGAGAGATCCTAAGGGGGACCCTGTGAGACAAAGTACCAGAGACATCACTACAAGCATAAAACATACAGACATCACAATGACTCTAAACCCGTATCTTTCTATAATAACACTGAATGTAAATGGATTAAATGCACCAACCAAAAGACATAGGGTATCAGAATGGATAAAAAAACAAGACCCACCTATTTGCTGTCTACAAGAGACTCATTTTAGATCTGAGGACACCTTCAGATTGAGAGTGAGGGGATGGAGAACTATTTATCAGGCTACTGGAAGCCAAAAGGAAGATATATAAACGAATTACCTGTATGTCATATACATGCTTATCTTCTGCAAGATCCAACATGGTAATTGAATAGAGAAACTTATTGGGAAACACCAGGGAATGTGAACATATTTGGAGAAGTCCTTAGCATTCTTTTATTTTTGAATGTTTTTATGCTTATATTTTTCTGAATATAAAGAAAATGCTTTTAAATTTTGGAAGCGGGGGGACTTTAGCCCTTACTTTATCTGTGGTGAATTTTATATCTGAAGTTCCCTTTAAGAGTAGGACGACAAAGGTCTAATTTTTCTGAACAAGTCCAGGGTTCCTGGATAAAAATGTCAGAGAAACAGACATAAGAGGTTCCTGGTATGCCTCACCAAGTGGGTGCATACAAAGTATTTCTAGAAAAATAACCTCAGAGTGGAAGTGAGAACTTACTTTCTTTTTAGTTTCAGAGGAGGGGAGAAGTAAAACTAAGAATGGAGTATTAGGAAATGGTGTTGATTCTGAGAGTGATGTTCTATTAAGCGAGCAAACGAGTGAAAGAACTCTAAGATTGGATAATTCTGGTACTGTAATGGAGCTCAGAGCATGACACTAGGTTAGAAAAAGATGAAATTAGAGAAATAACTGAGCCTTCTGAGCAATTAGGAGGGTTAAAAAACTCATAATTCTGGGAGATTAAAAATTGGAGCAAGTATTATATTTGGGGAGAGTTAAGGCAGCAAAGGGAGACTGCCATTCAAGAAGAGAGAATAGGAAGATGGGCAGCAGGGACTTCTCAGTACCGCCTAAGTTCGGCCATTTGTTCAGGTGTTTCTAGGATTCTCCCACCTTAAATTTTACCCATTATCATTAATCTTAGGTCGTTAATTATTTCTTTCCATGCTCCAGACTCCTAGGAAACTGGGTTCCTGAGCTCTTAGCTTGAGGGGATTGTTACTTTCTGCCTTTATTTTGCAGATCTGACAGAAGGACGACCTGGTGGTCCCAGGAGAAACCTCTGAGTACCATAGATGGTTTCTTTTTTTAATTACTTAATTACTTTTTTTTTTTTTTAAATTTCAGAAAGAGACTGCAAGTGGGGCGATCACAGGGGTGGAGAAGATAGAATCCTCAGCAGGCTTCACTCCCAGTGTGGGGCCCGATGGGGGCCTCAATCTCATGACTGCGAGATCATGACCTGAGCCCAAATCCAGAGTTGGATACGCCTGACTGAGCCACTCAAGCACCCCTCTATGGTTTTCATTCTACCCTTCAGTTGTTGTTTCATTGTAGTCTATTGTATAAATTCTTACTTGAAATGGAGATATCTCTTCATTACTTCCAATACAGCCTGTTGAACAAATGTCCCTCAAAATACTTTTCTCTTTCCGTCTTAATATGTCAATTTCTACTGTAACTTCCTCCTTTGTTTATCAAATAGAATAAGATTTTATTTTCCTTCTTGACCTTACAACAGCTCTTAAAATACTGAAATATGCCTTTCATTTATTTAAAAAAATTTTTTTTAACATTTATTTATTTTTGAGAGACAGAGAGAGACAGAGAATGTGCAGGGGAGGAACAGAGAGAGAGGGACACACAGAACCGAAGCAGGCTCCAGGCTGTGAGCTGTCAGCACAGAGCCCAATGCGGGGCTCGAACCCACCAACCGTGAGATCATGACCTGAGCCGAAGTCAGTTGCTTAACCGACTGAGCCCCCCAGGGACCTAAAATATGCCTTTTAAAAATTCATTGACTATCACTTTCAATTACTTTGCCTGGTTCTAGCTATGTCCCCAGTTTGGATTCTTTTCTAAAAAAAAAAATATTGAGAAATAATTGACAAGTATAATTGTATATATTTAAAGAATACAGTGTGATGTTTTGATATACATACACATTGTAGAATGATTACCAAGATCAAGGTAATTAACACATCCATCACCACACATAATGAACCCTTTTTAGTGTGGGTGGTAAGAATGCTTAAGATCTATTCTTAGTAACTTTCAAGTATATAATGCTGGATTATTAACTATAGTCACCAACCGTACATTAGACTTCAGAACTTATAACTGAAAATTTGTACCCTTTGAACTGTATCACCCAAGTTGCCTTCCCTTCAGCCCCTGGCAACTACCATTCTATTCTCTGTTTCCATAAATTTTTTTTTTTTAATCCACATATAAGTGATAATAAGTGATACCAGACAGTATTTATCTTTCTCTATCTGGTCTATTTCACTTCTTTCACTAATGCATTCCAGATTTATCCATCTCTTGCAAATGGTAGGATTTCCTTCTTTTCCATGGTTGAATGAGATTTAATTGTATATATACCACATTTTTCTTTGTCCATTTATCCAATGAAGGACATATCTCGGCAATTACAAATAATGCTGCAATAAACATAAATGTGCAGATATCTCCTTGAGACACTCATTTCAATTCTTACAAATATGTACTTAGGAGTAGGATTGCTGGATCATATTGTAGTTTAATACTTAATTTTTTGCCATACTATTTTCCATAAAAGCTATGCCAATTTGCATCCCCACCAACAGAGTACAAGGATTCCCTTTTCTCCATATCCTTGCCAATGCTTGTTATTGTTTGTCTTTTTAATAATAGCCAACCTAACAGATATGAGATGATATCGTAGTTTTGATTTGCATTTACCTGATAATTGGTGATGTTGAACACCTTTCAGATACCTATTGGCCATTTGTATGTGTTTTTTGAAAAAAAATGTGTATTCAGATCCTTTGCCCATTTTTAAATTTGCTTTTTTGATATCGAGTTGTATGAGTTCTTTATATATTTTGAATACTATTCCCTTATCAGATATATGTTTTGCAAATATTTTCTCTCATTCTGTAGGTTTCCTTTTCCCTTTCAATTCTTTGCTGTTCAAAGCTCTTTAGTTTGATGTAGTCCCACTTGTTTATTTTGGCTTTTGTTACCTGTGATTTTGGTGTCTTATCAAAAAAAAAACCCAATTATTGCGAAGGCCAATGCCAAGGATCTTTTTCTTTATGCTTTTTTTTTAGGGGCTATATGGTTTCAGGTCTTACATTTAAGTTTTTGACCTGTTTCAAGCTAATTTTGTGAGTGTGTAACGTAAGGGGCTGGTTTCACGCTTGTGCGTGTGGATATTCAGTTTTCCTAAGGCCATTTATTGAAGAGACTATCCTTACCCCATTGTGTATATTAGTTAACCATATATACATGGGTTTATGTCTGGGCTCTCTATTCTGTGCCACTGGTCTATGTTCCTGTTTTTATGCAGTACCATACTGTTTCTAGCTGTGGTTTTGTACTATAGCTAGAAATCAGGAAGTGTGATGTCTCTACATTTTTTCTCCTTTCTCAGGATTGCTTTAGCTGTTTGTTTTTTGTTTGTTTGTTTTTTCTTTTTCTTTTTTTTTTTTTGGTAGCTTTATACAAATTTTAGAATAGTTTATTCTGTTCCTTTGAAAAATGCTATTGGAGTGTTGATAGCGAGTGGATTGAATCTGTAGATCATTTGGGGTAGTATAGGCTACAGACCATTTTGGGGTCACTACCAATATTAATTTTTCTGATCCAAGAACACAGTATATCTTTCCATTTATTTGTCTTTTTTTTTTTTTTCCACTTTCTATCATCAAAGTCTTACAGTTTTCAGGGTAGGTCTTTCACCACTTTGGTTAAATTTCTTCCTAAATCTTATTGGTTTTGATGTTATTGTATATAAGATTTCTGTCTTAATTTGTTTTAGATAGTTGGTTGTTATAGAAATGCAACTAATTTTTGTATGTTGATTTTGTATCCTGCAACTTTATTAACTTCATTTTTTAGTTCTAACATTTTTTTGGTGAAGTCTTCAGGGTTTTCTATATAGAGGATTATGTCATCTGTAAAGTGATATGATTTTACTTCTTCCTTTCTGGTTTGGTTACCTTTTATTTCATTTATTATTATTATTATTATTATTATTATTATTACTATTTTGCCTGGTTACTTTAGCTAGGAGTTTTAGTACTATGTTAAGTAGAAATGGTAGGAGTGGGCATTCTTGTATTGTTTCTGATCTTACAGATCTTACAGGAAAGGCCTTTAACCTCTCACTGTTAAATATGATGTTAGCTTTGGGCTGGTTATACATGCCTTTATTATGTGGAGGAACATTTCTTCTATATTTAATTTCTTGAGAATTTTTATCAAGATACCATGTTGAATTTTGTCAAATGGTTTTTCTATATTGATTGAAATATGATATGATTTTTTTCCTTTGTTCTGTAAATGTATTAGTTAACATTTCTTTTTAAAAAAATTTTTTTTAACGTTTATTCATTTTTGAGAGACAGGGAGAGACAGAGTACGAGTGGGGAAGGGACAGAGAGAGAGGGAGACACAGTATCTGAAGCAGGCTCCAGGCTCTGAGCTGTCAGCACAGAGCCTGATGTGGGGCTCGAACTCATGAACTGCGAGATCATGACCTGAGCCGAAGTCAGATGCTTAACCAACTGAGCCACCCAGTTGCCCCTGTATTAGTTACATTTCTTGATTTGCATGTGTTCAAACATTCTTGCACCCCAGGGGTGAATCCCACTTGATCATTGTGTATGACCCTTTTAATGTGCTCTTAAATTTGGTTTGATAGTATTTTGATGATATTTGTATCTATGTTGATCAGGGATATTAGCCCATAATTTTGTTTTCTTTCAGTGTTCTTATCTAGTTTTGGTATCAGGGTAATGCTGCCCTAATAACATGAATTTGGAAGTGTCCTTTTGTCTTTAATTTTTTGGAAGAGTTTGAGAAGGGTTAGTATTAATTCTTCCAAGATTTGGTGAATTTCACCTGTGAAGCCATCTGGTTCTACCCTTTTATTTGTTGGGAGATTTTAATTTTAAGTTTTTCAAAAAGTCTTATTTATTTAAGCAATCTCTACCCAACGTGGGGCTTCAACTCATGACCTCAAGATCAAGAGTCACATGCTCTTCTGACTGAGCCAGCCAGGGCCCCATGAGATTTTTTTAAAGAATTTTTTTTAACATTTATTTATTTTTGAGACAGAGAGAGACAGAGAGAGAGAGAGCACAAGTTGGGGAGAGGCAGAGAGAAGAGTGAGACACAGAATTGAAAGCAGGCTCCAGGCTCTGAGCTGTCAGCACAGAACCTGATGTGGGGCTTGAGCCCATGGACCGGGAGATCATGACCTGAGCCGAAGTCAGACACTTAACCAACTGAGCCACCCAGGCGTGCCCCCATGAGATTTTAAATTAATGATATAATCTCCTTGCTTATTATTGGTCTGTTAAGATTTTCTATCATTTCATGATTGATTCCATTTCATTTCATGATTCTTATAAGTTGTGTGTTTTAGGAACTTATCAATTTCTTCTAAGTTACCTAACTTTTGATGTATAATTATTCTGGATAGTCTCGTATGATCCTTTGTATTTCTGTGGTATCAGTTATAATGCATCTTCTTTCAATCATAATTAATTTTAGTCATCTGTCTTTTTTTTTTTTTTTGGTAATGTCAACTTTATCTTTTCAGAAAAACAACTCTTAGTTTCATTTTTCTATTGTTTTTCTAGTTTCTATTTAGTTTATTTCTGCTAGAATCTTTATTATTTCCTTACTTCTGCTAACTTTGGATTAGTCTCTTTCTAGTTCCTTAGGCATAAAGTTAGGTTGTTATTTAAGATTTTTGTTTTTGGGGCACCTGAGTGGCTCAGTTGGTTAAGCGTCCAACTCTTAGCTTCAGCTCGGGTCATGATCTCATGGTTCATGAGTTCAAGCCCCACATCAGGCTCTGGGCTGACAGTGTGGAGTCTGCTTGGGATTCTCTCTTTCTGCCACTCTCTCTCTCTCGAAATAAATACATACACATTTTAAAAAAAGATCTTTCCTTTTTTCCCTTAATGTAAGCATTTTTCATTATAAACTTTCCTCTTGAAACTACTTTTGCTGCATTCCATAAGTTTTGGTATACTGTGTTTCCATTTTTCTTTGTCTACAGATATTTTTTTGATTTCCCTTTTGATTTCTTCTTTGACCCATTGGTTGTTCCAAAGTGTGTTGGTTAGTTTCCACGTAGCTATACATCTTGTTTTCCTCCTGTCACTGATTTCTACTTTCACACCACTGTGGTTGAAAGAGATACTTGATATGATTTCCATCTTCTCAAATTTGCTACAGCTTGTTTTGGGACCTGGCATACGGTCTGTCCTGGAGAATGTGCCATGCGCACTTAATAAGAATGTGTAGCCCGATGCTGTTGAATGAAATGTTCTAGACATGTGTTTAAGTCCATTTCATCTAAAGTGTAATTGTGATGTGATTTACAATAAGAAATATATGGTTGGTCTTTTTCTCCTGGAACTCTTGAATTTTCCTGAGTGATGAAAATGATATAGGTGTCTTTTGATATATTTAGAAGGTGATTTTGGAAAGCACCTGAGGATGGACATTGCTTGCGAGGAAAACCAACCGCGTGATTAGAAAGCTGAAAATTTCAGTCTCCTCCCGGCCCCCCCATCCTTGAAGGAGGGGAGAGGGCCTGGAATTTGAACTAATCACTAATAACCAGTGATTTCATCAATTGTGTCTGCATAATGACATTTCCATAAAAACATGAAAGGATTAGGCTCAGAGAGCTTCTGGGTTGGTGAAAACATGGAGATTTGGAGAGAGTGGTGTGCTTGGAGAAGAGAATGGAAGTTCTGTGTCCTTTCCCCATCCCTTGCCCTATGCACACATCTCTTCTGTCTGGCTTTTCTTGAGCTCTATCTTATTATAATAAACTGGTAGTCTCGTAAGCAAAATGTTTTCTCTGAGTTCTGTGAGTCACTCTGGCAAATTAATCAAGCCCAAGGAGGGGCCCATGGGAACCTCAGATCTATAGCCAATCAGTCAGAAGCAAGGTGACAACTTGGACTACCACTTGCATTTGAAGTTTGGGGTTGGGGTGGGGAAGGGCAATGAGATCTGATGCTGTGGTCACTTAGACAGTATCAGACTCGAGTTTAGTTTTAGGACCCTCAAATGCTGTTGGAGAATTGCTTTTTGGTGTGGGACTCACCTCCCCATTTTGGACTTTCATACAGAACTGAAACTGGTGATCAGAAGGGAAATCAGAATCTAAGTAGTTTAAGTTAATTATTTCCTTAGTGGGTTTTTGTCTGGATGATCTATTCAATGTCGAAAGTAAGGTATTCAGTTCTCTTCAATTATTACATTGCTGTCTCTTTTTGCCTTCATTTTTTAAAAAGTTTTTATTTATTTCTTTTGAAAGAGGGTGTGGGGGGAGAGAGAGAGAGAGAGAGAGAGCACAAGCAGAGGAGGGGCAGAGAAAGAGGGAGAGAGAGAATCCCAAGCAGGGTTCATGCTGTCAGCACAGACCCCGGTGTGGGGCTCAGTCTCACAAACTGTGAAATCATGACCTGAGCCCAAATCAAGAGTTGGATGCTTAACCAACTGAGCCACCCAGGTGCCCCTATTTTTGCCTTCAGATACATTTGTAATTGTGTAATCTATTTGGGCACTCCGAAATTAGATGCATATAATTCACAATTGGTATATCCTTTTGATCAATTGATCCCTTAATCATATATAATGACTTTCTTTGTCTATTTTTACTGTTTTAAATTAATGGGTATTTTGTTTTATATCAAAGTATAGCTACCCTGCTCTCTTTGGGTTACCGTTTTCATGGAGTATTTTTTTCCATCCCTTTACTTTCAGGCTATTAGTGTCCTTAAAGCTTAAATGAGTCTCTTGTAGGCGGCATATAGTTGGGCTTTGTTTGTTTGTTTGTTTAATGATTCTTTATTTTGAGAGAGAGAGAGAGAGCAGGGGAGGGATAAAGAGAGAGGGGGACAGAGGATCCAAAGCAGGCTCTGTGCTGACAGCAGAGAGCCTGATGTGGGGGTCTGAACCCACGAACCATGAGATCATGACCTGAGCTGAAGTCAGATGCTTAATTGACTGAGCCACCCAGGCGCCCCTCTCTTTGCCATTTTTATTTTCATAAGGCATGTCTAGTGGTGATAAATTCCCTCAGGTTTTGCTTGTCCAAAGTCTGTATCTCTTCTTCATCTGAAGGACAACTTTGCCAGGTCAAGTATGCTGGGCTGACAGGGTTCGTTCATTCGTTTGTTTGTTTTTCCTAGCATTTGAGTATATATTATCCCAGTCTTCCCTGGTTTTGCAAGATTTCTGCCAACAAATCTTCTAATAACATTATTGGGAATTCCCTAGTATGTGATGAGTCTTTGTTTTCCCTTGCTGCTCTCAAAATTCCCTTTCTTTGATTGTTGAGAGATTTATTATGATGTATCACAGCAAAGATCTCTGCGTTGAATCTGTTTGGATATCTTTGCACTTTTGGTACCTGAATGTCCATGTGACTCCCCGGACTTGGGTAGTTTAAACTCATTATTTCTTTAAATAAATTTTCTAGGGGCGCCTGGGTGGCGCAGTCGGCTAAGCGTCCGACTTCAGCCAGGTCACGATCTCGCGGTCCGTGAGTTCGAGCCCCGCGTCAGGCTCTGGGCTGATGGCTCGGAGCCTGGAGCCTGTTTCCGATTCTGTGTCTCCCTCTCTCTCTGCCCCTCCCCCGTTCATGCTCTGTCTCTCTCTGTCCCAAAAATAAATAAAAACGTTGAAAAAAAAAAACAAAAAAAACCAAAACAAAGTCCAACTCTTTCCCCAGGGCAGTAACAGGACAGCAGCTGCACATCCCTTGTGGTGGTGGCCTATTAGAGACATGTCAGAACCCAGGGGAGTCCCTGGGTCCCTGGGGACGGGTGGCAGAGAAGTGACAGCTGGCCCTGGCAATGACTGGTCAGAGCCGAGAACTGGAATCCCAGGGTGGAATCAGGACAGCGGCAGGTCACCATTATAGTGGCATTGGAGGCATGACTTGGTACCCAGTGGGTGGAGCCACAGCCGTTCTGCTCTGTATATAGCAAGGTGCTGTGGCATCCTGGTCCTGGAGAATGGGGCACAGCAGTGACTGGGGCCCCTGAGGACAGGTGTCATCACAGTGGACATCTCATCTTGGGAAGGAGATGTAGCAGCAGGGACTCTGGGCTGTTCCATCATCTGGGATCCCCGTTGGTGAAGGCTGTGGGGTTCCTCTGTAACAAAGGCTGCACATCTCCATGGTGGGGAAGCCTGCTGGGTTTCTCCCATTCTCTTTTTCCCTGGGTAGGGGGTGGTGGTGAAATTCCTCCGATGGGATCTTTTTTGGCACCAAGATTCTCTGGCCTGGGGGGTGGAGTGATGCCTTCTTATCTGAATTGGGAACATGTTAGTTTGGGCAACCTGAAATTTTCTCGAATGTTAGAAAAAAAAAAATCTCCGAGACTTTAGTATAATCCAAAGAAATAACATCATCACCTAAGGTAGCTCCATTTTAGTTTTTCAAGGTCAAGTGCTAGACAGAAAAATTTGTTTAAGGATAGGTATTTCATTAATCAGTTTGAGTCTCCACAAATGAAAAATAACAATAATAAATACAGGAAGCAAGAAAATGAAATGAGGAACTGAGACAGATCAGTGTATCTTTTTGCCAAAGAATAAAGAGAGAGTTTTTATTGTAAGACCTTTAAGACATCTCAAAGCATTGACAATTTTCCTTCCTTGTTAGTTTATCCCTTATGTTTCTTTGTAGTTACTAGTTAACTGAAAACCTCAGAAACGCTCAAAAAGCCCACGAGTTTTTTTTTTAATTATTTTTTTTAATGTTTATTTATTTTTGAGACAGAGAGAGACAGAGCCTGAACGGGGGAGGGGCAGAGAGAGAGGGAGACACAGAATGGGAAGCAGGCTCCAGGTTCTGAGCAATCAGCCCAGAGCCTGACATGGGGCTTGAACTCGAGGACTGTGAGATCGTGACCTGAGTTGAAGTCGGACGCTTAACCGACTGAGCCACCCAGGCGCCCCATAGAGCCCATGAGTTTTCACAAGGAATAATAAAATACAGAGAAGTAGACAGCCTGTAAGCGAACACATTTTTATTGAATATTTACTATTTTTCTGGTGCTGGGGAAACAGTGGGGCACCTAAGAGTCCCTGATTTAAACCATAACTCTGGGGTGCCTGACTAGCTCAGTCTCTCGAGTGTACAATTCTTGATCTCGAGGTCATGAATTCAAGCCCCATGTTGGGCAGAGAGCTTACTTAAAGACAAAAAACAAAAAACAAAAAACTGTAACTCTTACCTGTTAATGAAATGGACATTGAAAACATACATAAGCCTATAAATAAATTAATTAAACAAATATAAGCAAGCTCTGAGATAGCAAAGTTTTCCTTCTTAAGGTTGATCACAGAGAAGACAATATATTTAGGGTTGAAGGGAGTTATTATTAAACGGTTAGAGTCATGCTGGCAGATTTGAATCTTAAAACACATGAGATGGAATAAATGCGGGAGAACAGGGGTAAAGTGATCTGTGAGAGGGTTGTGTTCTGGTGGTTTATAAAAATATGAAACTTTCTAGACTAACATATACTGAAGTGTAACAGAAATAAACCTCTTCTTCTTTTCCCATGATTCATCGAAGTTCTGCATAATGGAAATTTGACTTTTTCTTTTCTTTTAAAGTAGCCTCTAAGCCCAACATGGGCTCAAACTTGTGACCTTGAGATCAAGAGTTCCATGCTTCACCAACTGAGCCAGCCAGACACCCTTGACAAGGGTATTTTTATGACTCACTTGTGAAGTGAAATCCTATTGAAAGACGCTGCTTTGTCGTGCGTAATCAGACTTCTTGTTCTAATGTATAATTTTCATTTAGTTTGATCTCCATACTGCGTTCCAAATAAGTAGGTCCTGCTGTTTCACTTAGAGATCTTAAATAAGAATTTAAAACTTAACAAGTTGAAATAAGTCCCTAGATTTTACCAAAAAACTGCCTCTTCTAGAGCTCCCCTCTTAAGTAGATGGATTCAACATAAACCCAGGTGCTCAAAATTATAAATCTAAGAATCAGTTTTCAATAATTTTCCTCTTTTTACCCTCTGTTTTGTGCTGGTCTCAGCCTATCAATAGTGGTGCTATCAGCTAGACAGGCCTGGGGAGTTCACAAGGACCCATGGCAAGTCCCCACAGACATCTATCTCCCCTTTTGGAATCAATGTTGTCCGGACCAGCCTTTGTGGTTCTTTTTATGATTGCAAGATGCCCCCAGCAATGACCATCAGGAAACTTAAAAAAAAAAAAAAAGGTTTATTAGTTCAAGTCCTGGCATGCCTGGGGCCACACATTGAGGTCAGGGGAAGAGACAAAGAGAGGCTGTATAAGCCTAGGGTTCTGCTTTTATTGGGGGTGAGGGTGGGGAGGTTTTAGGGTTTTGTGAGTTAATCTCTTTACTGATGAATTTAAAACTGAAGAGTGGTATTTGAAGTGTAGAAGGGGAAAAACAAGCAGCCAAATGGTCAGTTATCTAAGTCAACCAAAGGTCTCTAAAGCAAAGGAAACGTGGTGGTGGTTGGTGGGGGAGGGGGGCTTGCAATATTGGAGGAGGTCATCAAGATGTGACCACTGATTGCCCTGGGAACTGGACCTCAGTCCTTCTCCTGTCCTCGGAGCATATGTTCTGCCTCTTATTCTGCATTTGGGGTCATTTTAAGGATGTAGTTCAGAGTGAGTAATGTGTTTTTGAGACCATCTGGACTGAATCCGTGATTGAACCCTGCTAAGGACTCTATACAAACTTTCAAAATCTGGGGGGCAGATGTGGTGGTTTACTAGTAGCCAGCCTAGACAAGCCTCATTTGTAAGTTCTCTGGCTTCTTGAAACCGCCCCCTACCAGTCTGGAGTGGTCTGCTTCTTTCTTCAGTCTCTCCTTGCCCTCTGTGTATGAGGGTCAATCTCAGATTTCATCCAGGGAACTCCTGAGATTGTGGCCAAAAGAAGGCCTGCCTCTTTAGTTACGTTGTTGGCAAGGTGTTTGAGATAGCCATCTTTGAGGTGGATGGTTTTCAGTCAAAAGCTTAAGTCAGCCATTTGCATTACCATAAAAATAAATTGTCAGGTGCTTACTCTACACCCTCTCGTCTATTATCAAATCCTATTTCTTAGAACTTTAAGATGATTATTAGTGACACCCCTCTACTCTCTGGGTTTTAGGGAAATTATGAAATAGGCAAAGGAATCAGGAAGGGATCCGAATACCAGCTTTATCTCTGGTAAAGCTGTACTGGAAAATGTGGATCGAATTTGCAGCTAAAAAGTGTTTCCTATTACTGTCTCAGCTTCAGGTCTGAAATGGAAATCTGTTTTGGGAGAGGGGTATAGGCTGGATGCAGAAAAAGTCCTCTTTTTCACCTTCCTGTAGAGAGCCCAGAGAGAAAAGGGACACTTGAATCCTGGTTTTTAATTAATTCTTCACAACGGAAATAATGAAAGCATCAAACCCCATCTCAAGAGTCTAGGGTACTGTGAGAAATGAAGAGACCCAGAAACGTATTGGAAGTATTGGTGGAAATTCTTCTTTAGGGATTGAGGACAAATACAGAGAAGAGAGAATGGTTTTTACCATGCTGTCTTCCTTGTTTTGTTGTTGTTGTTGTTTTCTTAAATAATGTTTTAAAATGTTTATTTATTTTTGAGAAAGAGACAGAGCATGAGTGGTGGAGGGGCAGAGAGAGAGGGAGACGCAGAATCTAAAGCAGGCTTCAGGCTCTGTGCTGACAGCTCAGAGCTTGATGAGGGGCTCAAACTCATGAACCATGAGATCATGACCTGAGCCGAAGTTGGCAACTTAACTGACTGAGCCACCCAGGCACCTCTGCCTTCCTTGTTTGAATCAACTTTATTGAGGCATAACTTACATAATAAGATACACCTTAGTTCAGGCTGCTAAAACAAAGGACCAGGGACTGGTGGATTATAAACAACAGAACATATTTCCCCGCAATTCTGAAAGCTGGAAGTCTGAGATCAGGGTTCCAATGGTGCAGGCTGACTGCGTCTGAGGACCCAGACAGGGTCCCACAGGATCAGTCAAGAGGGTCCTTGGCTTTGTGTGGAATAGAAATCAAATGTGAGCTGAGAGAACGTGAGAGCAAAGTTTATGGAAGACATAGAGTGTAGACACAGAACATCCAGGACCTTGGAAAGGAAAAAAGTGAGTCTTAGTTTGGGGTCTGGGGTTTTTATGGAGGCTTGTGTTATGCTGCATGTGTCTTCTCAGGCATCCAGGAACAAAGACGAGTGTTTAGGTGTCCTTCAAAAGTCACTTATGCCCCAGAGCCTGGGTGTTGGAGAACTTCGTGGCGACCCACCCAGTAACTTTTTAGATGTTACTTGTGCCAGAAGACTCCAAAGAAATCATTAACTCCTTGATCTTTACAAGGAGGACATACATTGTCTGTTTCATAAGCCTGTAGAAGATGGAAGTGTAGATTCTAGCAAGAATAGAAGCTGGAAAAGGAGCAGCAAAAACCATTTTTCATGGTGTCCCTTTAGTTGTCCTGTCTCGCCAACATGGTCTGGTTCCGGTGAGAGCCCTCTTTCAGATGGCAGACTGCTGTCTTCTCACTGTATCCACTCCTGGGGTCTCTTATGAGGCCACTAATCCCATTCAGGAGGGCTCCTCTCTTATGGCCTAATCAACTCCCAAAAGTTCTGCCTCCTAATACCATCACACTGGTGTTAAGATTTCAACATATGGGTGGGGGGGGGGGGAGGGACACCAATTTTAAACGTACATTTCAATGACTTTTGACAAATTTTTACACCCTTATAAATTCTAACACAGTCATGATAAAACATTTGCATTACACCAAAATTCTCCTAAGCTGCTTCTTAGCCAATTCTACTCTCAACCCCAGCCTCAAGAGACCACGGATCTGTTGTGAATATAAATTAGATTTTTCTTTCCTGGATTGTCATGTAAACAAAATTATACAGTGTATATTCTTTTGTATATGGCTTCTTTCACTTAGCATACTGTTTTTGAGATTCATCCATATTATTGTGACTATCAGTGTTTAATTCCTTTTTATTTATTTTATTTTTTTTCAACTTTATTTTTTTAACTTACATCCAAATTAGTTAGCATATAGTGCAATAATGATTTCAGGAGTAGATTCCTCAATGCCCCTTACCCATTTAGCCTATCCCCCCTCCCACAACCCCTCCCGTAACCCTCAGTTTGTTCTTCATATTTAAGAGTCTCTTATATTTTGTCCCCCTCCCTGTTTTTATATTATTTTGCTTCTCTTCCCTTATGGTCATCTGTTCTGTGTCTTAAAGTCCTCATATGAGTGAAGTCATATGATTTTTGTCTTTCTCTGACTAATTTTGCTTAGCATAATACCCTCTAGTTCCATCCACATAGTTGCGAATGGCAAGATTTCATCCTTTTTGATTGCCGAGTAATACTCCATTGTATATATATATACCACATCTTCTTTATCCATTCATCCATCGATGGACACTTGGATTCTTTCCATACTTTGGCTATTGTTGATAGTGCTGCTATAAACATTGGGGTGCATGTGCCCCTTTGAAGCAGCACACCTGTATCCCTTGGATAAATGCCTAGTAGTGCAATTGCTGGGTCATAGGGTAGTTCTAGTTTTAGTTTTTTGAGGAACCTCCATACTGTTTTCCAGAGTGGTTGCACTAGCTTGCATTCTCAACAGCAAGTTTAATTCCTTTTTATTGATGACTAGTGTTCCACCGTACAAATGTAACACAAATTGTTTATCCATTTTCCTGTTGATGAACATTTTGGTTGTTTCAAGAATTTAGCTATTATGAATACATTTGTTATGAATATTTATGTGCAAGTCTTTTTGTGAGCACATGTTTTCATTTATCTTGAGTAAATTCTTAGAAGTGAAATTGAAGATGTCTATGTAAATCTTTTGAAACCTGCCAAATTTCTGATGAGAAGTCTGTGGTCTTTCTTTACTTTGTTCCTTTGTACATAATGTATTTTCTTTCTTTCTCTGCTTTTAAGATTTTCTTACTATTGCTTTTTTTTTTTTTTAAGTAATTTGGTTACACTGTACCTTGAATTTGTGTGTGTGTGTGTGTGTGTGTGTGTGTGTGTGTGTCCTGCTTGGGGTTCATTAAGCTTTTTATGTGTTTATAGTTTTCAGCTACTTTGGAAAATTTTTAATTATATTTTCACTCAAAATAGTTTTCTTGATCCCTTTTGTGGGACTCCAAATATATGTATCAAACTACTTGATATTATGCCACAGGTCTCTGATGTGTTCATTTTTTCAGTCTTTTTTTTCTCTGAAAAAAATTGGATAAGTTCTATTGCTGTGTCTTCAAATTCACTTAACTATTCTTCTTCAGTGTCTAATTTGGTATTAATTCCATCCAATGAAAATTTTATTTCAGATATTTCATTTTTTTTAATCTCTAGAATTTCCATGTTTTTAAAAAATGTCTTCCAATTCTCTCAGAATGATCATGTTTTCCTTAGGACACTTTTGTCTGATATCTGTTAAATGTTTTCTATTTCATCCTTTCTCCTCTACTTAAGATTTATGTGTAGAAAATAAACACATTATTAGTCTGATAGAGTTTCCTTTGGATAACAACTGTATACCTTCCCTTTAATGAAAATGGGATTCCACCAGGTAGGTTTTTTTTCCCATGAGTCATGAGTCCTCCCTTCCTCTCAGGGATGACACACCCAATGTTGTCTCTCCTCATGCTCCATTAGCATAAATTATCCTTCTGTACATTTTTTTCCTTGGAGTTATGGGTCTCAAACTTACCTTGCCCTTTGGAATCTCAGGAGATTTAAACAATTCTGAGGTCCGATACTCATTCCAGGCCAATTAAATCAGAATCTATGGGAGTGGCACCCAAACACTGATACTGTTTTAAAGCCGCTCACTTATATCCAATATGAAACCCATACTTATTCCCTCAGGACACGTGCAATGTCTCCACACCCTTGAAATATATATAGCCTTTGAAATTTCCCCTTGTAATGTTAGAAACATTCTATGCTTCTCTTTTCAACTTTGGTAGGGCATTTCCATATCTATCCATTCACATTTTTTATGTGTATTTCCATTGATTTTAACATCTTTATTTGCCTAAGAATTTTTCTATTTCATCTATTTAAAAAACATGTTAGCAAATAGTTACTCCAAAGAGAGTTTGTTGTTTTGAAATCTCTATCTATAGTTATTTCTTCCTGTTTATTCTATTTTTAAAAAATGTTTGTTTATTGAGAGAGAGAAAGAGAGGGAACGTGTTAGCAGGGGAGGGCCAGAGAGAAGGAGAAAGAGAATCCCAAGCAGTCTTTGCACTGTTAGTGAAGAGCCTGACAGGGGGCTTAATCTCATGAACCATGAGATCATGACCTGAGCTGAAGTCAAGAGTCATTGTTTAACTGACTCAGCCACCCAGCTGCCCCATGTTTAACCTATTTTTTATTTATTTAAAAATTAGTTTTATTTTATTTATTTTAGAGAGACAGAGAGAGGGCACAAGCAGGAGCGAAGGGCAGAGGGAGAAAGAGAGAGAATCTTAAGCAGGCTCCAGACTCAGCATAGAGCCCGACTCGGGGCTCAATCCCCCAACCCTGGGATTGTGACACGAGCCCAAATCAAGGGGCAGATGCTCAACCAACTGAGCCACCCAGGTGCTCCTATTCTATTTTTTAAATTTAATTTTTTATTTTCTTGATGAGTCTTGCTGAAATTTGGATATCTTTTTAGTCTTTTGGATAAGTAACCTTTTAGTTTTGTTAATGTCTCTATTTTTTATTTTCCGTTTTATGGGCTTCTACCTTTATCTTTAGTATTTTTCTTTCCTTTTCCCTCCCACCCTCCCTCCTTATTTCCTTCCTGATTTCCTTTTTTCCCTCTTTCCCTCCTTCCTTCCTTTTTTCCAATTGCGAAAGAGAATGGTTTACTCCTTTGAGTTTCTTGATGAATATATTTAAAGCAAATTATCCAGTGTAAAGCTAATTAGAGTCAAAGCCGTCCAATTAGTGGCTGTTTAGTGCCAGATTTTTTCTTTACTTCATCTTAGCCAAAAGGCCACGAAGTGATAGTGCCAGATTGTTTTCTTAATCATTATGTTTTTTTAAAGTTTATATACTTATTTTGAGAGAGAGAGAGAGAGAGAATTCCAAGCAAGCTCCACACCATCAGCCTCATAGCCTGATGTGGGACCCATACTCACAAACCACGAGATCATGACCTGAGCCAAAATCAAGAATTGGATGCTTACCCAACTGAGCCACCCAGACACCCCAATCATTACGTTATGAATTTCTCTTAATGAGCACTTTAAGTACTTTAACAATTTTCCTGTATGTGCATTTTGGCTTTCTCTGATAAATTTTGAGATGTAATTTAGGTGTGTTTTTTTTTTTCCAAAAAAAAAAAAACCACCAAATTTTAATTGTGGCAAAATATATATATAGAATTTAGTCACCTTAACAATTTTCAAGTGTACCATTCAGTCGTATTTAGTACATTCATATTGTTTTGTTTTGTTTTACACTACCACTATCAATCTTCAGAACTCCTTTTATCATCCAAAATTATAAGTTTATACTCATCAAACCACAACTCCCCATTCCTCCCATTTCTCAACCTTTGGCAACCACTATTCTAGTTTTTGTCTCTATAAATTTCACTACTCTAGGTCCCTCACATAAGTTGAATCAGACAGTATTTGTCCTTTTGTGACTGGTTTATTTCGCTTAGGATAATGGTCTCAAGCTTCATCCGTGTTGTAGCATGTGTCAGAATTTTCTTTTTTAAGGCTCAGTAATATTCCATTGTATGCATATCCTACAATTTATCCATTCATCCACTGATGAACATTTGGGTTGTTTTTACTTTTTGATTATTATGAACATGGGTTCATATGAATATGGGTATGCAAATGTCAGAGACCTAGTTTCAATTCTTTTGAGTATATGCTCACAAGGCATAATAGGTGCATAATATGGTAATTCAATTTTTGATTTTTTGAGGAACTGCCATATTTTCCATAGCAGCTGCAACAATCTACATTCCCACCAATAGTGCCCAAAGTTTCCAATTTTTCTGCATCCTTGACAACACTTATTATTTTCCATTTTTGTGTGTGTGTGTATGTATGTGTGTGTGTTTTGGTTTGTTTTGTTTGTAGTAGCTGTCCTAATGGGTGTAAAGTGTCTCATTGTGGTATTCTTCTAATGGTTAGTGATGCTGAGTATCTTTCCATGTGCTTGTTGGCCATTTGTATATCTTTTTGGGAGAAATGTCTTCAAGTTCATTGCCATTAAAAAAATTTTTTTTAATGTTTATTTTTTAGAGAGAGAGAGAGAGAGAGAGAGCGAGCAGGGGGAGGGGCAGAGAGAGAGGGAGACACAGAATCTGAATCAGGCTCCAGGCTCTGAGCTGTCAGCACAGAGCCTGACGCAGGGCTTAAACTCACAAACAGCGAGATCACGTCCTGAGCTGAAGCTGGATGCTTGACTGACTGAGCCACTCAGGCACCCCAGCCATTGCCCATTTTTAAATTGGGTTGCTTGTTTTTGTTATTCAGTTGTTGGAGTTATTTATATACAAATATATTAATCCACTTATCAGGTAAGTGATTTGCAAATATTTTCTCTCATTAAATAGGTTGTCTTTTCACTGTGTTGATTATGTCCTTTGATGTACAATAGTCTTAAATGTATGTATTTTTACTTCTGTCGTTTGTGCTTTCAGTGTCATGTGCCCGAAATTGTTGTCAAATACAAGTCCTACAGCTTTTCCCCTTTTATTCTGAGTTTGATGGTTTTAGCTCTAATGTTTAGGTCTTTCACTCATTTTGAGTAACTTTTGTGTATGGTGCAAAGGTCCAACCTCATTCTTTTTTTAATTTTTAAATTTTTTATCGTTTAGTTATTTTATTTTATTAAAAAAAATTGTTTTTTTACGTTTATTTATTTTTGAGACAGAGAGAGACAGAGCATGAATGGGGGAGGGGCAGAGAGAGAGGGAGACACAGAATCGGAAGCAGGCTCCAGGCTCCGAGCCATCAGCCCAGAGCCCAACGCAGGGCTCAAACTCATGGACCGCGAGATCGTGACCTGAGCTGAAGTCGGACGCTCAACCGACTGAGCCACCCAGGCGCTCCTCGTTTAGTTATTTTAGAGAGAGAGAGAGCAGGAGACGGGCAGAGAGAGAGGGAGACAGAGGCTCCAAAGCAGGCTCCATTCTGAGCCAAAATCAGACACTTAATTGACTGGGCCACCCAGTTGCCCCAACCTCATTCTTTTGCATGTGGATATCCAGTTTTCCAACATCAGTAGTTGAAAAAAAATTTTTTTCCATTGAATGCTTTTGGCACCATTGTTGAAAATCATCTGACTATATATACAAGGACTTATTATTGGGTACTTTCAAAAATAGTTTGAAATTCTCTTACAAAGTTACACAGAATCCAGTAACTATATACTCCAAGCTATATGCTCAAATAAGTTGAAAACTTATGTGAAGACAAAAACCTGCACATAACTGTCCATAGTAGTTTTGTTCATACTCACCCAGAACTAAAAGCAGCCAAGACAACCCCTCAGTATGCAATTGGATAAATGAACTATGGTACAGCCAGACAATGGAATATTATTTAGAGCTGAAAAGAAATGAGCTATCAAGTTATTAGAGGGCGTGGAGAAAACGTAAAGTCATATTACTAAGTCAAAGAAGCCAATCATAAAAGACAGTGTACCTAAAAGACAATGCACTGACTTCTTATAGTGATTCCAACTATATGACATTCTGCAAAAAGCAAAACTTTGAAGGGAGTAAATAGATCAGTGGTTGTCATGGTTTCAGAGGGGTGGGAGGGATGAGTAAATGGAGCATTGAAGGGCAGTGAAACTATTATGTCTATTCTTGGTTGATACACATCATTATGCCTTTGTCAAAACATTATAGTGTAACACAAAGCGTGAACCCTAATATCAACTATGGGCATTGATTGATAATAGTATGTCAATGTTGATTCATTGATTTTAATAAATGTACCACACTAGTGTGAAATGTTCATGGTGGGGAAGGCTGTGTGTATGTTTCCAGAGGGAATATGTGGTAACTCTGTATTTTCACTCAATGTAGCTGTGAAACTAAAACTATTTAAAAAATAATGTCTATTGAGTTATAAAAAAAAAAGATTAGAGAAGTAAAAAAAAGAAGTGAGTTCTTTGCGTGTGTGAATAAGAATGGCTTAACTGATTAATTGGATTGTTGAGATATGTGATGTGTGCTTAATGTGCCAGTTCAGAAAAATGTGCTAATACCTCTAGCTATAAATTTTGATTTACCCATTTCCCCCTCTACATCTGTCAGTTGTTCTTTCATATATTTTTAATCTCTCTCCACTATTATGATTAAATCTTCTTTTATCGTTCCTTTTAACAATATGTAATATTCTTCTTCTTCATTTATATTATTTTGCATTGAATTCTATTTTATTAGAACTTCAAATTGATACTCAAGCTTTCTTTTAGTTCATATTGCTTGAATCTTTTTTTTCTTTTATCTTTTTTCTTTGTTTCGTTTTTGATGTCATTTCATTGTTTCAAATTTTTTGATTTTTCTGCTTGTTTTCTTTATGTCTCTTGTAGACAACAGCCTTTGATCCAACTAGGTTTCTTTTTTTTGTTTTGTTTTGTTTTTTGGTCTCTTTTTTTTAAATAGTAAGTTTAACCCATTCCTATTTATTGTGATTATTTTATACACATCACTGTCATCTTATTTCATATTTTCAGCATACTCTGTTTCCATTTTATTTCTTTTTAACAATTGCTTCCTGCTTTTCATTAATCAAACTGTTTTCTTATTTTAAAAAGTTACGTTGTATTTTTGTCTTATGGTGGTGGGTACTCTTAATCTCAGATTCATACTTGTGATTATTGTGTTTACTAATTTGTTTGTATGTATGTATGTATGTATTTATTTATTTATTTATTTTTGAGACAGAGAGAGACAGAGCATGAACAGGGGAGGGGCAGAGAGAGAGGGAGACACAGAATCGGAAGCAGGCTCCAGGCTCCGAGCCATCAGCCCAGAGCCCGAGGCGGGGCTCGAACTCACGGACCGCGAGATCGTGACCTGAGTTGAAGTCCGACGCTTAACCGACTGAGCCACCCAGGCGCCCCTGTGTTTACTCATTTCTTAGACATTGTATTGGGATAGACTGTATTATACTGTGAAAAACAGTTATACCGAAACCAAACATGTTTCTTTCTCATGCTGCATATCAATTTCTAGTTGGCTGGGCTCTACCTGACACATGGAGCAGCCACAACGTGGAAAAATGGCAATGACCCTGGAGGAAAGAGCGCTCTGGAGGGTCTCTCATCAGTAGTACATACCTTGACCCAAAAGTGACACATGTCACGTATTACTGGCCAAATGAGCCACAAAGCTCTACTTCTCTTCAGTGACTAAAAAGGAAAATCGTCCCGTATGATCAGAAGACAGTAAACCTAGAATATTTGACAAGCATAAGTAATAACTAACACGCTTCTCAGTGTCTATCTCTACTTCGCCTAAAAGAGACAAGCAATGTTAGCACATTCTTTTTTATCTTTTTTTTTTTTAATGTTTATTTTTAAGAGAGAGATGGAGTGTGAGCGGGGCAGGAGCAGAGAAAGAGGGACGCACAGAATCCAAAGCAGGCTCCAGGCTCCTTACCTGTCAGCACAGAGGGGTAGGAAACAGGGTTCCAACCAAACCCGGAGATCCTGACGCTTAACTGACTGTCCACTCAGGTGCCCTTTGGTTAGCACGTTCTTAGTTGCTTTTTTGTTTTTTTGTTTTTGCTTTTTACCTCTCTGTGCTCCATGTTGCTATGGTCTGGAATTAACTTTTAGACTGTTACAGAAATTCTTTTAAGAATTTCTTTGGGGGGCGCCTGGGTGGCTCAGTCGGTTGAGCGTCCGGCTTCGGCTCAGGTCATGATCTCACAGTCTGTGAGTTAAAGCCCCGCATCGGGCTCTGGGCTGACAGCTCAGAGCCTGGAGCCTGCTTCTGATTCTGTGTCTCCCTCTCTCTCTGCCCCTCCCCTGCTCATGCTCTGCCTCTCTCTGTCTCAAAAATAAATAAAAACATTAAAAAAATTAAAAAAAAAAGAATTTCTTTGGTCTTAGGTTTTTCAAGACAACAATGAACTTCACTAAAGGCCTTGGGTTATTGTATAGAACAATAAATTTTATTAAAATGTTTGATTCTCCTCTCTCCTATCTCCGGCAGCACTTGGCTGTATTTGTTCATATGTTTAAGGACCTCTTTGTATTTTCAGTGATAGATTTCTTGGGGTAGAATATTCTTATAATGTTCTTGTATGTAAAAGACCGTTTGGCTGGATATAAATGTTAGATTCCAAGTACTTTTTTAATAGGTAAAAAAAAATATTATTCCACTGTCTTCTTTCACCCAGTGTTACTATTGAGAAAGATAAGGTAAATCAGATTTTTCTTTCTTTGTAGGAGATTTGTTCTTTTTCTCTGGACTCTTTTTAAAAAAAATTTTTTTTTAATATGTATTTATTTTCGAGAGACGGAGTGAGACAAAGTGAGACTGGGGGAGGGGCAGAGAGAGAGGGAGACACAGGATTGGAAACAGGTTCCAGGCTCTGAGCTGTTAGCACAGAGCCTGACGCGGGGCTTGAACCCACAGACCGTGAGATCATGACCTGAGCTAAAGTCGGACGCTCAACCGACTGAACCACCCAGGCACCCCTCTCTGGACTCTTTTAAGATACTCCTTCTACCTTTGGTATTCTTAAGTTATGGTAATTTGTCTTAACATGTAATTTTATCTCTAGCTTTTGTTATGCTCTGAATCCTTTCAACAGCCAAAATTCTGTTCAAAATGATTCATCTTGTGACTTATTTTTCTTTTCATTAGTAAGAACTTCATTAACCAGAAGCTACATAACTCCATGACAGTTTTTCTCTTTTTGTGATGCTGGTGGCCACTGGTGGGGTATTTGATGACTAGATTCATTAATTCACTGGGTCCCAAAATGCTGATATTGTGATTGTATAATTTCCTTGTCATTTACCTGCTGGGATACTTTTAATAAGAGATTCTTCCTCTCAACTATTGTACCAGTAACATTTCATCTAAGAAACACAGGTTATATACTTGATTCTTTCAATTTACTTACCGATTATCAAACATTAGTGCATTTGTTCTCTGTAACTCTGGTAAGGTCGTTCAATTAATTCTTTTTTTTTTTTTTTAATTTGTTTAAATGTTTATTTATTTCTGAGACAGAGAGAGACAGAGCATGAGAGGGGGAGGGGCAGAGAGAGAGAGAGGGAGACACAGAATCCGAAGCAGGCTCCGGGCTCTGAGCTGTCAGCACAGAGCCTGACGCGGGGCTCAAACTCGCAAACTGTGAGATCATGACCTGAGCCGAAGTGGGTCGCTCAACTGACTGAGCCACCCAGGCGCCCCTCAATTAATTCTTATAATGCCATTATAAACTCATGGATTGAAATATTGGATGGGGGGCAATACATTGGAATTCTTCTTTTTTATTATTTTTTGATTTATTAAAGATCAAATAATACTATTTTTGACCGGAGAAAGACTCTTCAAGTTGACTTCTGAGTATTTCAGACACAATCTTGGAAGTCTTTGATAACTTCCTTGCTATTTGGAGTGATTTGAGGTTCATTCCAGATTCCTTCCCCCGGACATGAAGTCATCTGTTTTTATGAGAAACTTGGCTTTCTCTTAGTGGAAAATAGCATTTCAAGACTACAGTCACCATGTTAAGGATGGTCATTGCTCAGCTGGAAGAAGCTGATTTAAAATTTTTTAATTCTTAAAAATTAATATGTTACGGATATATACTTTAAAAAATTTTAAATGGTAAGTCTTTTTTATTACATGTCATTGCTAATAAATAATATGTGCTTACTAAATACAGACACAAGCCAAATCCCTACCGGATACAAGAAACACTTTCTTTCCCTTTGTGGAGAGACACCTTCACTGACGCCATGAAACCTCGATAATATTACTATCTTCTGTTGTCATCCTTAGGCACTTCTCTCCATTACCTGAAGGCTTCTAAAAGTAATTCTAGGAGAGAGAAAAGTAATTTGAAGAGAAAACAGAATCTGCTTAGGGAGTGATGAAAACAAACAGAAAACTTTCAGTGAGGGTCAACACTTTATTTATTTATTATTTATTTATTTATTTGGGGAGTGATAAAAACAGAAAACTGTCAGTGAGGATCAATGCTACATTTGACTTTCTTAAAAACAATCTTAACCCTACAGCTAAGATATGAGGTCACACTGTTTGGCTTAATAAAATATTACAGCCTAAAAACAATTATCCTAAGAAACTGAATCCTTAATCGCTGAAGAAGGTCAAGGAAGAAACCCTGTGTCGGTCTCAGAGCATGGCAGGAGGAAATGAGCAAATGTGGATACCCACCCCCAACGCAGCGCCGAGGACTTCGACTTCACTCTTGCCCTACTTCTCTCGCCTGGCTTTCTCGACTCTCTTACCCTTGTTCAAGTTCAACAACCAGTTGCCACTATTTGAGATACAGCCACGTGAGTCTCCCATCCTGGTTTGTTGGTGTTCTAGGCATCGCCATAATATGTGTGGTGCTTCAGGATGTCGGGTGGGCCAGCAGGTCGGCACTAATGGGGTCAGCGGAGGCTCCGACCAGGAAGTCATGTATTTCCAGCCACCTGCCACCAGACGCGAGCAGGCTGCGGTACACGCCCTGTTTTTCCCTAGGAGCGTCAGACTCTTTGGGATGCCTGGGTGGCTTAGTGGTTAAATGTGTGACTTTGACTCAGGTCCATGATCTCAGTTCGTGGGTTCGAGCCCCACATCAGGCTCTGTGCTGACAGCTCAGAGCCTGGAGTCTGTGTCTCCCCGTTCTCTCTGCCCCTCCCCCATTTGTGCTATTTCTTTCTCTCTCTCTCTCTCTGCCAGACTCTTTCGGCACAAACCTGGCCCTCTTTTGCCAGTTGCCTTCCCTTTCCAGGAAGCTCAGGTAGCGCTGCTCAAGGGCTGCAACTATCTCTTTTCTTGCACAATCTGAACCAGTTCCTCTTTCAGAAGCTTCTCTTCTTCTACCAGCTTGCCCGCCCCCCCCCCCCCCCCCCCCCCCCGCCCCAGGATGCAGGCTTCTTATTAACTTGTCGTTCTCCTTCTGCTCCTCTTCAAGTTCCACAGACCAGTAAGCGACTGCATGCCTGCTTTCTGAGATCACGGCGTGGTACTTGGCTTTAAGATCCCGATGGAAAGCGGTCATTCACTGACGGTACCCTTCTCTCTCTTTTTCTCTTTCTGGGATTGCCTGGACCAAATCCAACGAAAAGCAGCCAATCACAGCATTGGAACCAACAGGGCGTGATTTCATCTGCTTCCGTTACCTCCATCAGCCCTGAAATTAGGCCAGATACTCCAGTCTGAGGGGGTCATTTAAGTCATTCATCGAGATGAACCCTCGGGCTGGAGCGCCGGCCCTGGGTCCCTTTGCACCACTGTCCATGGGGTCCTGGATACATACTTTTAACTCAAATTCAGGACTGACCCTGCACCTTAGAATTGTGATGCAAATGTATTTTATTAGCATAACCATATTAATTCTTTCTTCACACCTTTCTCGCTTACACTAAACTTATCCAACAATAGTTGTGCTTAAATTGTTTTCGGAAAGCGATTTGTTATTCATCCGTGTGACTGATTTTCTGGGACTCTGTGCAAAGAGGCTATCGGCAAATGTAGGACCAAATACTTTTTTTTTCTGGAGCATTTAAAAATACTTTATTTTTATTTCCATAGTCTCTTTCCTCAAAAAATTAGTTTGTTAATTAATTAATTATTTAAAGAGAGCACAAGCAGGGGAGGGGCAGAGAGGGAGAGGAAGAGAGAGAATCCCAAGCAGGCTCTGCACTATCAGTGCAGAACCCGATGTGGGGCTCGAAACCACCAACAGTGAGATCACGACCTGAGCTGAAATCAAGAGTCAGACGCCCAACTGACTGAGCCACCCAAGCACCCCCAAAAATTACTTAATACTGTAAAATTAAGGTTATTAAGTAATTTAATTAAATTGGGATGTTCCTAGCATTCTATATAGTCCTCTGTTCTTGTTGCCATATGCAGCCATTCAACTTGGGGCCAGTAAAAACCAAATCGGAGGCGTGGTCTCCAGGTGACCCATACTAGTGAAGTCTCCTTTATTCCCTGGGGAATGAATCTTTTCAGTTCCTTATCTCCCATCTCTGTGCTGAAATTCACAGAGACTGTGTCAAGTTGAAGAGAGTTGATACAGTAAACTGTGGCAAAGACGCTGGTGGTGCTTGGTGTTAAGTTTTTTGGGTCTTATTTCTGTGAAAAGCTGTGAAAATGGGATCTTTCTTGCCTCCGGAGTCAATATAATAGATATTAGATACCCGAGTGAGTGTGACACTGAACCCTTAATGAGTGTTTTCGAAAATGCTAAGATCTTCACATGCATTATTTCATTTCAGAGTCACTTCTGTATGAAATAGGTATCGTCGTAAGTACATTTTACTATTAAGAAAAAGAATAATGCCAAAGTGTTGATGTCTTGCCCAATAGGTCCAGCAAATTCCTGTCCATCTTCAGGCCTTAGCTCGAACACCAGTCTCCATAATTTTATGATGACTGCTATATTAGACAGGTGCTCATCTGCTATCCTCTTTTATAGGAGGAAATAGAAGAGAAATGGTGTGAACTATGGAGTTAGCATATAAAAGTCCTGGAAACACTCCCTGGGGATGCTGAACTATCACATCTAGAAAATTGTTTTCATAATTATTACAGTAAAAGAAAGGAGAGGCTTTCTTTTACTTAAATTTACTTAAATTTACTTAAATTAACAAATTATCTTGTTAATTTGTTTTCTGAGAATACAGAAGATGGCCAAAAGTAGAATACGGCTTCAGTTCCCCACATGGTCAATCTGGAATATAATGAACAGTGATACATTTCACTTCAAAGAAATCAGATCACGTGTGGGTGGGAGGAAGTGAACACATTTTAAAGATAGCTTTTTGCCTGCCTATCTGCAATATAAATGATCTAGTTGTCATGTTCCCCCTGCAATTTTAACTTAATTACTAAGATGATTGCTTGACTCTTCTTTGTGAATTTCCTGACCAATTCAGAATGGGCTAGGTTGGTTCTTTTTTTTTTTTTTTTTTTCAGTTGGTTCTTGAAACACTGCAACCATCAGTGGAGTTCAGAGCTGAGCTCACCAGGGTATCAGTGAGTTCTCACCGCTTGGGAAACTGATGGCCTAACCTGGGCCTTATGACCAAAACTTTGGTGGTTTGTTGAAGGCAGCTCTAAAGGATGCAGTTATCACCAGGTGTACCAAGAAAAAAGTGTTCACCATTCAAATTAATTTCAGAATGGTGTCTTATTCAACTTTAAGAGGAATGTATGTAAGAATCTCAGGACTCTTCTTTATGGGACCACCTCCATCGTGAATCTTCAGAGTGGGGTAATTGTAGGATATGCAGGGTTTTTCCAACTAATTTTTGGTGGTACTTCTTTGTATTCATTTATTTATTTTATTTTTTAACTTGCATCCACATTCTTTAGCATGTAGTGCAATAATGATTTCAGGAATAGAATCCAGTGATTCATCCCCTACGTATAACACCCAGTGTTCATCCCAACAAGTGTCTTCCTTAATGCCCTTGTCCATTTAGCCCATCCCTCCCCCCACAACCCCTCCAGCAACCCTCACTTTGTTCTCTATATTTAGGAGTCTCTTATGTCTTGCCCACCTCCCTGTTTTTCTTTTTGCTTCCTTTCCCTTATGTTCATCTGTTTTGTATCTTAAATTCCATATATGAGTGAAGTGATATGATATTTGTGTTTCTCTGACTGATTTCACTTAGCATAATACCCTCCAGTTCCATCCACGTAGTTGCAAATGGCAAGACTTCATTCTTTTTGATTACTGAGTAATACTCCATTGTATATATATATATATATATATACCACATCTTCCTTATCCACTCACCTGTCAATGGACTTTTGGGCTTTTTCCATACTTTGGCAATTGTCCGTAGTGCTGTTATAAACATTGGGGTGCATGTGCCCCTTCGAAACAGCACACCGGTATCCTTTGGATAAATTAATTTTTGGTGGTACTTCTAAGTAACTGCCACAATAGTATTTTGTGATCTGTTCGGCAAATACTCACGTAGGCTGTAGCGCTTGGACGCTCAAGCTTGTATGGCAATACAGAATTTAATGTGTAATTCAGAAAACAAACAAGCGTTGTTGATACAAACTATGTCTAGCCCGTGTCTCATCTAATACTCATTCAGAAAACCTATGTTGCATGTTATGTGAACGTTTTCTCCTGGGGGGTATAAAGCAGCCAAAAATCAGAGTTCCTGTTCTCGTACATATTATATTCGAATGGGATGAAACAGTAATTAAACAAATAAATACATCATGTATCATATGATAAGTGCTTTGGAGAAACATAAAAACGGGATGAAGAAATAGAGGGTAATGGAGGGATACTGATTTACATAGGCGCTTACTTAGGAAGCCTCTCTGTTAAAGTGACATTTGAGCGGCACCTTCAAGGAAGAAAAAAACTGAGCCAGGCAGATATCCGAGGGGAGGGTCCAGGCTAAGTCATGTTGAAAACAAAGACTCTAAATCTTGAGGATTGCTTCAAATAAAAGGCCACTGTGAGTGGATGTGTTTGCAGGGAGAAAGTCCCTGAGGTAGAGGGGCCAGATCATGTGATACTTTGTAGGCCATGATGAGGAGTTTTAAATGTTATTCTCGGTGAGATAGAAAGCCATTGAAGGCTTTTGAGTTGAGGAATGACAAGATTTCAATTTACCGTTAATTTTTTTTTTTTTTTTTAAATTTTCCGTATATGAAGAGACCTGCAGCATAAGACTATTTCAGACAGGGCACCAAGAGCTCATTTTTGGACACTGTAAGTACAAATTCCCTATGAAGCTTTCAAGTACAGGTATCAGGACTTAATTCTATAAAATTAAGGCAATGCTCTGCCTTGCAAAAATAAGAACTCAATCTGTATTTCTGGAATGGATAAATAAGTAGATGAGTATTATTTCTCTTTAATGTTTATTTATTTTTGAGACAGAGCATGAACGGGGGAGGGTCAGCGAGAGAGCGAGATACAGAATCTGAAGCAGGCTCCAGGCTCTGAGCTGTTAGCACAGAGCCCGACGCGGGGCTTGAACTCATGGACCTCAGTTCATGACCTGAGCCGAAGTCGGACGCTCAACCGACTGAGCCACCCAGGCGCCCCTAATAGTTTTTAACAATGACTCTGCTCCTGGATAGACATTATGAAATACAGTGATTGCAAGTGGAATAGTTTTTATGTTGGATTAGGTGACCCTTGATGGCAGTGACTATACAGTATAAATCTCTATACAGTGCCTGTCTTATAGCCAAAACCTAAAACTTTTTACTAAGTAAGTGAAATAAATATTTTCCCTAACTTGTGCTTTTGAATTTTTCAGAGAAACTTTTAGTATTCTCTAAAATAATCCCTGTTTTATTGGCTTTCCATGCATGAATGAAGAAATTTTTAAAATTTTAAAAATTTATTTTATTTTTAAGAGTTTCTTTAGTTATTTTGAAAGCAAGAGAGGGCATAAGCAGGGGCAGAGAGAGAGGGAGAGAGAGAATTTCAAGCAGGGGGCTTGATCTCACCAGCTGTGAGATCATGACCTGATCCCAAGTCAAGAATCAGATGCTTAACTGACTGAGCCACCCGGCACCCTGAAGCCATTTTGTTTTTAAATGCAATTTTGGGGTTTTTTTGCCTTCTAAAATTGAGGTGTTTCTGTAATTTAGTTTGTACCTATGAGGTTTAAAAAGGGAATATTCGGGATGCAAATCACTGATTTTGTTCTTTGTTATCAAATACAAAACAGAATTTATAAGGAGAAAGGTGTAGCTTGATTAAACCAAGAATCCTTACTTATTTAAACATTTTAATTGTCTTTTGTGCAAAGTGATCCAATCGAAAGATTTTGAGGTATCTATAACATAATGCCAGGGTGGGTACATGTAGGAAACAATGTGTTTTATTAAGATTTTTCTTTGTTTTCATATAATTTGGTGTTTATAGTTATAATGTACAGGGTTTTTTTTAAATTGAATTATAAAGATAAAATTAGACCACTCTCCAGTAAAATCCAATAAAATAAAATTGCCACACATTAAAGAGATGTATGATACAATGTTTAATTACTCCCTAAAAGATTTTATGTTGGGGCACCTGGGTGGCTCAGTTGGTTGAGTGTCTAACTCTTGATTTCAACCCTGGTCATGATCCCAGGGTCGTGGGGTTGAGTCCCATGTCGGCTTCCACACTGGGCATCGAGCCTGCTTAAGATTCTCTCTGCCATTCCCTCTACTGATTGAACACTCATTCTCTCTCTCTCTTTAAAAGAAAAAAAAAAAAGATTTTATGCTGCCTTTGTCCAACTGGCTAATAATACGGATGTGCAGGGGCTTAAGCTGAACCTTTTCACTTATCTAATTAGGCTTGTCTTTTCTAGGACAGAATAGATTCAGAATACGTAAATATGACATATGTGTTTATTGAATAATAAAAATAATTTTCTGCCTTATCATTTTTATGTAGTTTTCTGCTCTATGAGTTTATATATTTTATAATCTCTATCTCCATGGCACTTGTGAAGTGGAAATGAAGTCAACCCGATTGCGAATAGGTATGGTAGCAGAGCCTTGGATGTGTTGAGGATGTTTTCCCAAAGCACTGTTTACTGTGACAATTACATCTCTGGACACAAATAAAAATTTTATTATTATTACTATTAGTATTTTAAATGTTTATTTATTGGGGCGCCTGGGTGGCTCAGTCGGTTAAGCGTCCGACTTCAGCTCAGGTCATGATCTCGCGGTCTGTGAGTTCAAGTCCTGCGTCAGGCTCTGTGCTGATGGCTCAGAGCCTGAAGCCTGTTTCCGATTCTGTGTCTCCCTCTCTCTCTGACCCTCCCCCGTTCATGCTCTGTCTCTCTCTGTCTCAAAAATAAATAAACGTTAAAAACAAAATAAATAAATGTTTATTTATTTATTTTGGGGGTGGAGGGACGGAGAGAGGGAGAGAGAGAATCTCAAGCATGCTCTGCATTGTCAACATGGAGCCTGACGTGAGGCTTGAACCCACGAACCGTGAGGTCACGACCCGGGCCCAAATCAAGAGTCTGACACTTAGCTGACTGAGCCACCCAGGTGCCCCACAAATGCAAATTTTAATATTCCTTCATGCTCGGTTGCTTCTTGCTACTTTCGGCCCACCTAGCTGACCTTTTGGGATTTTGATGCCTGAGTCTGTCGTAGAAAGATTAACCTTTTCCAGTCCACTTTCTGGCATCTCAAAAATCTGACCAGTATACACTACAGCCAAGTAAATAAGCGAACCGTAAGCTGTGCATATTTTCTAAGACGATCTTTGGGCAATGGGAAACATGGAGGTGAGATGGGATGTTCAGGGCTATCCTCCTTAGCTCTCTGCTGTCTCTTTTCTTTTCGCATTTGTCCACCGAGAGCTTGGTAATCACGTTTGTGATTACCCAACTCTCTCTTCCTTTGTCTCTACTTGGTCTAGGCTGTACAATCCAAATCTGTCTCAAGGATTCGGAGTATGAACTGTGGGACACACGGCCTGGTTTTAGGAATCAAACCTTGTTGACCGCAGAGCCCTAGGTTTAAGATCCGAATACGCTTGTGTCTGTGATCCCCCCAAGCTATCTTGGTTCACACTTAGGGAAACCTGCTTGTTCATCTCCTTCTTGGATTCTGTGAAATGCATGAACAGCCATCTTATACACTTATTTTTCTCTGGGAGTTTTTAGTAGGATTCTTTCTATCATTGGCAAATGAAAAACCTTAACCTAATATACAGGTTATACAGACAATACAAAGTAGGAAAAGACCAATCGAGGAAGGATTAGAATGGAATATAAAAATATACAGTGGTTTGGGGGAATAGTTACAACCTGAAAATGGAAATTAAGTGTGTGCTACACTCTGAAAGAAATATAAGTGTAAGTGTCTAATGTCTGTTTCCAGTGGATTTCATCTTCCGGTGGTAGACCACAGCACTCATGGGAAGAAAAGTAGTTTTTACTGTTGGTCTAGGCGTATTCACTCATAACCACTTCTGGTTTACTCTGGCCTGTCTGACCTCCAAGAAGCACGCTGCCCCAGATTAGTGCTCTTTTTTTTTTTTTTTTTAATTATTTATTTCCTGCTTTAAAAAAAATTTTTTTTTTAATGTTTATTTATTACTGAGAGACAGAGAGAGACAGAGCATGAGCAGGGGGAGAGCAGACACAGAATCTGAAGCAGGCTCCAGGCACAGAGCCTGACGTGGGGCTCGAACTCACAAACCGCGAGATCATGACCTGAGCCGAAGTCAGACGCTTAACCGACTGAGCCACCCACGTGCCCCCAGATTAGTGCTCTTTACTTACTCCACCAAAGAGGAAGCTGCGGGTTCCCATTGAGTCATTGGATTGTTGCCGTTGTTTCCATCCTGTTTGCCCATGTTGGTTTCCTCATCATCATTGTTGGTGTACATCGTTCCTCTCTCTGCCTCTTGCGCACTCTTTTCTTCTCCTTCTTCTCCTCCTCCTCCTCCTTCTTTTTTTATGATTCCCCTGTTTGATTTTCATACTAAACATGTCCTTATTTCTTGTTAGTCCTTTTAAAAAAATTTTAGTGTTTATTTATTTTTGAGAGAGAGAGAGACAGAGTATGAGCAGGGGAGGGGCAGAGAGAGAGGGAGACACAGAATCCGAAGCAGGCTCCAGGCTCTGAGCTGTCAGCACACAGCCCAACGCGGGGCTTGAACTCATGGACCGCAAGATCGTGACCTGAGCTGAAGTCGGATGCTTAACCGACTGAGCCACCCAGGCGCCCCCTTTTATTTTTAATTTTTTTTTTAACGTGTTGACATTCACTTTCTATGTATACTACAGCTATGATCAAGTGCCCATGTTTTGTACGGAGGTCAACCCTAGTCAACAAACTTTTACATGATCACCACTCTTTTGGGCCAAAAGATGGGCTAAGATTATGTTTCCTTCTCTATAGGTCCCATGTCTTGATTCTGATTTGTTTAGAGGGGATTGCTCCTTTCACTAAGGTCAAATGGATTCTATTTGCTTAGATCCCATTAGGTATTTTATTTTTTTTTAATGTTTATTTATTTTGAGAATGAGAGAGAACGAGTGGGTGTGCGAAAGCAGGGGAAGGACAGAGAGAGAGAGGAGAGAGAGAATCCCAAGCAGGATCCGTGCTGTCAGCGCAGAGCCCAATGTGGGGTGCCACCTCCGGAACCGTGAGATCATGACCTGAGCCAAAATCAAGAGTCAGACCCTTAGCTAACTGAGCCACCCAGCTGCCCCACCGTAAGTTATTTTAACTCAAGCTGCGTGTTAATTTGCTTCCTAATTGAACTTTAGTTTCTCATATAGCTCCCCCCACTCCCGGCATTGCCAATTGCTTTTTCTTGGATAACCTATTTCTTTTATGCCCTTATTTTTCAACCCTTCTAACTAATGTGTCTCTTACACGGCACTCAGCTTTAATTTGGTTTTCTCAGCGCCTTTCTTCTCCTGCCCCATAGTGGACCCGTTCCTCTTCTCAGTAACCACCCAAGGACTTCCCTGGCTGACTCTCCTGGTTACAGCTACTGTTTCTTGTATACTGCGTCTTTCTCTTTGTTGCCGTGGGTATGTCTCTTTGTCTGCCAACTTAAATGTGCAAATCACTGCACATTTTTAAGTAAAAATAAATCTGCTTCTGAGACTCTGGTGCCCAGCCTGGCGGGTAGGAAATTCGGTCTCCGTCGTGTTGGGCCTTCGTTCCCCCCACTGCAATTACAGGAAGATCCAAGAAGCTTATGTGTTGTCCAGTAAAAGAGAGAGGGACTCTTGATCTTCAGTGCATCTTCAGTGGGGTCACCAATTCTTGTCCCAATGTTCCAGCCTGTGTGGGATCTGGGTGGTGGATGGCATCAGATTTTCTGTGACAACAGTCCAGTTTCTCTGGATGAACTCAACCGTTATTCTTCTCTGAGGTCTATCCACTTTGGAGATCTTTGTCAGGAGGCAGTGTCTAAGTTCTCAGGGTTACTGGAATTTGACTTTTGTTCATGTCAAAGTCTTTGAAAATCTTCCTAAGACTCTACCTCTTTATGTGCTTTTTAATTTTTTTTTTAATGTTTTGTTTATTTTTGAGACAGAGAGAGACAGAGCATAAGCAGGGGAGGGGCAGAGAGAGAGGGAGACACAGAATCCGAAGCAGGCTCCAGGCTCTGAGCTGTCAGCACACAGCCCGACGCGGGGCTCGAACTCACAGAACACGAGATCATGACCTGAGCTGAGGTCGGCCCGTTAACCGACTGAGCCACCCAGGTGCCCCTTTATGTGCCCTTTAGATTAATCACTCCAAGTATCACCATCTTCCGAAAAACAAAGGGGAAAAGGGATAGTGTTCGTTACGAGGAACTTTTTCTTTATGGCCCCGTAGCACAAACCTTCCCTGAGGTGAGAAAACAGGCCTGCTGGCCGATGAAGGTATAATTTCATTTATTTCTAGCAAACCAGTTACAGTGATAAGAAGTCACACCTCAGCTTCATTTCTTTCTTTTGAGGAGATCTGTATTTTGTTTTTCTCTCTGGAAGAGTGTAGGTTCCTTTCTTAATACTTTGAGTCTGTGAGCGTGAGTTTGTCATGTTTATCTTCTCCCTTTCATAACATTATCTTAGAACAAGGAAGGAGAGAAATATCTTGTAAAATACCGAGTCTCTGTCACATTCGAAAGGGACCCTGTGTCATCTAATTGGTGAGTCATTTACTGACTATGCAACCTCATATTGTTCTCTGAATCTCCCGGCACGTGGTGGGAAAATGGTGGGGCAGACAACTCCTACTCACCTTCTAAGTCATTCCTTCCTTACTTCTCATCCCTACGCCAGCCCCAGACTGGGTTATGTCCTCCCATTTTTCTTCTTTACGATCCAGGAATTCTTCTTGGGCAATATTCATTAAATATATAAGTATTTGTTGAAAATGATTTTCTGTAAGGCAAGGTCAACACTAGAAAGGCAGGTAATTTGGACCTATTTTGCCCACTGCCTTTTCCCCAGGGCCTGGGGAAAGTTCCTGGTACATAACAGGCACATTGTGGAATTAGTGAAAGGAGTAGAGGCTTTCTAAATATTTGCACCTAGGGGCGCCTGGGTGGCTCAGTTGGTTAAGCATCAGACTCTTCTGTGTGTGTGTGTGTGTGTGTGTGTGTGTGTGTGTGTGTGTATTTAATATTGGTTTTTTAGAGAGGGGGGCTGAAGGAGAGAGAGAGAGAGAATCCCAAGCAGGCTGTCAACTCAGAGCCTGCCACATGGGGCTCCAACCTCCAAAACTGTGAGATCATGACCTGAGCGGAAATCAAGAGTCAGAGACTTAACCGACTGAGCCACCCAGGGGCCCCAAGAGTGGGACTCTTTGTTTCTGCTCCGATCATGATCTTACACTTTTTAAAATCGAACCCCCCGAGACGGGCTCCATGTTCACAGCCTGGAGCCTGCTTGGGATTCTCTCTCTCTCCCTCTCGCTCTGCCCCTCCCCTGCTCTCTCTCTTTCTTTCTCAAAATAAGTAAATAAACTTAAAAAAAAAAAAAGATTTGCGACTAAGCAAGTGATTCATTTTTATTTCCATCTCCTTCCTGGTTTCTTCCTGAGGGATTTCCCTGGTACGTTTATTTCCTATATATCGTTTTCAGGTTCCATCTTTAGGATGAGTCCAAAAACGTTGAAGGCAACGAACTGTTTCTTTGCTAAGTTTTGACACAAGATTTGAGGCTGAAATGTCCGCACTGCCAGCACAGACCGGGACGCGGGGCTCGAACTCACGAACCATGAGATCATGACCTGAGCCAAAGTCAAGAGTCGGTCAGCTTAACTGACTGAATCACCCGGGCACCCCTATTTTGATTTCTTTTTTGACTCATTGGCTAAAACATTATTTTATGGTATGTGAAGTATACCACAATAAAATGATAATGATAATTTCTTTAAATGAAATGGACTATATTCCGCAATCAAAAGACGTACAGTGGCTCAATGAATAATAATTTAAAAACTAGGGGCGCCTGGGTGGCTCAGTCGGTTGAGCAGCTGACTTCGGCTCAGGTCATGATCTCTCAGTCCGTGAGTTCGAGCCCCGCGTCGGGCTCTGTGCTGACAGCTCGGAGCCTGGAGCCTGTTTCGGATTCTGTGTCTCCCTCTTTCTGCCCCTCCCCCGTTCATGTTCTGTCTCTCTCTGTCTCAAGGATAAATAAGCATTAAAAAAAAAATTAAAAAAAAAAACCAAAAAACAAAAAAACTATATGCTGCGTGTAGCATGTAGTATGTATGTATACAGGAGCATATTGTTTAACCTCATACATTTGTGAACTTTTCAGTTTTTGTCTTGCAATTGATTTCTAGATTTATGCCAATGTGGTCAGAAAAGATGCTTAATATGATTTCAATCGCTTAAATTTATTAAGACTTGTTTTGTAGTCTAACATATGCTCTCTCCTGAAGAATTTTCCATGCACACGTGAGAAGAATGTGTATTATGTTGTTCTTGGGTGGAGTGTTTTGCAAAATGTGTGTTAGCTCCGTGTGTCATTTAAGTCCAGTGTCTCCTTACTCATTTTCTGTCTGGGTGATCAATCTGTTGTTGCAAGTGGGGCGCTGAAGTCTCCTCCTATTATTGTATTGCTGTTTCCGGAAGTTTGTGTGTACCCTTTGGCCAATATCTCCCCATTCCCCCCCTTCCCAGCCCCTGGTAACCATCACCCAACTCTCTCTGTTCCTCAGTTTGTCATTTTTTTTTTTTATTCCATAAACAAGTGATATCATACAGTATTTATCTTTCTCTGCCTGACCTGTTTCATTTAGCCTAATGCCCTCAACGTCCATCCAAGGGGTTCCAAATGGCAAGATTTTCTTCTTTCTCATGTTTAAATAATATTCCATTGTATGTGTATACCGTATCTTCCTTATCCATTCGTCCACTGACGGACAGTTAGGTGGTTTCCATATCTGGGCTATTGTAGTAATGCTGCAAGGAATATAGTAATGCAGATATCCCTAACGATATCCTAATTTCAATGTCTTTAGATATAAAACCAGAAGCGGTTTTGCTGGGTCATGTGGTAGGTCTATTTTTAACGTTTTGGGGAACCTCCATTCTATTTTCCATAGCGGCATCACCAATTTGCATTCTTACCAACAGTGCACTAGGGTTCCCTTTTCTCCAAATCCTTCTCGACACCGGATGTCTCTTGTCTTCTTGATATAATTGTTTTACCAGGTGTGAGGTGATATTTCATTGTGCTTTTGATTTGCATTTTCCTGATGATTAGTGATGTCAAGCACCTTTTCTCGTGCCTGCTGGCCATTTATCTGTCTTCTTTGGAAACTGTCTATTCACTTCTGCCCATTTTTAAGTCTGGTTGTTAGGGTTGGTTTGTTTGTTTGCTTGTTTTTGTTATTGAGTTGTAGTAATTCTTTATACACTTTAGATATTAATTCCTTATATGTGATTTATAAATATTTTCTTCCATTCTGTAGGTTACCTTTTCATTTTATTAACAAATGTTTTTGCACGTCTGGAAAAAAAAATCTTTTTTAAAAAGCAGAAAGCAGGGGTACCTGGATGGCTCAGTCGGTTAACTGGCCAACACTTGATCTTGGCTCAGGCCATGAGCTCGTGGTTCCTGAGTTCAAGCCCCACATGAGCCTCTGTGCCGTGGTGTGGAACCTGCTTGGGATTCTCTCTCTGACCCTTCTCCACTCCATTGTGTTCTCTCTCTCTCTCTCTCTCTCTCTCCCTCCCTCTCAAAATAAAGAAATAAACTTAAGGAAAAAAGCAGAAAGCTTTTAAGTTTGATGTAGTCCCACTTATTTATCTTTAATTTTGCTGCTGTGCTCTTGCTCTGATAGCCAGAAAATCATTGCTGACACCAATGTCAAGTTTTATCCCTATGTTTTTTTTCTAGGAGTTTTATATTTTCAGGTCTTTTTAAAGTCTTTAATCCATTGGGGCACCTGGGTGGCTTAGTTAAGTGTCTGACTTCGGCTCAGGTCACGATCTCAGTTCTTGAGTTCGAGCCCTGCGTCAGGCTCTGTGCTGACAGCTTGGAGCCTGGAGCCTGCCTCGGATTCTGTGTCTCCCTCTCTCTCTGCCCCTCCCCTGCTTGCTCTCTGTCTCTCTTTCTTGAAAGTAACTAAACGTTAAAATTTTTCTTTTAAGTCTCTAATCCATTTTGATTTCATTTTTATTAGTGGTGTAAGTTAAGGGTAAGAACCACATTCTCCCACATGTGGTTATATTTTCCCGACACCATTTTGAAAGGACTATTCCGTCTCTGTTGACTATTCTTGGCTCCCTTGTGAAACATTTGTTGACCGTATATGCAAGAGTTCTGGGCTTCCAATTCTGCTCCATTGATATGTGTGTCTATTTTTATCCCAATACCACTATTTTCATTACTATAACTTTGTAGTATAATTTGAAATCAGGGAGCGTGTTGCTCTGGTTTTGTTCTTTTTTTCTCAGGATTGCTTTGGCTCTTTAGGGCCTTTTGTAGTGTCATACGAATTTTATTATTGTCTTTTCTATTTTTGTAGAAAATGTCATTGGAATTTTGATAGGGATTGCATTGAATCTATAGATGGCTTTCAGTAGACTAGACATTTTAACAATATCAATTATCCGGATCCGTGAATACAAAGTATCTTTCCATTTGTTTGTGTCCTTAATTTTTTTCATCAAAGTCTTGTAGTTTTCAGTGTATGGGCATTTTACTTCCTTGATTAGATTTATTCCTAAGTGTTTCAGTGGTTTTGATGCTATTGCGAATGGAATTGTTTTCTTTGTTCCTTTTTCAGATGTTTTACTGGTATTGTATAGAAATAAAATCGTTTTCTGTATGATAATTGTGTGTGCGGCAACTTTTTTGAATTTGTTGATTAGTTCTAGAAGTTTCTTGATGGAATTCTTAGGATATTTTGTATATAGGATCCTATATACAATCAAAAGCAGTTTTACTTCTTTTATCCCTTACATCCCAGGGATAATTCCCATTTAATCAGGGTGAATGATCTTTTTAATGTTCTGCTGAATTTGGTTTGCCATATTTTGTTAAGCATTTTTGTATCTATATGCATCAGGGATAATGATCCATAATTTTCTTTTCTTATAGTATTCTCATCTGGCTGTGGTATCAGAATACTGCTATCATAATATAAGTTTGGTAGTATTTCCTCCTTTTCAATTTTTTGGAAAAGTTTCAAGATTGCCATTAACTCTTTAAATATTTGGAAGAGTTCACCAGTGAAGCCATTTGGTCCTTGGCTTTTCTTTGTTGACAGGTTTCTCATTACTGTTTCAATCTCTTTACTGACCTTGGTCTGTTCAGATTTTCTATTTCTTCATGTTTCTAGGAATGTATTTCTTCCAGGTTATCCACTTTGTTGGTGTATAATTGTTCATAGTAGTCTCTCATGATCCTTTGTATTTCTGTGGTATCAGCTATAGTATCTCCTCTTTAATTTCTTGTTTCATTTATTTGAGTACTCTGTGTTACTCTAAAAGTTTGTCAACCTTTTAAAAAAATTTTTTTTAAATGTTTATTTATTTTTGAGAGACAGACTGTGAGTGGGGGAGGGGCAGAGAGCGAGGGAGACACAGAATCTGAAGCAGGCTCCAGGCTCCAAGCTCTCAGCACAGAACCGGATATGGGGCTTGAACTCACGAACTGTGAGATCATGACCTGAACTGAAGTCCGATGTTTAACCGACTTAGCCACCCAGGCGCTCTGTCAACTTTTTTAATCTTTTAAAAAATCAGCTCTTAGTTTCAATGATCTTTTGTATTTTCAGTCAGTCTTTATTTCATGTATTTATCTGGTCTTTGTTAATTCCTTTCTTCTGCTAATTTGGGTTCAGTTTGTTCTTTTTCTAGCTCCCTTGAGGTATAAAGTGAGGTGTTTGAGCTATTTCTTGTTTCTTGAGGTAGAAGCTTGAATCACTATAAACTTCCTTCTTAGAACTGCTTTTGCAGTCTCCCATAGGTTTTGATGTGTTGTGCTTTCATTTTCATTTATTTAAAAATGTTTTTTGATTTCCCTTTTGATTTCTGTGTTAAACCATTCAGGACCATGATGTTTAATCTCCACATATTTATGTTTTTTTCCAGCTTTCCTCTTGTTACTGGTTTCTAGTTTCATTGTGATTGGAAAAGATACTTGGTGTGATTTCAATCTTAAATTTGCTTAGCTTGTTTTGTGACTGTCATGTGATCTATCCTGGAAAATATTCCATTTGCACTTGAGAAGAATGTGTATTCTACTGTTATTGGATGGGATATTCTGGAGACGTCTGTTGGGTTCATTTGGTCTAAAGTTTGTTTCAGGTCCATTGTTTCCTTACTTGATTTTCTGTCTCAATGATCTATTTGCTGTTGGAAGTGAGGTATTGAGATCCCCTACTATTTTGTATTGTTTCCTATTTCTCTCTTTAGGTTTGTTTAGATTTTCTTGAAACATGGATGCTCTAATGTTAAGTGCGTATATATTTATGTTTGTTTTATCTTCTTGATGTATTGACCCTTTATCATCATATAATAACTGTCTTTGTCTCTTGTTACCATTTTTGGCTTAAAGTTTATTTTGTCTTCTGTTAGGAAAGATTTATGTTTTTGCTTGCATGGAGTGTCTTTGCCATCCTTCACTTTGAATCTCTGTATATCTTTTGAGCAGAGGGGAGTCTCTTGTAGCCAGCATATAGTTGGGTCTTGGGTTTTGTTGTTGTTGTTTTTTAAACCATCCAGTCATTCTATGCCTTTGATTGGAGAATTCGTTCCATTAATATTAAAGTCATTATTGATAGGCAAGAACTTGCTAATTATATCTGATTAATTGTTCTCTGGCTGTTTGGTCATTCCATTTTATTTTATTTTTTTCTTCCTTTCTTACTGTCTTCCTTCGCAAATCAGTGATTTTCAGTAGTGGTACGCTTTGTTTCCTCTCTCTGTATCTTAGTGTATTTATTTTAGAGTTTTACTTTATGGTTCCCATGAGGTTTACAGAAAACATCTTGTGGAGGTAACAGTCTATTTTATGCTGATAACAATTGAACTCTGCTTGCCTGCCAACTCCATCTTTTACTCTCCCCCTTTTTATATTTTTGATGTCCCATTTACATTTTTATTGTGTCACCATCCATTAACAAGTTAAGTTATAGCTATTTTTTTTAATGTTTATTTACTTTTGAGACAGAGAGAGAGAGACAGAGCGTGAGCAAGGGAGGGGCAGAGAGAGAGGGAGACACAGAATCCGAAGCAGGCTCCAGGCTCTGAGCTGTCAGCACAGAGCCCCCATGGGGCTCCAACTCACAAGCCTTGAGATCGTGACCTGAGCCGAAGTCGGACGCTTAACCGACTCAGCCACCTGGGTGCCCTTGGAGTTTTGTCTTGTTCTTCATTTTCCTTGGCTCTGCATTGGTTTCTGGTGGTCTTTTCTACCAGTCTTGGAGGAGTGGTATCATGTAGGAGATGAACTTTATTGGTTAGCCTAACCCTGGCTCTTGATTGTCCTTCAAGCCTTTGTGATTGTCCCAGTTGTCTTTTTTGTTCTTAGTGGGTCCCAGTCATGGAGAGTGTACCAAGACCTGTCAGTGTCTCAAAAGGGAGGATCTCACTCAGCGCCTAGATCCAAGCCAGTTGGAAGCTGGACCTTAAGCAGTAGCTTTGAAAGTATGCAAGTAGTTTTCTTTCATGGAAAGACTGGAAGCTAGTTGTTTCTCTTCACTGTCTCTGTGCTGAGCCCTGGGGGGATAGCCATGCAAGTCCTCAAGAGTCCCTCAAGAACTGTTTTTTTGCGGGGTCCCTGGGCGGCTCATTTCGTTGGGCATCTGACTTCAACTTAGGTCATGATCTCTTGGTTTGTGAGTTTGAGCCTGGCATTGGGCTCTCTACTGTCAGCACCAAGCCTGCTTTGGATCCTCTGTCTCTTGCTCTCTGCCCCTCCCCTCTTCTCTCTCTCTCTCTCTCACTCTCTCTCTGTCTCTTAAAAATACGTGAATATAAAAAAATAAGAAATTAAAAAAAACCTGTTTCTTTGCTACAGTCTTGTGAGTCCCCTCGATACAAACCCCATTCACTTTCAGAGATAAGTATTTTGGGGGCTTATCCCTCATGTAACAGTCTTAAAAGCTGGGGTGGTAGATATTGGGTCCAAACTCTTTGCTCCTTAGAGAGAGACTGAGAGTTGTGAGTTCCCTCCTGATTGTGTGTTGCTATGCCAGCGGTGGGGTTTATGGTGAGCGTGTGTCTCAGCTTTCCTACCCATTTTGGTTTTTTCTCACTTGCCTGATGTGCAGGGGTCACTCATCTTTCTGGATTTCTTTCAGAGGGATTTATTCCACAGGTAGCTATAGATTTGGTGTTTCCATAGAGGAAGTTTCAGGAACCACCCGTGCCACCATTTTGGATGGGAACCCGATAATGATGTTCATGCCATTTACTTGTGACATCAGTTTTAGTCTCTACTTTTCATATGTTTTTTTTTTTTTTGCAACCAGGTGTCTCCCCCAGAAATACTGTGCCTCTACTATCTTTCTGGCTAGCGTTATATAACTCACTGGCTTCATCTGTTAATGTTATTCCAAAACCATGTGGTCCTTATTTTTTCAATCAGTAAGCCCATGTTGGAGTTTTACCTTTTAGGATATAAATGAGTCAATGCTGTGAGTTCTTTCGCTTAGTTTTACTGACTAATTCATAGTTTTGCAGCACACTATGAACCCTCTATCTACTCAGCTACTTTGTACTGATGAACTCTTGGTTTCCCTTTTTACCTGGCTATTAAATATAACAACAGGTGCACACTGGTCCATCCTGTTGTTGGTAAAGAGTTGACTTTTTTCCCAGGATTACTTGTCTTACCATTTCTGGTATCTATTATTTAGTCTTACAAACAAAGCAAGGAGATACCTGTGCTTAGAAATGTATACATTATTGGGGCGCCTGGGTGGCGCAGTCGGTTGAGCGTCCGACTTCAGCCAGGTCACGATCTCGCGGTCCATGGGTTCGAGCCCCGCGTCGGGCTCTGGGCTGATGGCTCAGAGCCTGGAGCCTGTTTCCGATTCTGTGTCTCCCTCTCTCTCTGCCCCTCCCCTGTTCATGCTCTGTCTCTCTCTGTCCCAAAAAATAAATAAAAAACGTTGAAAAAAAAAAAAAAGAAATGTATACATTCTTACAAGAAGAAACAAACATATATATTAATGTACACATCATAATAAAACCTTTGTCTACCAAAATCAATTAAAAATAAACAAAGCTGTGGAGAAAAACAATTAAAAATAAACAAGGCGATCATATTTATTCATATTTTGTATTACAAATGTAAATGATTTCCTTTTGGATCATTGTGAATTCATAAACTTTTATACATTCAGGTAGTTCTAATTAACCATCATAATAAAAATATATTTATATAGAAGTTGTTTAAACTTGTCCTTAGAATCCTTGCAAGTGAACTGCTTTATCTTTTTTAAAAAATTATTTTAATTTAATTTTGTTTTAGAGAGTGTGAGAGAGCACAAGTGGGGGAGAGGGCTAACAGGAGAGAGAGAGAGAGAGAGAGAGAGAGAGAGAGAGAGAGAGAATCCCAAGCAGGCTCCATGCTGAGCATGGCTCCCAACATGGGGCTTGATCCCATGACCCTGGGATCATGACCTGAGCTGATACCAAGAGTTGGATGCCCAACTGACTGAGCCACCCAGGTGTCCCAAATTCTTTACCTTTTAATAGAGTTTTTCTGTGATAAAGATTGTATCTTTCCCACAGGAATTCACACTTCCTCTTTCTTTGCCATAAAAACCGTGCTTTGTCTCATGTAGGAAAATCTTGGAGATTAATCGAGCTCTATTATCTCTTTCCCAACTCCAAAGCAAAGGTTAATACAGCATTTGCTCATTTTCATGTTGTCTTTTCATGATCTTAACTATATGGTGGACACAACTTTTCATTTGGCTCAGGAAACTTTCTAAAACAGACTATCTCTCATGTGTTTGAAATCATGTTTGTTTTCTGGAAGCACAGAATATGCCAGGTGCACTTTATTTTTTCCTGCCCTAGGTGGGATTTATATATCTTTTAAGACTCCTAGGTCCTTTAAAACATTTTCAAATGTTTTTTTATTTTTGAGAGAGAGAGACAGAGTGTGAATGGGGCAGGGGCAGAGAGAGAGGGAGAGAGAGAGAGGGAGACACAGAATCTGAAGCAGGTTCCAGGCTCTGAGTTGTCAGCACAGAGACCGACAGGGGGCTCTAACTCACAAACAGGGAGATCATGACCTGAGCCGAAATCGGACACTTAACCCACTGAGCTACCCAGGTGCCCCACTAGACTTCTAGATAATTTTGATAAAGAACACATATTGGGATGCCTGGGTGGCTCAGTTGGTTAAGCATCCAACTCCTGATCTCAGCTCAGGTCATGATCTCATGGTTCATGGGTTTGAGCCCCATGTTGGGCTCTGCACTGACAGCACAGAGCATGCTTGGGATTCTCTCTCTCCCTCTCTCTCTGCCCCTACCCTGATCACACACATGTGTGCTCTCTCTCTCTCAAAATAAATAAACAAACTTTTAAAAAAAGAACACATATTACTTTAGACAAAGATCTAGTTTCTAGGGTTGCTCGTGAGAATTTGTGGGTAGGTAATGTTGTTGCTCTGGGAATACTTTTGGTTATGACAGTGTTGAAAAATGTGTTGTCAAATTTATAATTTTACTTCCTTCACTCCCAACTTAACATAGCAAAGTAGTCTTTCATTCAAGATCACTAAATATATATGTATATGTATATGTATATGTGTATGTGTATGTATATGTATATGTATATGTATATGTATATGTATATGTATATGTACATATACTTAAAGTAATATTGTAGCTTAAGGAAGAATGCAGGTGGATGGCCATATTTTGGAAGCTAGAATTTAAGAAAGATCTCTAAGTTGCTAGATACTTGTTTTTGTGATCTCAGGCTGTTGTAACAAAATACCATAGGTTGGTGGCTTAAACGACAGACATTTATTTTGGACAGTTCTAGAGGCTGGAACATTTGAGATCGTGATGCTGCAGCATGGGTGGGAGGGGACCTAAACATTCAGTCCATGACAGTACTGTAAATGAAGCCAGGGACCCTGATAGTGTCTCTGTCACAGAATGTTACATTTCCTTTTCCTTTGCCTTAACAAGCTTATTTTCTGTCATCTAGGAAGATTCGGGGAATTAATCAACAGCTCCACCATTCCTTCCTCAAATTCAAAATAGAAGTTCCTGTGTCTTTACATACAGCACACATGCACTGTGTACATGAGAAGCTTTAACTCATTCCACACATTGTCTTTTGCCATCCTGTACACAACTAACTGAGCTCAGAGAACGTCTTAGGGGAGAATCTACCTCAAACATGTAACTGACTTTGAAAAAGAAAAAAGATGAGGGAATGTTTATTAAATTTTTATAAGACATAATAATGATTCTTTTTGGGGCATTACTAAACATTTTGTGTGAATGAATAAAAACAAATTGAGTAATTTCACGTGACATGCTGATAGTGATCTCAACATACTTCTGGAAATTTCTACTGACTGTTTTTGGGTGTTGCTTTCCCAATTTCCTTTTGTCTTTGCTCTGTGTCCCAGAGTGAATCAAAGGAAGCCCGTCTTTGAAAAGACTTCTTTTGCCTTATTTTTTATACAGGGAGCTTTCTGATCTTATTTGGAATAAGTAAGATTAATGTTCACTCTGAAGTATTTCTGAGGGTATACTCCCTTACTCACAGGACTACACCCTTGTGGAAAAATACAAGAGGTTTCTGGTTCTCCCAACCACTAGACAACAAGAGAGTTAATACACAATGAGCCAAGAACCTCAAAATAAACGTGAGTACATTCTCTTCTTTCAATTTGAAAGAGACAAATGTGATTATGACTAAGATTTTTTTAAGTTTATTTATTTTGAGAGAGAGATAGAGAGCAAGTGAGGGGGGCAGAGAGGGGGGAGAGAGAGAGAATCCCAAGCAGGCTCTGTGCTGTTAGCACAGAGCCCAATGAGGGACTCAAACTCATAAGCCATGAGATCGTGACCTGAGCCGAGATCAGGAATCGGACATTTAAACCACTGAGCCACCCAGGCGCCCCATAATTAGGACTAGGATTTAAAAATACAAATTAACAAAATTATAGTTATGAAGATTGAAGATGAGGAGGAGGAGGACATTAAAGGAAATGACAATGACTTTGGTGAAGAGGAAGGTCATAGATAGATTCGATTATGTTGTGAAGGGAAGCTTCTTTATGAAATGCAAACTGGGCCAAAAGAGGAGGCAAAGTATACAAAAGAAAAATAAGATGGGAAGAAAGAGAGCAATTCGGGAAGATTCTTTTAAAGGCAAGAGGAAGAGGGAAGATCTACAAAACACGATGACCAAGGCTCACAGTTTACCTGGGGGCTCTGCCGTTATCCCCTTTTATGCTGCACTTAAGTGTCACAATGTATTTGCTTTACAAGAATATTGAGTAATATTTTTGAGAAAGAGAACAAATGCAGAAATACATAATTTAAAAATTAATGTTTTGCTTCACCTCATCAACCCAAGCATGGCAAACTTCAATGGGAGCACAGAGTATACTGGTCTTGAAATTTTTTATGTAACAACACATCTTGAAGACTTTTTCCGTTGATACTTACTGATGTATATGATTATTTTAATCGCTGTGCAGAATTCCATCATAGAGACTCGCCATAATTTAGAATCTGCACTAATACACAAGCAAGTGTTGGTTTCTGGTTCTGGTACTGCAATGAATATCCTTTCCTATAAATAAGTTCAGTTATTTTCATACGACAGATCTCTAGGATTGAAATTGTCGCGGCAAATGTAATGCATTTAAAAACTGATAAAGGCTGCTAACTTGGTCTGTCTGAAGGCTTTCTAATTTATATTTCATCAGTTGCATTTATTTCCTCACCAAGAGAGTTAATTTTCCCCCCAACCCTACCAACACTGCATATTTTTTTGTTTTCCTTTAAAACTCTCATTTGTGAAAAAGTATATCATTGTATTTTAGTTTACATTTCTTTGAACATCCTTTTTTTGCTTAATGGCCATTTATAATTTCAGAAAATTAAGTTTTCAGCAAATATCCGGATCTGGTTTTTCCTTAGTTTTTGAATTGACTTTTGAAATTCTCTACACAGCGTAGACAATAATATTGTGACAAAATTTTCTTTCGTATGGTGCTTGTGTCTTAACATTATTCATGTTATATAGATGTTTAAACTTTTATGGACATAATTGACATTATCAATTTTTTATTATTTGGGGGTTTTGTGTCTTGCTTATAAAAAGCCCTTCCTATTAAAAAAAATATTTATATTTTTATGCATGTATGTGTGTATCAGTAAGCTCTAAAACTGACTTATTCAGGAGGAAATCTTTAAGCTCTCTGCTAGATCTAAAATATTTTGGATGATCTCATGTTTAGCTTGCTCCTCAGTAGAGTATTTTCCTTAGTTCTTAGTTCTTGTGGCTGAGAAGACAATCTATTTATCTTTCTTTTTGTCCCTGTAGAAGAAGGCCAGCCTTCCCACCTGATCCCTTGGGCCATTGCTATTTTTTTCATCTCACTCCTCACTGCTTGTTTTATTGCAAATTGTTTGGGTAAGTTATTACCAAAAGTGGAACTCTTTGTGAATTATTTTCTCAACTAAACTTCATAAAGTTGCTCTAAGCCTTTTGTTATCTTGATTTTCCTCCAACATTTCAATTCATAATGTTTTTCAAGGTCTTGAATTTAAAATCCAGAGCTCTGTACTTAACCTTCTATTCTTGATGGTGCTGTCTTGTGTAAGGGAACAAAATATGGAAGTTAGAGTCCCTTTTCTATACGTATGAAGGGTGGTGACTATAGTAAATCATACCCCATTTTTACTGAGATTACTAAGGGCTGCATGTTGTCAGTAAAGAGTAACCAGCAAAAACCCAACTTTCTGATGGACCGTAGTCTGGCATTTTTTTTTTTTTTAATTTTTTGATGTTTATTTATTTACGAGAGAGAGAGGGCATGAACAAGGGAGGGGCAGAGAGTTGGAGACGCAGAATCCAAAGCAGGCTCCAGGCTCCGAGCTGTCAGCACGGAGCCCAACGTGGGGCTCGAACTCATGAACCGTGAGATCATGACCTGAGCTGAAGTCTGTCGCTTAACCGACTGAGCCACCCAGGTGCCTCTTTGAAACGAAGAACAATGAAAGATTTGTTCTTTCTAATAGCAAGACCATGCGTAAAGTTACTATAATTACACTAATATAGCATAGGTGCAAGTATGGATGAATAGACCAGAGGAAAGATAAAGAGAGCTTAGTTACAGATCCTGCCTATATGAATCTCTATATAAAACAGAAGGGGATATTGCCGTTATAGGGAAAGGACAGATTTGTTCAGTTAATGTGCTAGAGGACCATTGATCATCCTTATTCAAAAAATGAAATCAGTCTCCTGTTTTATACCTTGTACAAAACCAACGCAAGGTGGATTATTGGCCAAAATGTGAAAAGCAAATCGATAATCCTTTTTAGAAGATACATGGAGAATATGTTCATATCCTCAAGGCCGGGAATAATTTCTTTTTTTTTTTTTAATTTTTCTTAACGTTTATTTATTTTTGAGACAAAGAGAGACAGAGCATGAACGGGGGAGGGTCAGAGAGAGAGGGAGACACAGAATCTGAAGCAGGCCCCGGGCTCTGAGCTGTCAGCACAGAGCCCGACCCGGGGCTCGAACTCACAGACTGTGAGATCATGACCCGAGCTGAAGTCGGACACTCAACTGACTGAGCCACCCAGGCGCCGCAAGACCGGGAATAATTTCTTGAACAAGTCATAAAGTGTGCTAGCCAGTGAAGAAACTGTTGACCAATTAGACTATATTAAAGTAAAAATTACTCTACAACAAAAACACCAAGAAATAAAACAGCCATTGGAGACGGTGTTTTTAATGTATAAAAAAAATGGATAAAAAAATTTAGTGGACAGTATATATAAACAATCCTTTCAACCCAATAGGAAAAAATACTGACAATACAGCAGAAAAATAGGCAAAATTTCTATACAGCCGTTATAGAAAAGAAAGCCTGAAATGTCTAATGAACACATAAAAAAGGTCAAGTTTGGGGGGAATGCAAATTCAACTCACAGTGAGGTACCTTTGCAAATATACCAGGATGGCAACAATGGAAAGGTCTGGCACTATTGACTATTGATGGTGTGGAGGGACTGGACCTCCAATGAATTGCTGCTAGTGGGAGCATAGAACAGTACAACCACTTTGGAAAAGTCTGCCACTATCATAGTTGGCAATATGCATATCCTATTACCAGCAATTCCGCTCCTAGGCATGTAGCATCCTACAGAAAGACATGCTTATGTGCTCTAGGATGCATGGTCAAAAACTCTCCAAGTGGTACGTACAGTTCACAGGAGTCAACACGGGAAGCGATGCAAATATTTACCAGAAGACGAATATCTAAATACATTTTAGTGCATTAAGACAACAGATCACTTTATAGCAGTCAAAATTGATCGATTATAGTTGTGTGTAGCAATATGGACAAATTTCAGAAGTTAACACTGAGCGAATGGCCGAAGGAAAAGAATGCATATTTTAGGATTTGATTTATATAAAGCTCAAAAGCAGGCAAATCTAATCTGTATGGTTTAGGGATATGTCATTAAGGGGTACGATTGGGAGGCAAAGTACAAGGCGATTACTTTAAAAGTGGCATAGTTACCTTTAAGAGACTGAAAGTGGGTTGTATGTGGGATGTGACTCATAAATCTTAGCAGGACGATCCCTGTGTTTACTAAATATCGCCGTCCTAACACAGGTTGTGAGAAAAAACAGAGGCTTGCAGGACTACTGCCATAAAGCACAGAATGGATAATGTGCTAATAAAAAAAATAATTTTAGGGGCGCCTGGGTGGCTCAGTCGGTTAAGCGTCCGACTTCGGCTCAGGTCATGATCTCACGGTCCATGAGTTCGAGCCCCGCGTTGGGCTCTGTGCCGACAGCTCAGAGCCTGGAGCCTGCTTCGGATTCTGTGTCTCCCTCTCTCTCTGACCCTCCCCCGTTCATGCTCTGTCTCTCTCTGTCTCAAAAATAGATAAACATTAAAAAAAAATTAAAAAAAATTTTTTTTTGCAACTCCTTTCAACCAGTTCACCCAGAGCTGGAACAAAGGAGCTGCCTAGGAAGAAAAGGGATAGTTACCTTAACTCTTAGGGGAAAAGAAAGGTCAGAGTGACCAGCCCCATTTCCCTACTTCAGTGGTTTTACAGGAAAAGAAAACTAACTTGTTTTCCCCCTTGACAGTGACTCATTACAGCTTTCTACACTGCAGGAGACGCATGGGAATGTTCAAGTTACCAGAGTATTACACGAAGATAACATGCACCAAAGAGGAATCAAAACTGAAAGGTACAGATAGCAAAGGACATAGGAGAATTTCTGTCTTACTTCCATTTCTATTCAGGTTCATAATCTGATTTAAATTTTTTTAAATGTTTATTTTATAAATAAAGGGGAGGGGCACCTGGGTGGCTCAGTCGGTTGAGCAGCCGACTTCGGCTCAGGTCACGATCTCGAGGTCCGTGGGTTCGAGCCCCGTGTCGGGCTCTGTGCTGACAGCTCAGAGCCTGGAGCCTGCTTCGGATTCTGTGTCTCCCTCTCTCTCTGCCCCTCCCCCATTCTTGCTCTGTCTCTCTCTGTCTCAAAAATAAATAAACATTCAAAAAAATTTATAAATAAAGGGGAGAAGGGGGGAGGAGCAGACAGAGACAGAGACACAGAATCTGAAGCAGGCTCCAGGCTCTGAGCTGTCAGCACAGAGCCCGATGTGGGGCTTGAACTCACAAGTGGTGAGATCATGACCTGAGCTGAAGTCAGACGCTCATCCGACTGAGCCACCCTGGCGCCCCTCATAATCGGATTTAAAGGAATCAGTAATAAACCAGGAGAGATTAAAAAACATGGGCATCTGGTGCAAGAATGAACATCAATAAATAGAAACAGATTTCTCACGACTGTGGTCAGTTGAATAACTGAAGAATATAACAATACATTTAGGGTCCATTTTTGGCATCCAAAACATAACATTAACTTAATTCCATTTTCTTTTGATTCAGACATATCTTAAAGACTGTTTCCTTCTAGAATATACAGCTTTGCTGAAGGGACTTTATCTCTTTTATCATTCTAGAATTTGTAAAATCTCATCTGGGAAAATGGGGAAATGCTTGACAGTTATAGTAGGTTCTCTGCTCCCTTTACATATAATTTCCTACAAAAGGCTTTATTCTAGAAGATACATGTAGGGACATGGAAAAATGATGATGTCTTCTAAGAGAATATCTTCTAATTTTCTCACAGTCACGATGTGATTCAGACAGTTTTGTTTAGAGAATATTTAGAATGTAGTTTTCAGGATTTTTTTTTTAAAAGGGGAATAGGATGATTTTGGTAATCATGGTATTATTTCCCAAAATGTGAACTGCATAGTTAGCAGAAAAGTTATGCAATCTGTTACAGATGATAGGCTCCTTGTAAGTAATTTTCATGTCAATTTCCTCACGAGGAAGCACCTGGAATTGCTGTCCTACTGGTTGGAGATCCTTCCAGGACAGTTGCTATTTACCTCTGAATGACAACAAGACATGGGCAAAGAGCGAGAGGAACTGCACGGACATGGGGGCTCATCTGGTCACCATCACCTCAGAAGCTGAGCAAGTATGTTGGGAGGCTCACATCAGTCTCTCTGCTGGTTTGAATCTCTTGGCATAGACAGGAATTTCTTTGCTCTGTCTCTGTGCCTTTGCTTTGTCTGTTTCCTCTTTCTTCCTTATTTTTCTTCATCTGGCCAACTTCTGTTCTCCCCAGATTTGATTAATGTATTATTTCCTCCAGAAGGTGACCCTGACCATCTTCCCTACTCCATCCTCCCTGTTCCCGTTTGGAGATACTTCCGTGGTACTTTGTGTATTGCGTGATCATGGCTCTTGCTTCGCTAGTGTTAACTGGGAGGTTACCTGTTCGCTGCCCCATCTCTTCCAATGACTCTGACTTTGTAGAGGGCTGGGGCCATGCTTTCCTCACCTCTGCATCTCCAAAGTCTTGTGCAGCGCTAGGCACACTGGATAGGACCTGATACATGTTTGGTGAGTAAGTGAATACGTGAATGGTTAATCATGACTGAGTAAGTGAATACGTGAATGGTTAATCATGACTGAGATAGCTTCTCAGGATAAAGCATAGGAAAAATAATTCAGCTGTCTGGTTGTAGTTCTAAATAAAAAACAATTCTTAAGTTTTATTCAGTTTTTTTTTTTAAACCAATTTATTTCGTCATAGAATATACTTCCAGGGATGTACCGTAACTCCTAATCTACTCTTTTCTTTGTGAAGGGGCTTTCCTGGAGAATTCTGTTCCAATGGCTTTGCAATCTACAGGTTCATTGACTCTTTGAATAAAATGGAACTTAATTTAATATGCAAGCCATTGAAGAGACAGTTTTATTTTTTTATTTTTATTTTTTCAATATATGACATTTATTGTCAAATTGGTTGCCATACAACACCCAGTGCTCATCCCAAAAGGTGCCCTCCTCGATACCCGTCCCCCACCCTCCCCTCCCTCCCACCCCCCCATCAACCCTCAGTGTGTTCTCAGTTTTTAAGAGGAAGAGACGATTTTAAAAACAAAAGTTAAAAAAAAATCCGATCCTACTAAGCATTGTGCTAAGTGATTTGCAAGTATGATCTCACTTACTCTTCACGGTAATTCTTTGAAGTCATCCACTTTTGGAGATGAGAAATCTTGAGTTCGGAGGGGTATAAGCACTTATGACATTACATGATATATGGCAGAGGCAGGATTGAAAGGGGATTTGTCCGCTGACAGTGCTTCTGTGCTTAGCTAGTAGTAATCCATCTGACCTTTCCCCACGTTCCCTAACATAACAGCTACCAAATGATAAATGCCAATATACTTACCAAAGTTTACCTTTTTATGCAGAACTTTATTGTTCAATTTTTGGATAGACGGTTTTCATATTTCCTGGGACTTACAGATGAGGACCATGAAGGCCAGTGGTCCTGGGTGGACAAGACACCATTTGACCCACATACTGTGTAAGTATATTGACTGGGGTGAAAACTTTCTAGGCAAAGACAAGAAGATAGCAAGGAGAGTTCATTTGCCCCGAGGCATACCGATGTAGAAATGCCTGCTCAGAGAGGACCGTTATGTATTGAGCAACCTCTCTACTAATAAATGACTATATTTCTATTAGAGAGTGCAGCTCTACATTTTTCACCAGAGGCGTTTTCTCTACGTGTCTTCTGATCTACACACACACACACCCACACAAATACAAATATAAAGATATACATATATATTTTTTCATTTTAGATTCTGGCATGAGGGTGAACCCAACAACTATAAACAGAATGAAAATTGTGTTATCCTTGTTAATGTCCAAGACAAATGGGCTTGGAATGACTTTCCTTGTAACTTTGAGAGAAGAAGAATTTGCAAGTTACCTGGAACAACATTCAACTAGAAACCTCCAAAGGAGTCCTTATGATGGCAACAGAAAAGGGGAACCAATTAGACCAGGGCAGAATGTACCTGCACCATTGGAGCAGAGAAAACATGCTGAGAAAATAGAACATTTTTCAGTTACGATGGCCTTACTTTTGTTTTATTCATTCAAGACAATGTGCTTTTGTGTGGTTTGGTGGCCAGAATCATCTTTTCTGTGAGAATCCATTTTCATGAACTTTGCTTTCTTGATAGTGTATCAAAGTATTTCCTTTTCGATTGGTGTGCATTGATTATATGTCAAACAGAATGGCTCAAATGAGGTGATCTCTTGGTCATTGTTCTCCTCCGCTCAAATTCTTAGCTCTTAAAATTCAAAGGCAGGGTATTCCAACTGATAGAGGCATGCCACTTTTTTTTTAATATGACAAACCCTTTGAAGTTTTTAAACAACATTCTTATTGTTCAATGTCTCGTTCCCAGACTTTTTAATAGTATCAGTCATTAGATTGACACTCCATGAGCAAAATATTTTCTGAACGGGAGTGTAGTTCTGAATCGTAGTATTGCCAAGATGGAAAAAAAAGAAAGTCTATCTACCTTTAAAAACATTTTCTTCTTACTCTACCTTAAATGTCTTCCCAAAGCAGGGAGTCCCAAGTTGACTTAGTTTCTTTTCAAGCGGATAAATCCCTCATAGGCCACCTTAACCAAACTGCCTTCAACTCTGTAGCTGAAGAAACTGAACCCACGGGAAGGCAAAGAGCTCACCTGGAACATTGCTAGGTCATGAAGAGAAACAGGACTGTGGCCCAGAACTACTTTTCATGGGCGGCAAACTGTGTTGCCTTCGGTATTACAGGAAAGTTACTGGGGTGACTTGGCCTCTTGACTAATGGATGAAAGTTCTAGCATTGTATTCGTGTTTCTACATTTTTAATTTGAGTCAGGAAAAAAAAATCATATTTTCAGCCCATTTATGTTAGCATGTCTTTTTAGAGCTATAAAGCTAGAGTTCAAACTAGAAGGGAAGTCCTTGTCTTAACAACATGACATGACACTTTTATGATATCACTAGTGTTAACTGTGGAGCAGTGCTATCCAAAATACGGTGGTCTTTCTTAAAATTCTCAATTTGCTGATGTTTCCTGAATCGAAGCTAAACAATTCCAAGCAGTGGCTTTTTTTTGAAGTTGATTTTATTTTGAGAGAGAGAGAGAAAGAGTGAGCATGAGCAGGGGAGGGGCAGAGAGGGAGGGAGAGAGAGAGAGAGCATCCCAAGTGGGGTCTGTTCTCTTGGCACAGAGCTCCATATGGGGCTCCATCTCACAAACGCGAGATCATGACCTGAGCCAAAGTCAAGAGTCAGATGCTCAACCACTCAACTGATTCGGCCATCCAGGCCAAGCAACGGCTTTTTAACCTCACTGCCTTAAAGCTATTTTTGAAAACAGCATTTATTTTGTAAATTACTTAGTGATTTTCTGCGTTAGGAAGATTAGTATTTGATTGATTGTGTGTGTGTGTGTGTGTGTGTGTCTGCATTTAAAGCTGATACTTTTAACTGAAGGAGTGCTAATGATTTTAATTGTTCGCCATTCACTAGTTACATAGCACAAAATCTACAAAACTTGTGGAAATAATTTTATGTATATGCTAAAAGGCTTTGTGTAGTTAACATCATCCACTTTCTCTACCGTATATAGGTAGAGATTCAGTTGCCAATAAAATGTGATCTCTATGTGATTTTATACATCTGTGTCAGCATCTATATCCTTAATCTCTTTTCTCGCAGTCTGATCATTTTTCATTACCTCCGTGGTGACCACCACAGACCATCGTTCTTACCCGGATTATTGCAATGGCCCTCTGACTGGTCTCCCTATTTCCACCCTCGGGCCCTTTCAATCTATTCCTAACTCTCATGACACTTGTATTCCTCATAATTTCTTTAAGACACCTGATAGTAATTTCATAAAAATAAGTGCAAATTTTTTAGGGCATTGTGGTAGTCTTAGAAATTTGAAACACTTAAAAAATTTAAATATTGGTTTTGTGTTTGCTGTATATGTGTGTGTGTGTGTGTGTGTGTGCCACACACACACACACACACCTCAAACAGTAAAAATGTAAATAAAAGTATCAGTTAAATCTTCCACCCCGAACTTCAGTCCCTTAAATGCCTCTTCAGAGTAGATATGATTATGTTTCTTATATGTATTTCCATGTATGTTTATATGTGTTATATAAATATATATACATACACAACCTACTGTTTTTATACTAATAGCAACATTATCTACATTGCCTTAAACATCTTACAATTTTTTCCCCACAAATCTAAGGGGTTTTTGTTTGTTCGTCTGTTTTCATCATGACAAGTGTATTCTTTGATCCCCGTCACCTATTTCCTCCTTTTCCCCACCCACCACCCCTCTGGTAACCATCAGTTTGTTCTCTATAGTTAAAGAGTCTGTTTCTTGGTTTGTCTCTCTTTTTTTCCTTTGTTCCTTTGTTTTGTTTCTTAAATTCCACCTATGAGTGAGATCACGTGGTATTCGTCTTTCTCTGTCTTATTTCGCTTGGCATTATACTCTGTAGCTCCATCCATGTTGCAAATGGCAAGATTTCATTGTTTTTTTTTTTTATGATGGAATAATATTCTGTTGTGTATACACGGCTTCTTTAAGCTTCCGTAATTTGGCTATTGTAGATAATGCTGCTATATACATTCGATGCATTTATTCCTTTGAATTAGTATTTTTCCACCCTTGGAGTAAATACCTCATAGTGCAATTACTGGATCGTAGGGTAGTTCTATTTTTAACTTTTTGAGGAACCTCCATATTTCTTCCACAGCGGCTGTACCAGTTTCCATTTCCCCTAATGAATACAGGAGCGTTCCTTTTTCTCCACATCCTCCCCAACACTTGTTTCTTGTGTTTTTTTATTTTAGCCATTCTCACAGGTATGAGGTGGTATCCCATTGTGGTTTTGATTTGCATTTCCCTGATGCTCAGTGATGTTGAGCATCTTTTCATGTGTCTGTTAGCCATCTGGATGCCTTTGGAGAAATGTTTGTTCACGTCTTCTGCCCATTTTTATTTTATTTTATTTTCAATGTTTATTTATTTTGAGAGAGAGAGAGCAACATGAATAGAGTAGGGGCAGAGATAGAGGGAGACACAGAATCTGAAGCAGGCTTCAGGCTCCGAGCTGTCAGCACAGAGCCTGATGCAGGGCTCAATCCCACAAACCATGAGATCATGACCTGAGCCGAAGTCAGACGCTTATCTGACTGAGCTACCCAAGCGCCCATTCTTCCCATTTTTAAATTGTTTATTTGGTTTTGGGGGGAAAATATCTTGCATTTTTTACTTAAAAATATAGTTTGGAAAATGATTTATACCTTGCCCCATATAAGTAAATAGTGTTTCATTATATTGGTATATCATAATCTGAGATAACTTTTGCGTGACAAAATATTTCCTTTATACAATAAAAATCAACAAAACTACATATTGTCACATATATCTAAGAGGAAAGAACACTTTAAGGAAAACTAATATAGATAAACCTTGGTTTGCGAGCATAATTCATTCCAGAAACATGCTTGTAATCCAAAGCACTTGTATATCAAAGTGAATTTCCCCATAAGAAATCATGGAAACTCAGATGATTCATCCCACAACCCCAAACTATTCATATAAAAATGATTGCAATACTGTAATATAATACAAAGTAACAAAGAAAATATACAATATAAAGAAAAATAAACAAATTAACCTGCCCTTACCTTTGAAAACCTTCGTGGCTGGTGTGAGGGAGACAAGAGAAGGAGGGTTATTGTGTAGGGTGACTTTCACTATCATTAATGGAATCACTGCTATCTATTGGCTCAATGAAATCTTCTGCATCGGGGCCATTGTATACACTCGCACGGATGTTGACTTCGGTACAGTATTGATAAACTCTTGTCACATGCTGTATTTAATGTAACTGGCAGTAAGGCAGCAGAGGAAAGGGTCTATATTGGCAGACAGCCTGACCTAGAATGAAGCAAAGCATTCCTAAGTTTACTTTTGTATAGAAAAGCAGAGGACTGTCCATAGGTGCTTTGAAGTGACAAAAAATACACTAGTGCCTATTGTGGGCATCTTCCAACATTCTGAAAAATCACTGATTTTTCTGCCAAACACCACAGTCTGAGCCTGAGCATCTGAACATGGGAGATGAACACCCACAATCCCAGAGAGAGAGAGAGAGAGAGAAGAACCATTGGCTCAGTTGTGATCATATGACATTCGGTGTCACATACTACTTGTGTTGCAAGACATTGAAGACATTGCTCTTTTATCAAGTTAATATTTATTAGAAATGTTTGCTCGTCTTGCGGAACACTTGCAGAACAAGTTACTCGCAATCCAAGGTTTTACTACGTATTATATTCACTTACCCAGTTGAATTTTCCATCTAATGATTACACATTAATTTCAGTGTATGAATTTTGTGTGGTGCCGTGTGCAAGAAGTGTGGTTATTCAAGGTACCAAGATATTTAAATATTCTTGAATAACCATATCAGCATTGATTAAAATATTATGCACGTAGTGGATAGGCTTGAGATAGAAAGTTGTCATGCTGAATGTTCTCTTAGAACAATTTAGCTATTGGACCCTGGCCCTAGCTGAGCACTAGCCACAAATCCAAGTGAGATTCAGTTATCCAGTGGAGCCATTTGCAACAGCGTGGATGGAACTAGAGTGTATAATGCTAAGGGAAATAAGTCAGTCAAAGACAAATATATGATTTCACTCATATGTGACATTTAAGAAACAAAACAGATGACCATAGGGGAAGGGAAGCAAAAATAACAGAAAAACAGAGGAGTCAAACCGTAAGAGACTCTTAAATACAGAGAACAAACTGAGGGTTGCTGGCGGGGTATTGGGGGTGGATGGGCTAAGTGGGTGATGGGCATTCAGGAGGACACTTGTTGGGATGAGCACTGGATATTATATGTAACTGATGAATCATTAAATTCTATTCTTGAAATCATTATTACACTGTATGGTAACTAACTTGGATTTAAATAAAAAAAAAGAAATCTTCTATATCTATATTGAGTTTTATTCCTAGTAGAGCTATTTTTCTCAGGATGTGAATGAAATTATAAATCCTTTGGCATTCTGAAATGTTTTGCTATCCTATAGGAAAATATAAAGGCGTTTCTGCTTCATTGCAAATTTATGATCTATTTTATAAAAGTCGTTAGTATATTTCTTGGAGAGTTCATATATATCCACTTAATAATATAGCATTGGATAGCTTCTGCAGAGGTGAGTCCAATGAGGTAGGTTTTAAAGTCAACTGTTTGTCTATATCTTAAAAATAAATTGGTTCATTGAGTTGATCTCTGTGACAACTACTTGGCTGTAAGCTTTGTCAGCGTTGGGCCAGCTCTTGGGTTAATGATAACTAGCTAATGTAATGGATTAGTTAATGGGATCCTTAGTCCCCCTTATCTGACTTATGGATATATGGCTTTGTTATTTGGAATTACAATTACACCTCTGATATAATTAACCTTTGACATACAAAATAAACACAAAATGTAAAAGATAAGAAAAGAAAAGAAAAGAAAAATAAAATCCTCTTCTTTGCTGGGCTCTGTACTTGCTGTATGTCTCTATATGTTCATATAAATATTCACAAACAAAGCAGGAGTATTCTTTACTTTTCCCAGCATTTGTTAGAGAATTGCTTGGTAAATTGGGAGAAGTCCTGAGACTAATATAGAGAAATAATGCATGTCAATCAGGATCATAAATTATATCGTTCAAAACTACTTATTTTATTTAAAATCTTTTTAAAAAAAATTTTCTTTCATGTTTATTTATTTTTGAGAGACAGAGACAGAGTGCAAGCAGGGGAGGGGCAGAGAGAGAGGGAGACACAGAATCCGAAGCAGGCTCCAGGCTCTGAGCTGTCAGCACAGAACCTGATGCGGGGCTCGAACTCACGAACCTCGAGATCATGACCTGAGCCGAAGTCAGACGCTTACCTGACTGAGCCACCCAGGCGCCCCAAAACTACTTAGTTTATTTATATCAAAAGCGACAAGTCCTTATGAAGTCTCTAGGTAGTCCTTATAAAGTGCAGTGCACAGTTTTCTCGTGTTGGTGTTGTGTTCATGGTCTTGTGCCTCTGTATTTATGCATTTCAGTTGCGCTCTCTGTTCTTAGAAGATTTTTTTGTTATTCAAAGCACTTATTTCAGGCATTTCACAAATCCGAAACACATTGAAGAAACAGGGCACGTCATTCCAATTTTTCCTCGGATTTGAAGAGTCTCGTATGGTAGCACAGTCCTCCACTGTAACTATATTATTGGGCTCCCCTTCGTCCCAGAAGCTGGAAGAGAGCAAGTGCAGAAGATTTTAAATCCCAGCTACAGGAAGCCAAGTGACCTCATATGCTAGACCAGTTGCTTTTGTGTTGTGCTCCCTCGCAACAATTTTGTTGCGCATTATAACCTCCATTAGGCATTATAGTTAGGCATTAAACCTCCATTTTATTGAAGAAAAGGAATCCTGGAAAAACCAAACCACTTGTCTTAAGTCTTAGAGTTTGCGAGTGGCAAAGCCCAGCTGGATATTCCTGACTTTCTGGTCTGTCAAGCTTCCTCAGCTGTAGACCCATAATGAGAAGTTACGGGAAGCACTGATGCTCATGAATTTGTTTCCTTCACGCTTTTGTCTCATCTTACGTTCAGTTCCCTTTATTCTGCACCGAGTTTGTATTAACCTAGGTGCATACTTTAGTGGTGTTACGGTGCTGTGGAGAAGCAACTTTCTAGAGTCTCAGTGCATGGCAGCTGTACTCTTAGAACTGAGCCTTTGGTTTCCTCAAATGCTAAATGAAGATTAATAATATCGATGTATCTCAGAAGGGTGCAATTTAGGTAAAATGAAATAATTAATGAGATCAAACCCATGAAAACTCCAATGTGCTGTGCTCTAAGGGTGTAAGGTCGCTATCAAAGAGAAAAGAGACCTTATCAAGGGAGTCCCCACTTTCACTCCATAAATCTCCTTTCTCAAATCACTACCCTCAAATCATTTACTAGTTTGGGCACAAGACTCTGAATTTCACTCTTTGTCTCTGCTGCATTTCCGATGAACTAGTCTTCGATTCTGATTCCCTCCTCATGTTCATCTGTTATCTCCCCTTTATTCTTCAGATGGTCTCAGGAAGCGAGAGCATGAGATCCTTGTGCTTCCTTCGACTATCTTCTAGCACATAAAATCACCAAGGATTGACCTGAAAATATCTCATGGAATGGAAGGAGGTTCTGAGAACTCCCCTCAACAATGGTCTAACTTTGGGACTTGAGATAGTGTTAAAATTGTCCTGTAAGAAGGAAATTACCTCAGAGATTCTGTGAAAGGTGTGCCATCTACCCATTGCCACTGACCCTCAGTCACCTGGTCTGTCAGTCCAATATAAAACTCTCTCCTTTTCGGTTTCGCGTAGAAAAGAAATTCCTAGAGGAGCAACACGATAGAAACACAAAGTAGATCAGTCATTTCAATTTTGGACAAATGTTGAAGGTAATTGTTATTAAAAGAGGTAAAGTGGATTATAGGTGACAGATAAATGGCTCTGAAATCGTAAGATCATGGAGGAGTATCTCCTGATTTTTTTTTTTATTGTGGTAAAAATATAAGGAACATAGAATTAAACCAACAAAAACAGAATCTTTAACAGAGAAGCAGTTTCTTAATATCTCATTCAAAGCTGATCTACTGTTATTTGTAGCAAAAGCTACTTAGATATCCAGCATGAAAGATTATTAATCACAGCTTAAAGATAACGGACATATCTTGGGCATATCTGACATAATCATCTGATATGTTCATCAACACAATAGTCATTCTAAAATGAACTGTCAGCGTCCCCCCCACCTCTTTTTTTCCCTTAGTAAGAAAGGCATTGAACGTGGAAATTCCCCTTTCCTCCCCCCTTAGGCTCTTCTAGTGATGACAATAAATTAGAGTAGGTATTGACTTATAGAAATAGTAGGAACAGCATGCATTTTAATACATTCACTTAACAAATAGTAATTTTGGACCAAAGAGTGCATATACATATGGAAAGAGGGTTAGATCCTGGAAGGAATGTTACATTGACACTGGAGGTGACTGTGCTCCAACTACCTGCTCCTCCTGTGTGTTGATAACAACCAGATGTGCTCCCATGTTTGAGCAGTTTTTTACGCTTGATGCCCAGGACATGGTGTTAGTAGAAAATAAGTAGCAGCTAGACTGAAAATGGATCCATCTCGACGGACAACAATTCTTGACTGAACCTAGGAGGAGAGAAGTTTCCATGAGTGTCATATATCAACTAAGTAAGGAAACACAAAGCTTCATCTGGCCTCATGAAGTTCATCATTACCAGTCTTCTGACTGGTACCTTGGAGCCCCTTGTCCTTGCCCGCTCCCCAACCTACTATCTAAGACTTTAGAGAATTCCTATGTCAGTAAACACAAATAGCAATTGTCTCGTCTTTTGAGACATAACCCTTGTTTTCTAAATTAAAAAAAATTTTTTAAAATGTTTATTTATTTTGGGGCGCCTGGGTGGCTCAGTCGGTTGAGCGTCTGACTTCGGCTCAGGTCATGATCTTGTGGTCTGTGAGTTCGAGCCCCATGTCGGGCTCTGTGCTGACAGCTCAGAGCCTGGAGCCTGCTTCTGATTCTCTGCTCCCCCTCTCTCTCCGCCCCACCCCTGCTGTACTCTGTCTCTCTCTGTCTTTCAAAAATGAATAAACATTAAAAAAAATGTTTATTTTTTTTAATTTTTTTTTAACGTTTATTTATTTTTGAGATAGAGAGAGACAGAGCATGAATGGGGGAGGGTCAGAGAGAGAGGGAGACACAGAATCTGAAACAGGCTCCAGGCTCTGAGCTGTCAGCACAGAGCCCGACGTGGGGCTCGAACTCACGGACCGCGAGATCATGACCTGAGCCGAAGTCGGACGCTTAACCGACTGAGCCACCCAGGCGCCCCAAACGTTTATTTATTTTTAAGAGACAGAACACGAGTGGGGAAGGGACAGGAAGAGAGGGAGACACAGGATCCGAAGCAGGCTCTAGGCTCTGAGCTGTCAGCACAGAGCCTGATGTAGGGCTCGAATCCATGAACCATAAGATCATGACCTGAGCCTAAGTCAGATGCTTAACTGACTGAGCCACCCAGGCACCCTGAGATATAATCCTTATTTTCTAAACTTGCCAGTAAATGCAGTCATACATACAATCTATCTCTGTTATGCTATTGATATAGAGCCTCATTAACTATTCTTAGAATGCCAAGGTGAGAGAAGGTTATGCATTTTATCTAAGCAACCATCTCTCATGTTGCCCAAGCAATGTGCCCTCAACAAAGTCTCCAAACTGGTTGTGGAGATGGGCTAAACTTCTTAGAATTGTAGAATGTAAGTCTTTGAAGTTTATTAGGAAGAAATAGTCCAGTGTTTCTCAATTTAATGGTGAGGAAATTAAGTTCCAGAGGAGCGTCATGTAGCATTTTGCTAAGACTTAGAACAAAACTATATATATAAGAGTGTAGAGAGTATATTTCTGAGATATTTCCAAATTCCCTATTCTCTCTCTATTTTTTCTTCTTCACCTCATTGGGAAGCAAGTGAGGAATGAAAAGAAAGTGCACTCCTGGAGATAATACCTTCCACTTCTAGATTTTCTGTTCAGACATACCTCAAATTTCTTCTAAAAGTTTGCTATGATGTCCCCAGGATTTCCTGTCCAATGCTAATCACATTTTCAAAGTCCTAGACCTGTCTTATCAGCTCCTCATCATTCTCTGGTAGTACAGGCAAGATTTTATATTTTGTTTTTGAGAAACAGGACACCATCCAACTCCTTGTCCCCAAATCAATCTAGAAGCCAAAGAGTGGCAATATGTAAATGTTGATGTTCAAATTTCAGGACCATTATACCCGATACATCTCTGTAGCAGGAGAAGTCTGTTAAATCCTCATATGGCTGGAACTTTTTCTCATCACAGAGTTGAAAGCTATGATACGTCACTGTAAGGAAAGGGGCAGAGTGTACGTTCATTATTCTTGATAAAAAATTAAGTTTATCATGTGTATATTTGTAACAAAAGAACCAGCAATCATCATGATATCTTTTTTTTTACTCTCTATTTGTCCTTCCACACGGAGAGGTACCGAGATTTACTTACCCAAAGAAAAAAGGATTCACATTTCATGGTTTTTGCTGATTTATGAAGATGAATGTGCTTTACTTCAGGTCCAAAGGCCCAGAGAAAACAAATATGCTTTCACTTTCTCTTATGCCCACCCTCCCTACCCTTGTTCCAAAACACAGTTTGTCATGTCTCTGGCTAGGTTCCCGTGGAGAAGTTTACACTCATGACAGAAGTACAAAGGCGAGGACTCAAGGCCACCAAGGAGATGAAAAATGTCTATCATGAAAAATATGTCAGAGGTCGCTGCAATTTGGTAACCGTTCTGTACTAGTTGGGGTTCTAGTTGAGGAATAACCTGGAGATAAACAGGGAAGAAAGTGGAACAGAAATACCCTTTGGGGGAGAAGAGAACCCACAGGCAAGAAGAAAGATTTTACTCTTAATATTCACCAGGGACATTAAACTTGACCTTTAGAACTCACCAACACATCTGGTGATAAAACAGACACTGAGCAGTAGAATGGAGACCCCAGCAACAGTCCATAAGAGCCTTTGGGAAGAGAAGTGTCCTTTCTCTGTAGAAAGAAATATGCAAACATGGTCACTCTTCCCAAAGCAAGATACAAAAGACATTCTTATTCAACCTTACTTATCTCCTTCCACTTGCGCTGTCTATATGGAGTAATTCTTAGACTTCAGCATGCCTCAGAATCATTTGGAGAGTTTGTTTAAACACCGATGATGGGGCCTCACTTCTAGAGTTAACAATTCATTAGAGCTCCTATGGAGCCAGCAAGTTCCTGGTCTGGGAACCAGCTTTTAGAACCACTAGAATAAGCCATTGCTGATCTTAAGACTCGTGAACTGAGACAGATGTGCTATTTTTCCTTCTTAAGTCCCTCAGGCTTTCCGTCTTCTTTTCCTATCTTTGTCTTTCCCTTTCTCTCACCCTCTCTGTTTTGTTTTTTTTAATCTCTCTCCTGCCCTCCTCTTTCTGGTGTCTCATTTCCCAAGCCCTTTGTAAACCAATTCATATAAAACGTGAGCAATGTTCTTATAGTTCCTCTCCCCCTCCCACCCGATAAACATTTTACACACAGGGAAAGTGAGTTCCAGAGAAGGGAGGTGGCTTGCCCAATGCAACACAGTGAAAGGGTGGGAACAGCAGTCTGATTTAGTTCTCCCCAAAACCCAGCCCAGCAACCCTCAGCACAACATAGCGTCTCCTAACCACTGCCTGGTTTCCCCCTTGCATTCTGTCTCTGTCTCCCTTCTTTTACTTTAGTGGAGACATTTCTAGAGTCCTATCCCCTCAGCATATTTATCACCGCTTCCCCCCAAAAAAAGATCTATGAAAGAAAGGGAGACTTGCAAATTTTACCTGTGCCTTGTGATGTAGATGGTTGGGATGAATTCATTCTCTCTCTCTCTCTCTCTCCTTCTCTCATCAGTTCCTGAGCCCAGTACTATTTTGTTGCTAAGATCTAAGGAAAATGAATCCATTTCTGTTTTTTTTTTTTTTTTAAGGAAGTTCAGCCCGAAGGCATAATAATATTAATTTGTTCTGCGGCTTTGTGTTTCAGTCAGGGTTTCCTTTCTTGCATAAGGAGGACAAGGGAGTTTACCGGGCAACGAGTCTCCTCACTTAAGGAAACAACAAAGTGGGGAAATGATGATAGTGGTAAGTACCAACAGAAATGGGCTGACCGAGGGGAAACATCAGGGGCTTAAAAATACTGTTTTCTTTGGGTGGATAAAATCTCTCTGTTTGGGGCCCCCCCGGGGGGCTCAGTCGGTTAAGCATCTGACTCTTGATCTCAGCTCAGGGCTCGATCTCAGGGAGGTGAGTTCAAGCCCCGCACTGGGCTCCGTGCTGGATGTGATGCCTATTTAAAAAAAAAAAAAAAAAAAAAAAAAAATTTGCTACTTTCTTCCAGGCCTCCCCACTCATGCCTCAGTTTGTCTCTGACATTGGTGGGGCCCGCCTCTGCACTCCCAGTTTTACTTCTGAGCCTTACTGTCACACATTTGTCGGCGGGAAAGAGGACAAAACCAAATCTTTGCACTCGGCACACAGCTGGGCACATAGTAGAGGCATTTATAACTCCATGTGAGTTTCTTTTCATAGTTCAGGTGGGTTTCTTCCTCATTTGCTTGCAACGCTGGAACATTCTGGCTTCATGTTGGGCTGAATATGTCGCATTGTGGGTTTATAGCCCTTTTGTTAAAACAATCTCCTATCTTTGCCCCAGTTGAACCCCCCCACGCCTTACATGATATGACTACTTTGCAATTCAGCTCCGTTCCTTGTTCCTTCCGTTACAACACAGCTTCTGCCACCTTCGAGACTCAGTGGGTAATCTCATTCTATTCTTCCTAATTCTTTGGGAGTTTTTGTTTTATAATGTGACCTATATAAGAGAAATGAATTTGAATGTCAGAAGAAGCAATGTCAATTAGACATTAAAATATAATGCAGCTTTCTCTGGATGGTTAGTTACCTATAGTAATTTTCCACTCTATTCCTTAAAAATACTTTGGAACAAGATCCAGCTGGCCTCTATTGATTAAAATTCACAGGTGTCAGGAGGCGTTAGTAACATATATATGACTTGGTAATTCCCACAACAATGACTCACACAGTTTTCACATGTTAGAAAACATCCTTGTTCTCAAAGGGACTTTTTGTTGTTTCAATGTATTGTTCAACTTCCTCTGCATCTTCCATTTTACAGTTATATAGATTTATTAAAGAATGTTTAAAAATTATACATGTCCATATTATAAAATATATGCATGTTTAACATGTGTCTTATCAGCAAATGGCTTTTGACCTACACAAAGAAATTATACAATGGTTGAGTTAAATGAATTATTAAATGATGAATCATAATGACTACAGTCAATTATTTATTAATCATGATCAATCAGCAATAACTAATGTCAATAGACAATTATGTGTTAATAATTTTATGAACATGCAATTAATGAATATTAATAGTTAATGATTGGCATCTTACCAGCCAAAATATGTATATGTTTTGATCCTTTGTTTTATCACTTTTTCCAAATTATAAAAGTAATATTTTTATGGTTAACAGTATGAGAAGAATATGGCAAGTAAAAGACCTCCCATCTGTCCTTGGTGTGTCCTTCTAAAGTCGACCATGCTTGATGATTTGTTCCTTTTTTTTTTTTTTTTTTTATTTAATTTGTTTTTGAGAGACAGGGTGAGAATGAACGCGAGCTGGGGAGAGGGCCAGAGAGAGAGGGAGACACAGAATCTGAAACAGGCTCCACGCTCTGAGCTGTCAGCACAGAGCCCGACACGGGGATCAAACCCACAAACCTTGAGACCATGAGCCGAAGTCGGATGCTTAACTGACTGAGCCACACAGGCGTTCCTTGATGATTTCTTATATATACTTTGAGACATTTTCCAAGCTTATAGAGGTGGAGTTTATATAATAGATTGTTTATTCATTTTTTGTCAAATAAGATCATACCTGCTTTCATGTTTTAAAAAACTTTCATGTTTTAAAAATTACTGTTATATTCATCATTGTATTTGGGTACCTATCTTCCTAACTCTACTGTTTAAACTTTTCCATAATTTATAAACCAGGCACAAATAACTTCTAGTTTTTCCTTCCTCTAACGCATGAGGTACTGACTCCCTTTATACATATTTGCAGGTACACATTTTTGGCTCAATGATACATGGCAAACGTTTAAAACAAAATCAATATTTGGCTTGAGTTTTCATCACAGAATAACCTTCTGGGATATAAACATAATAATAAAAATTGTGCCTGAGGGGAATTTTCATGGCAATGTTTTGGAAAAGATTTCATTTTTTAAAGTAACACCTACCCCCGATGCGGGGCTCAAACTCACAACCCTGAGATCAAGAGCTGCATGCTTCACAGGCTGAGACTGCCAGGGACTCCTCACAGCAATTTAATATTAAAACCGTATTAGGTAAATGTAACACAGGCACATTACAGTATAGGAGCACTGATTACTTAACAGAGCAGTTGGCACATTACTCTGTGGTCACTATGCTCCTATTTTTTCATAGGATACAAACTTCCCTTTCACTGTGGGAGAATAGAGAACGAGATATTTTTGAACACTTTCCTTTTCTCTAATCCCTTTGTACCCATGCTCTTTAACGACAAGAAAAGTTTCTTTCTGTATCAAATATGATTTTCCATGAATTTTGTTAAATAAGATTTTGGAATTTTGCTCCCTTAGGACATTTTGAGGTGGCAAAATCAATATTCTTTTTAAAAAAGTTTTTTCTAACGTTTATTCATTCTTTGATAGAGACAGAGACAGAGCGTGAGTGGGGGAGGGGCAGAGAGAGAGGGAGACACCGAATCGGAGGCTCGGAACCGACAGCACAGAGCCCGACGCGGGGCTCAAACTCGCGGACCCTGAGATCATGACCTGAGCCGAAGTCGGACGCCCAACCGGCGGAGCCACCCAGGCACCCTGGCAAGATCAATATTCTGCTGTTAATTCTGCCATGTAAGATGCGGAAAATGCCCAAGCAGAATTTCTCTTAAAAGATTTGTAACCTAAATGGAAGTTAAGTAACAGAACAAGTGATTTATTTCATTTTTATTTTTATTTTTTATTTATTTCATTTTTCAAGATATTACATCCAACAGAGATATTCTACAAAGCTTAAAATTATGACATAATTGATTTCTGTTACATTTATTATTTCAAATTTTATAAATGTATGTTAACCATATTACTTAAATTTTTGTGAATAATTTTATTAAAGCTATCTAGACATTGCACTCTTTCTTTTTTTTTCCATCTTAACAACATATTTTATTTATCTGTCAATCTACACAAAATATTACCCTTTCGACAATATATAATTAGTATAAAAATATTGAGGTATTTTATATTCTGGTTTTATCTTACATTTTCTAAATCCATTACATATTTCACACATTTAGTGTATCCCAGTCTGGATGAGTCACATTTTTTTTTTTTTTTTATTAAAAAAAATTTTTTTTTCAACGTTTATTTATTTTTGGGACAGAGAGAGACAGAGCACGAACGGGGGAGGGGCAGAGAGAGAGGGAGACACAGAATCGGAAACAGGCTCCAGGCTCTGAGCCATCAGCCCAGAGCCTGACGCGGGGCTCGAACTCACGGACCGCGAGATCGTGACCTGGCTGAAGTCGGACGCTTAACCGACTGCGCCACCCAGGCGCCCCTGGATGAGTCCCATTTCAAGTGCACAAAGCCACATGTTGCCCAGGGGCTACTGCACTGGGCAGCCTACCTCTATGACCCTTGCCTTTTATTTATCTTCCAAAGTCTGTCCATATTCTTTGGTTCGTGACAGCATCACTCCAACCTCTATTTCCATGGTCACGTCTCCTTCTCTGACTGATTTTTTCATGCCTCCCTCTTATAAAGACCTTTGTGATTACATTGGACCCACCTCCATAACCCAGGATGATCTCATGTCAAAATAATCACATCTGCAAATTCTCTTTTGCCCTATCAAGGACCATACTCACAGGTTTTGAAGATGGACATATTTAGGGAAGGCATTCTACCTACCTCAATACCTCATGTGTTCACAGCAAGGTTAAGTGTAGAAAATTCTCCAGGAACTATATATTAGTCCTAGCTCAAAGACTTAGTGATTGAATTTAAATAGTGACACTGATATGAATGTAGTCCTTTGCCATAGATGTGCATAAAATAGTAGTAAGATGATCTTTCACTTTACAAAATGCAGTAACCCATTAAAAAGCTTTTAGTAATTAGCAATGGCCAAATGTGTTGATTCACAAATTTTGTTCATTCTGCACAACTCTGCTTATTGGTAGCTGTTTGTATGTCTGGTCTCACTCTTTGTCCACATCTAATTCCTCTGAGTCTAATCTCTCTCTTTTTCTCTCACCTGCCTCTTCACCAGACCTCATTTGATTCTCCAAATATGCCCAGCTTCCTCCTACCATAGAGCCTTTGCATATGGCTTCTTTCTGCCTAGGATGCTCTATACCTCCCTCTTTGACTGATACAAGTTTTTTTTTGTTTTTGTTTTTGTTTTTTCAATATGTGGAATTTATTGTCAAAATGGTTTCCATACAACACCCAGTGCTCATCCCAAAAGGTGCCCTCCTCAATACCCATCACACACCCTCCCCTCCCTCCCACCCTGAACTCTTTCTTTTTTAAAAAAAAAAGAAAAAACAATGTTTATTTATTGGGGCACCTGGGTGGCTCAGTCGGGTAAGCGTCTGACTTCGACTCAGGTCATGATCTCACGGTTCGTGGGTTCGAGCCCTCATCAGGCTCTGTGCTGACAGGTCAGAGCCTGGAGTCTGTCTCAGATTCTGTGTCTCCCTCTCTCTGCCCCTCCCCTGTTTGTGCAGAGGGGGAGGGGCAGAGAGGGAAGGAGTGAGAGAATCCCAAGCAAGTTCCTCGCCTATAGTGCAAGTCCCATGCAGCGCTCACTCTCATGAACCATGAGATCATGACCTGAGCCAAAATCAAGGGTCAGATGCTTAACCCCCTGAGCCACCCAGGCACCCCTGCACTCTTTTTTTTTTTAAATATTTGTATTCATCATCAATTTTCTTATTTACTTTATGATTTGAAAATAAAGAACTTTAAAACAGAGATGACGAGGATAACTATCTGAAGTAGGGGCTGTGATGATGACTAGAATAGAGTACACATTCCTTAGTAAATTGCTTGGCGTGCATGTCCTAGGCCCTCAGTTAAGATTGGCTTTAACCTTTCCCCCTCAAGTTCATTCAGATCTGCTTGGAGCAGATTGGGAAAAGGCTGGTCCAGGTCTATTGAGGACTCAGAAATGAGCTAAGTCATAGAAATAGCGTATAAAGCACAAGAGGGAAGCAAGCATCTTTCACTGAAGTCCTAACAAAATCTATTTGTTGGACAAGAACAAGTTACTCATCTGCTTTTTATCCAGGCACGTCCCAACTTAATGCTACTGCCTTTGGTTCCAAAGATTCTGCTTTGGGCTTTGGTCAGCTCCCACTGTATTTTGGCAGCTGAAAAATCATTAAATCTCTTTCCCCTGGCAATAGAACATCCCCATTGATTTACCTTTGATACGTTGATAACGTTGCCCTTGTTCCTATCATGAGTTCAATGATCATCTTTTCCTTCAGTTTATAATCAGCAGTGGTCTTTCATGTTCGAGAAGATTTGCTCTGTGAGCTCTGTGATTATTTGTAAAGAGAAAGACAAATGCACAGAGAATGGGGAGGAGGAGAATGTTAGAGTTCAATGCAGTGATCTAATTTGATACATTTATTCACAAATAAGATATGTGTCCCAAATCAGATATATTGTTTGCTGGGGATCTGTAGATATTAAGTGGCAAAACAAGGTCTAAAACCCAGATCTCTCATTTCAGTGGTTAGTGCCTTTTTTCCCAATTTCATACTTGCCTCCTTACTAGTGAGTGATTTTTTTCCCAAAGGCAGTTGAGAAAATAAAGTTGCCTTTACACGGTCTGCCATCAAAAGACCACAAACCCTGGACTTAAAGGGCAGTCATTGAATTCTGACAGTCTATTCTCTGAATTTACAAAGTAGAGCAGAGGCAAATGCACCTGCTCTACACATTTGTAATTTCCCAAATGAATTAAACAATTCATAAGTTTTTACGGAGACACAATTTACATATAACATATAACACATCACATAATTATTTCTTTTTTTGCCATGAGTATGAGTAAGACCTAGTCTCTTAGCAACTTCGAAGTTGTTGACTATAATCCACGTTGTTGACTATAATCTCTATGCTGTGCATTAAGTCTTCAGGAATTATTTCTCTACTGGTTGGCAAGTTTGTGCCCTTACATAATGTCTCCCCAAATATTTAACAGAGCATCAGCAGTGTGGATGGGATAGATATTATCATAGTAATTCAAGTAGGAAAGAGAAACAGTAGTATAACAAATCCTCCCCAGCGACCATCTATTTGTACTAGTCATTCATTATTTACTCTATGTCATTTCCTGTGTTAGGCTGTTTACACAAATCTCATCCAGCGATTACAGAGATCAGTAATGAGGTCCTATTATTAATCATGTTTTAATGGTGAGTACATTGATGGAGAGGTTAAAGGACACGCTCCATTTCATTAGGATGTAAGAAATAAAGTCAAAATTTGGACCCATACAAATTTAAAAAAAAAACAACTTTTTAAAAACATTGTATCAAAGTTTATTTATTCTGAGAGAGGCAGAGAAAGTGTGAGTGGGGGAGGGGCAGAGAGAGACAGAGAGACAGGGAGGGAGGGAATCCCAAGCAGGCTCTGAGCCACCAGCAGGGAGCCCGACATGGGGCTCAAACCCACAAAACTGTCAGATCATGACCTGAGCTGAAACCAAGAGCCAGATGCTCAACCAACTGGGCTGCCCAGACACCCCCAAATAAAGAAGTTTTTAATAGCTATTTAATACTATTTAAATAATTTTTATTAGTTAAATAATTTTAAATGAAATTCTTGATATTTGACTTTATATACAAATTTAATAGCTTTTTCAAAACTATTATTGTAGCATTTTATTCTTAATAATACATGTAGATTTGAGTCTCATCACACTGAAAGGAGTTTCAATATACAGATCATGTAGAGATTTTTAAAATTCAATTTTGGGGGCACTTGGGTGGCTCAGTCGGTTAAGCATCTGACTTCAGCTCAGGTCACCATGTCATGTTTTGTGAGTTCAAGCCTGCATCTGGATCTGTGCTGACAGCTCGGAGCCTGGAGCCTGCTTCGGATTCTGTGTCTCCCTCTCTCTCTCTGCTCCTCCCCCACTCTCACTCTGTCTCTCTCTCAAAAATAAATAAACATTAAAAAATTTTTTAAAATAGTAAAATTCAATGTTTATGTCCAATGACTGATTAAATTTAAATAAATATATAAACATTAACAATAAACCCAAAGCAAAGCAAAGGTGGTATTGACATTGATTAAATAAGATGATTACCTATGTGGTCATCTGAACGATGATCACACACAAGTCACGGAATTCTGGAAATGACCTACAAGAAGGTAGCGTCTCTGTGAAAATGCAGATTCCGGCTGATATAGGAGCCTAGAGCCACAGGCACATCCCTTCCCCTTTGATTATAGTCGCGGGGATAAATGGCAGTTGGCGGAAGGCCTGGAAGCGAGGTGACCTCCATTGCCCCGTGTGCTGGACCCAGGCACTTGGAGGCTCCCCATTCCCTCCCCTGTCCTTAGAATGTGGGTTCTACTTGTCGTTCCTATTTTTTTCTATTAAAAAAAATTACTTTTAATGTTTATTTTTGAGAGACAGAGCGCGAGCAGGGGGAGGGGCAGAGAGAGAGGGAGACACAGAATCCGAAGCAGGCTCCAGGCTCCGAGCCGTCAGCACAGAGCCCCATGCGGGGCTCAAACTCACAAACCGTGAGATCATGACCTGAGCCGAGTTTGGCGCCAGGCGCCCCTCTACTCGTCTTTCCTGCTCCCGGAGGCCGTCCCAAGGACTCGGCCTTGAGATAGTGATGTGGTGATCGGAACACCAGCCTGGTGTAGGCGGCTGAAGCCAGGTAAGGCCTCTTTAAGCTTAAGATTTGGCGGTGGGTGCAGGGATCCATTTGTTCCACTGCCCTCCAAGGCAAGCCTCATATGTAAGTTCCTTCTGCTGATTAAAACTGCCACCTACCAACCTGAAGCGCCTGCCTCTTTCTTTGGTCTCTCCCGCCCGCCCCATACCGGGGGCCAGTTTCAGATTTCACCTGGGAAGCTCCCGAGAGAGTTGCGAACCAACCAACGATTGGTGACCCAGCCAGGAGACTGAAGAAATTACCCCCAAAACTGCCAGGAGAAAGCTTGCATTCTTTCGTATCTTATATCTTTGAAATGCAAACACACAGGGAGGAACCAAAACAATGCCACAGAGGAAAAATGGGGTGCTTTCTAAAATAGGACAGCTGTAGAAATTCCCTTGTCATTAAAAAAAATTTTTTTTAATTAAGAAAAAATGTATATCATTTATTTTGGAGAGAGAGACAGAGCAGAATTGGGGGACGGCAGAGAGAGAGGGAGACACAGAATCCGAAGCAGGTCCCAGGCTCTGAGCTGTCAGCACGGAGCTGCACGCGGGGCTTGAACCCACAAACCTCGAGTTCTTGACCTGAGCCGAGGTGGGAATGCTCAACCAACTGAGCCACCCAGGCGCCCCTCCCTTGTCATTTTTAAGTCTTGTCACTTGCAGACAGTTAATAGTTTTTTCTGATGCTTTGGCAAAAAAAGTATTCCTGTGTAAGAGCTATGCACCTTCACCTTCAAGGAGATTCAGGGAAAGGACTTTGACAGGTACAGGTATCTGCTAACTAAGATCAATTTGCCTTCCTGTGGGAGGGACAATGATGAACCTTTCAAGTGCTCCCCCCAGGGCTGAGCACCATCCGTCACGGGAAGGTGGCTGGGGACCTGTCCCTGTTCTCCTCCGGAGCATCAGTAGGAGGAGGAGGATCGGTGGGATCGGTACAATGGGTCTGTTCCGTGAAGACTTGCTTCTGCTGCAGGACACTGCAGGCTTTGCTGGAGGGTCTGCGAGGGAGAGCAGGGGCGGGGAACCCACAGAAAATTCAAGGCTCAGGCACCGCTGTAAGGCTTTTGGAAGGTGCCTTGTTGAGGCCCAGCCAGGGTGTGGCTAACCGAACCCAACGTGAGTGTGCTTCTTGGTGAGTCACAGACCCATGAGGCAGAGGTGTCGCACAAAGCAAACTTCACTTGCCGCAGATGAGGAGATTACAGGGAATAACTTTCAAACTGTGACTCCCGAGGCAAGGGTGAATGGGTTCTTTTTATTTAGGGTAAGGATGAAGATTTGTGTGTGTATGTATGTATGTGTTAAATGTTTATTTAGTTATTTTTGAGAGAGAGAAAGAGAGAGAAGCAAGCATGGGAGGGACGGAGAGAGAGAGAGAGAGAGAGAGAGAGAGAGAGAATCCCAAACAGGCTCTGAGCTGTCAGCACAGAGCCCGACGCAGGGCCTCTAACTCACGTACCGTGAGATCATGACCTGAGCCGAAGTCGGACACTCAACCGACTGAGCCACCCAGGCGCCCCAAGGATGAATATTTAGATAGGGAAGCCTTGTCACCATATGTAGGAGGCAGATGTAAAAGCTGTGCATGCCCCTTAAGGAAACATGCCTACACACACATTGTATGTAATGTAGACGAGGCTTGTGCTCCTCCTGGGGTGGAGATTTTAGTATTATAATGAGGTAAAGGTAATTGTTGGCCATTCTAGAGGTCACTCCGTGGTCCATCTGTGAGGCGTGAGTTGAGGGGTGATGGCTCGCACTGGGCTGGGTGGCCTGGGCCGGCTGGAGGTCTTGCCTGGGTGGTTGCCATTGTTTGGGGGGGTGGTTTTGGTGTCCATTTGCCTGAGTTAAGAGGCAAAGTGGAAATAAGAGATTAAAGAAGACTGTGAGGCAGAGGTCGATGGGTACAAGCAGGTGGGCAGTAAAGGTCAGGTCTTGGGGTCCAGCTGGTGACACCATGTTGTCCCAGAAGCTGGGATCAAAAAGGTGCAAGCTTACCCAAGCCCTAAGAATGTGAAAGAGGTGTAAGCCGTTGTAGGGATTTGGGGGTTTGGGAGGACTTTTTACACACCACCTGGCACAGTGCCCTCATCCCTAATACTGTCTGGTAACGAAAGGGCACAGGGGGGACTGGGGATCAGAGCAGCAAGCACCTTTGAGAAGACAAAAGTCCTCGTGAAGCAGATGAACGCTTAGGGCATCTCCCAAAGAGGGCAGCGTTTGAGTTAGATGTGTCTGTGAGTCCGGAAGGGATGGGCAGGCACTGTGGCAGAGACAACAGAAGGGGAGAGGGTGCCTAGGGTTTTGGTCCCAGCTCTGGAAGGGGCGGAAACCCAATGTATTCCCATGGAGTAGCAGCTCCTAGCGGGGTATACAGTCTTCCTCCAGGTAGAGTCTCTCACAAAGGCACAGCATGTCGTGGTCGGAACTTCTCTGCGTAGTAAGGGGTGGATTGTGAATATGTCCCATCGACCCACCTCTGCTGTGGGTCGAACCCTTGCTAAATGAGTGACGTGTCCCTTTGCAGCAGTGGGGCACCCTGTCCACCAGCCCACTGTCGCTAGAAAGGTGGGCACTACTAAGCCTTAGGGGGTATGTCGATCTTCCAGATGCCCCCACCCCTATTTCTAGGGCAGCCCCTGCAGCTTGCAACGAGGGGGCCAAGGAAAGTCTCGCGGATGCCCGGTATACAGACGGGTCTAATCAAGGAGACCCGTCCACGTGGACTGCTGTCACTATTCAACTCAGTGATGGACACCATCTGGATGGAAACAGGGACAAACTGTAGCAGCCAGTGCGCCGAGGTCAGAACAGTCTGAATGGTGATCCCCACGTGCCCTGGCTGTTAACCCTTTGCATTGATAGTTATGCTGCTCTAAAGGGATTAACCCTATGGCTTGGATAATGGGAAACCAAGGGGCGGATGATTATGAATAAACCTATATGGGGTCAGGATATGTGGAAAGGTATTTGGGTCCATCTGCAAAAGCCTAAGTGGCCCTCACTATTTTTCGTGTCCCAGTGCTCAGAAGGCGCTGACACCCCCTGGCAATCAGGACGCTGATACCTTAGCTCGGGAATGAAGCTTAGCTACTGACCCTTCAGTAGGTACAGTAGACTGGGGGCACAGAAAGAGTGGCCTCACGGTACCGTCATATCACCCAGGATGGCATCTGGCCAGGAATGCTAGATTGCCCTGGAAGCAGGGTGACTCGGTTAATGCAGCAACACCATGGGCTGTACATTCTAGACAATGCCCAAGGCAACTGCCAAAAGATTCTGGGGGCCAGTCACCAGAATTGCCAGCTGGTGAGGGACGGCACCTTGATTATATTGGCCCCTCCCACTGAATGAGCATTCTAAATATGTCCTGAATTGTGTGGACACGCTTTCCCCTGCCGCCATGCCAACAGACTGTCACCATCAGGGGACTGAAGAAACTGAGTACCATGCCCTCATCGAATAATGACTGGGGGTCACCTTTCAAAGGTCATAACAGGCAAGACTGGGCAAAAGAATGACATCGAACGGATATTCCATCTCCTTTTTAACCCACGAGCAACAGGGTTCATAGGAAGATCTTACAAAAATGCAAATCTGATATTATTTCTATAATTTAAATCCAACAAGAGCTTTCCACACATCTTTTTTTTTTTTTCATGTTTATTCAATTTTGAGAGACAGACACAGAGCGTGAGTAGGGGAAGGGCAGAGAGAGAGGGAGACACAGAATCTGAAGCAGCCTCCAGGCTCTAGGCTGTCAGCACAGAGCCCGACGCGGGGCTCGAACCCACGAACTGCGAGATCATGACCTGAGCCGAAGTCGGAAGCTCAACCGACTGAGCCACCCAGGCTACTTAATTGTTTTTCTAATATAAATTGTGCCATATGTAGTTGTTCTGTGTGAATGAGGTCACACCTTAATGGATGAAACAGCACACTTCCTTGTGCTTGTTTTGAAGTTTCTTCAAAACATTTACCCCTAAAGTTTCTTCCTTTCATTGTTATTGTTTACTGTAAGCACTAATGATAAAAAAGCACCCTTGAAAACTGCTGTCACAAACAAATTATAAGTTTAAAGAAAGCACTTACCATAAAGATACTCAATAAACATCAGGACTACATATTTCCTGGGTGCAGGAAATCTGTAGAATGTATTCCCTCTTCCTTTCATACTTTACCCAAATCCATTTTTTATATAGTCTGTTTTTCCCTCAACATCATTTCACTTTCTAAATTCTTGCTCTCTCGTTGTTCAATTCAACTCATTCTTTCTGGCTCGATATTTTGGATTCAAATGTATAATAGATGGTTTCTCTCCCATTAAAGACGGTCTTTATTTTTCAGTGTTATGATCTAAGGAATGTAATTAGGTATATTTACCTCAGAATTCAAATATAGTTCTGTTCGAGATGTATTTGCTTTATGCACGTATTTGGGGAATGGCTGATGAGCTATAATCAATCAAGCTGTATCCCTTCCAGATATGTATGAACATCAAGGGTCCTGAAGACCCATATCCAAATAAACAGAGAAATCAGTTCCTTCCGCAAATTAGGACTTTTTCGTACCATGAAGACCCTCTAGGATCTGTTATGGCCTTCTGGGCATTGGTTTTCTGTCCTCACTACTCTGATTTTAGGACTATTTCTCAAATAGGGAGACACATCTGTCGTCAGAGCAAATAATTGAAATCTCAGTTATATCCTCCTTGCTTCCTTAATGCTTTGCTTCTTCTGTTCTTTGACTTTTACCTGGTCTCCTTTTGCCTGGTCACCTGCATCTTGAGGTAAACATTCTTTGGAGTTATATTTTCTGTAGTCATTTCTGCTATTTTAGCAAAGACCTTCCTTATGGTTGTGGCCTTCAATGCCATAAAACCAGGAAACTCTACAAAGGCCGATGGTGACCCAATTCGCCAAGGTGATAGTTTATAGTGCCTCCTTCGCGTATATATCTGCACAGTCTGGCCAGGACCTTCTCCCTCTTTTGCTAACATTGACACACGATCGGTTTGGCAAAATCATCCTTCAGTGTAATAAAAGGTCCGCTACTCCCTTCTGCTGTGCTCTGGAGTACTTGGGCTTTCTAGAAGTTTTGACCTTGACTATTACTTTTCTGACTCTATGCCTACCAGGCAGGTCCAATAAGCCCAAAGCAATCACATTCAGCATGCTGATTTTCTGCAGTATGTGGATTTCTTTCATACCCACCTATCTGAGCACCAAAGGCAAAGCCATGGTGGTTTGGGAAACCTTTTCCATCTTGGTTTCCAGGGCTGGTTTATTGGGTTGGCTATTTCTTCCAGAGTGTTAAGTCATCCTACTGAGATCAGATAGGAATTCAAGGAAACAATTATTTGAATATTTTCCTCCCAGAAGGTAAAAGGAATTAGTGTTTAAGTGACATCATTGATATGAAATGAACAATAATATGAAAATAAAGATTCCAAAGTGTGGCACGAAATCAATGCATTTTGTCAAAAGAATGACAATTGCTTTTTAATCAAGTGACACTGTCATTATTGTGGCAGCAAATCACGGTGAAAGCAGCTCTGGGGCAGATAGAAGAGTGTTCAAACTCAACACCCCTACTGGCTGACTTTGACTTTCAGTGTATCCAGATGACATTTCTCCGATTCAGTTTTGTCATCTTTAAATAGCATGTAGCAGGTTAACAAGGGTTAGAGTGAAAATTAAATAAAATCATATATGTGAAAATATAATGGGTGCTCAAGAATATGCTTCCTTTCTGTTAGAGATCTTTTTCTTTCTTATTTCAATAAAAATTAAATTTTAAGGCATTTTAAGTTCTGGTAGTAGAAAGCCAGTGATATCTAGTTATCCCTCATTAAACTGTTCATAAACACAAAACAATATGAAATTTGAACTTTAGACAGTCTAAATAGCATTCTGTATGCTTCCATATGCCTGCTTGAAATATGGATCAAAGCTTATGTAAAACACTGAGGGAACCAGGGGCGCCTGGGTGACTCAGTCGGTTGAGTAACCACCTCCTAATTTTGGCTCAGGTCATGATAACAGGGTCGTGGGATCGAGCCCGGAGTTGGGCTCCGTGCTGAGCATACAGCCTGCTTAAGATTCTCTCTTGCTCCTTCTGCCCTTCTTCCCTGCTCGCATGCCCTCTTTGTCTAAAAAATAAAAATTAAAAAAAAAAAAAAAAAACTGGGGTGCCTGGGCGGCTCAGTCAGTTAAGTGTTTGACTTTGGCTCAGGTCATGATCTCACAATTTGTGGGTTTGAGCCCCACATTGGGCTCTGTGCCGACAGCTCAGAGCCTGGAGCCTGCTTCGGATTCTGTGTCTTCCTCTCTCTCTGTCCACCCACCCCGCCCCCTGCTCATGCTCTCTCTGCCTGTCTCTCTCAAAAATAAATAATAAACATTAAAAAAAAAAACCCACAAACATGGAGGGAACCAGAAGAAGGCACTGAGAGAAAAAGTGCTATATTGCTGATTCCTCTAACATGTAAGTGGAGAAAACTTGACCTACTGAGAGAGAGAGAAGAACATCCTTTAAGGGAGAGGGATGCTTTTGAATACTCTCTGAACTTTCAAACATTTTCTCTTCCCTCTCTTCCCCACTGACATCCGATATCATTTACAATTTCTTAAGCTGTATTTCCAGTAGCGAGATGTGAAGGGGTTAGATGTGAATCAAGAAATGAGGTTTGGGGGCACCTGGGTGGCTCAGTCAGTTAAGCATCTGACTCTTGATTTTGGTTCAGGTCATGATCTCAAGGGTTGTGACGTTTGAGCTCCACATTCTCTCTCTTCTCTCGGTCCCTCCCCTGCTCGCGTGATGCGTGCGCGTGCTCTCTCTCTCTCTCTCAAAATAAACAAACGTTTTTTAAAAAAGAAATGAGGTTTATTTATTTATTTATTTTTAAGTTTTTATTTATCTATTTTTAGAGAGAGCACAAGCAAGGGAGGGGCAGAGAGAGAAGGAGAGAGAACCCCAAGCAGGCTCTGCACTGTCAGCATGGAGCCCCATGTGGGGCTCCAACTCCCAAACCATGAGATCGTGACCTGAACTGAAATCAGGAGTTGGACACTCAACCGACCGAGCCACCCAGGTGCCCCAAGAAATGAGGTTTAAATCCAGAAATGTGAGATACAACAACTGTAATTAAAAGCATCTGGATGAGGGGCGCCTGGGTGGTGCAGTCGGTTAAACGTCCGACTTCAGCCAGGTCACGATCTTGCGGTTCGTGAGTTCGAGCCCCGCGTCAGGCTCTGGGCTGATGGCTCGGAGCCTGGAGCCTGTTTCCGATTCTGTGTCTCCCTCTCTCTCTGCCCCTCCCCCGTTCATGCTCTGTCTCTCTCTGTCCCCAAAATAAATAAAAAAACGTTGAGAAAAAATTTTAAAAGCATCTGGATGAGCTATAGAATGATTCTCTCTGGGAGATGTAGTTTTTCAGTTATTTATTGTTTTCTGGCAAAGGAATTCTTTTGTAGGGACCACTGCTGATTATCCAATAACAGATCAATCCTGCACATGAGTCTTAAAAGGTAAAAGGCCAAGTGCACCAGGAAGGGAGAATACTCTCCTCAATTGCCAAGTCATCATTTGTGTTTATGCGTGATAAGTGCCACATACTTGATTTCTGGAACTTAAGCTGGAGTTTGCCATGGTGGTAACTGTCCCTGCTGAGGCATGGCGGCCATGCTCCAAATAATAGAAGCATTGGCAATAACTGATGCTCAGAAATTTTCACATCAAGTAAATTTTTGTTGTTTGTTTGTTTAAGAGCAGGAGTTATGTCATTCAAAGTTCTGGAGCTTGAGAGGAATTGTGTTTGTACATAATGTTGAACGCAGTAAGACTAAGGAACACTAAATTAAAGACATTCTTAGTTAGCCCAACTCCATTCTTGCTTATCACCTCTCTTGTTTCTTTCTGTAACACAATAGATGTCTAAGTAAAATTAAGATATACTTTACCACTTTGGTTATATGGAACTTTCTCCTGGCCATAAAATTTGTAGAAAAGGGAATGAATATTCCATTGGAATCTGCTCTGATGTGAAGAGGCCAAATTATACTCACAGTTTATTACCTGATGACAATGGAAAAGACTGTGTTGTAGAAATTGTTTTGGAAAGTTTCTACAGCTTGCATTCATTCACTAGAACTTACTGTGGAAAAAGGGATAAGCTTATTTTTTGAAAGCTGGAAGGAAGATCAGCACCATTAGGACAACGTAAGACCACATTTTCTAGAGTAAATCTTTCTCTGTTGAGGTTGTATCTCAAGCACTGAAATGCAAGGAATTGAGAGAGGGGATGAATGTCTTCAGAAACATTTCCATATAAATGGTAGAAATTTGACCTTCTTGCAGGAGCCTAACCAAGTGTTTGAGTGAACATTAACCAAATATGTATTTCATTTTTAAAATTTTATTATTATTTATTTACGTTTAATTTACATCCAAGTTAGTTAACATATAGTGTAATAATGATTTCAGGAACAGAATTTAGTGATTCACCACTTACATATAATACCCAGTGCTTATCCCAGCAATTGCCTTCCTCAATGCCCCTTGTCCCTTTAGCCCATCCCCCCACCCACCACCCCTCCAACAACCCTCAGGTTGTTCTCTATATTTAAGTCTCTTATGGTTTGTCTCCCTCTCTGTTTTTATATTATTTTTGCTCCCCATCCCTTATGTTCATCTGTCTTGTATCATAAATTCCACATATGAGTGAAGTCAAATGATATTTGTCTTTCTCTGACTTATTTTGCTTAGCATAATACCCTCTACTTCCATCCATGTTGTTGCAAATGGCAAGATTTCGTTATTTTTGATCACTGAGTAGTATTCCATTATAGATGTATATACCACATCTTCTTTATCCATTCATCCATCGATGGACATTTGGGCTCCTTCCATACTTTGGCTATTGTTGATGGTGCCACTATAAACATTGGGATATATGTGCCCCTTGGAAGCAGCACTCTTGTATCCTTTGGATAAATGCCTAGTAGTGCAATTGCAGAGTCGTAGGGTAGTTCTATTTTTAATTTTTTGAGGAACCTCCATACTGTTTTCCAGAGTGGCTGCACCAGTTTGCATTCCCACCAGCCGTGCAAAAGGGTTCCTCTTTCTCCGCATCCTTGCCAACATCTGTTGTTGCCTGAGTTGTTAATGTTAGCCATTCTGACAGGTGTGAGGTGGTATCTCATTGAGGTTTTGATTTGTATTTCCCTGATGATGAGCAAAGTTGAGCATCTTTCCATGTGTCTGTTAGTCATTTGGAGGTCTTCTTTGGAAAAATGTCTATTCATGTCTTCTGCCCATTTCTTCACTGGATTATTTGTTTTTTGAGAGTTGAGTTTGATAAGTTCTTTATAGATTTTGGATAGTAACCCTTTATCTGATATGTCACTTGCAAAATATCTTCTCCCATTCTGTTGGTTGCCTCTTAGTTTTGCTGATTGTTTCCTTCACTGTGCAGAAGATTTTGATCATGATGAGGTCCCAATAGCTCATGTTTGCTTTGTTTCCTTTGCCTCTGGAGATGTGTCAAGTAAGAAGTTGCTGCAGCCGAGGTCAAAGAGGTTGTCGCCTGTTTTCTCCTCTAGTATTTTGATGGCTTCCTGTCTTATATTTAGGTCTTTCATCCATTTTGAGTTTATTTTTGTGTATGGTGTAAGAAAGTGGTCCAGATTCATTCTTCTGCAGCACCATTTACTGAAGAGGCTGTCTTTTTTTTCCATTGGATATTCTTTCCTGCTTTGTTAAAGATTAGTTGGCCATACGTTTGTGGGTCCATTTCTGGGTTCCCTATTCTGTTGCATAGATCCGGGTGTCTGTTTTTGTGCCAGTACCGTACTGTCTTGATGATTAAAGCTTTGTAATATAGCTTGAAGTCCGGAATTGTGATACCTCCAGCTTTGGTTTTCTTTTTCAAGATTGCTTTGGCTATTCGGGGTCTTTTCTGGCTCCATACAAATTTAGGATTGCTTGTTCTAGCTCTACGAAGAATGCTGATGTTATTTTGATAGGGATTGCATTGACTATGTAGATGGCTTTGCATAGTATCAACATTTTAACAGTATGTGTTCTTCCAATCCGTGAATATGGAGAGTTTTTCCATTTGGGGAGGAGTCTTCTTCAGTTTCTTTCATAGGTTTGCTATAGTTTTCAGTGTATAGATTTTTCACTCCTTTGGTTGGGTTTATTCCTAGGTATTATGGCTTTTGGTGCTCAAATATGCATTTCAAGCCAGGTGTTCACAAGTTGAAATGGACTGTAAGGACCTTGTCATCCAACAATCCTTTACAAAGTAGTACACCTAAAATAATAGATAATGTCCATGTACTGTTCAAAGGATTTTCATTATATAAACCCCTTTTCATGACCACCTTGCTTAAGAAGCATGTGCACCTATGAAGTTCCCTGGATGTCCTTGCCTGAGCACATTCGTCCCCCTGCAGTTCTCTAGAGCAAAGCCCTACTTTAAATTTTGTGTTCATCAAGGGGCACCTGGGTGGCTCAGTCGGCTAAGTGTCCAACTTCTGCTCAGGACATGGTCTCACAGTTGACGGGTTCGAGCCCTGCATGGGGCTCTGTGCTGACAGCTCGGAGCCTGGAGCCTGCTTCGGAGTCTGTGTCTCCCTCTGGCTCTGCCCCTCCCCCACTCACACTCTGTCTCTGTCTCTCAAAAATGGATAAACGCAAAAATTTTACTTTTGTGTTCATCATTTCTTTGCTTTGCTTTAAAATAGCTTTCCGTCCCCAAATAATATGTGTTGGATTTGGGCAGTTTTTCAACTTTATATAAATGTATTATATTGTATATATTATTCTGTGATTTGCTACATTTTAAAAGCCTGTTTTAAGGATTTATACACATAGTCGTATGTAATACAGTTTTATTTCCTTCTTTGTCATGGCTGCATATTGTATCTAGCTATTTAAGAATATAATATAAACTAGAAAATTCTCCTCAAAAAAGATATTTGAACTATTTCCTTTTTTTTCCTATTGCAAGTGATGTTGTTTTCTATTCTTGTATAAATCTGTTCACATGTGTACCTTTTCTCGGGAAGTGGAATTTCTGTGTCATAGGGTATTTCTTTGCTGGGAAATATCACTTTTAAATTCTATTTCTAAGTTCTAAATTTGAACTTTCAACAGCTGTTTTATAAGTTCCTACTGCTCCACATCTTTACCAACACTTGGTCCTTGTCAGGCTTTTAATTTTGTCACTTTGAGATTGTGAAATGGTATTTCATTGTGTTTTATCTTATTCATATTGCAATTGTCATTTTACTTCCCCTTTGCTTTGGAATTCAACAATGTCACAATGACATGACTGAGTGTTGGATTTCTTTTTTAAATCATGTCTAGGATAGTCTGGTCTTTCTAAATATGTCAAGTAACTTTTACTATTTTAGGAAAATTCTCAGACATTTATAAAAGTGTTTTTTCTCCCCTAGTCTCTATCTCCTCTCCTTAGGGACATGTTGTAGTCATGTTCTATGCATCTTAAACTCCATTTTATATTTTTAAATGTCCCTTAAACTCTATTTTATATTTTTCATCAAAGAGAAAAATTATTTATCTCTATAAATTGCCTTCAGCATTCAAGGATCTTGACAAAATTTAATATCCATTCCTAACAAAAACACTTGGGAAGGTATAAGCTGGTTATCCCTTAAGTCAACTTCTAACTTAGTGGGAAAATGTTATGAAGTTGTCACTAAGGTCAAGAACAAGGTGAGAAGTCTCACTTATTTCCGTTCCTATTCAGTACTATGCTGGAAGTATGGGCCAATGCAATTTTTTTTTTTTAAGGAAAATAACTAGAAACATAGCAACTGGAAAAGAAGATACAAAACTATCTCTACTAGCAGATGACATGGTAACATGTCTGAAACATCTAAGAGAATCAAGGATGCAAACAATAAAGCAAGTTCAGTAAGAGAGTAGAATAGAAAATGAGTACACAAAGTCAATGTGGATACAGACGTAACCAGTTGGAAGAGAAAACCCCACTTACCATAGCAACAGATAAGATACACATCCTGGGAATAAACATAACAAGATATACAAAAAACAATGTGAGGACTTTAGCACACTTCTGAAAGTGGAGGTGAATAAATGTAAAACCATACCTTGTCTGTGGATGTCAATCCTTCTTTTTTTTCTTAATATGAAATTTATTGTCAAATTGGTTTCCATACAACACCCAGTGCTCATCCCAAAAGGTGCCCTCCTCGATACCCATCACCCACCCTCCCCTCCCTCCCACCCCCCATCAACCCTCAGTTTGTTCTCAGTTTTTAAGAGTCTCTTATGCTTTGGCTCTCTCCCTCTCTAACCTCTTTTTTTTTTTGGTCAATCCTTCTTAAGTTAACATAGAAATTTAGCATAATCCCAACACAAATAGCAAAGTTTTTTCTTTAAGCAAAACAAACAAACAAACAAAAAAACCCAAAACCCAAAAACTTAGAAATTCATATTGCAAAAAGCATATTAGAATACGCATGGTATTCAAAAAAAATACAGAATAGTGGGTAGAGAGGGAAAAAGCATGAATGGGAAATAGTCCTTTCAGATATTAAAGCAAATTATGAAGGCTATATATGTATGTATATGTATATGTATTTATAAAAACTTATTTATTTATTTTGAGAGGGGTGGGGAGGGGCAGAGAATGAGAGAGAGAGAGTGGGAATCCCAAGCTGGCTCCAAGCTGTCAGCACTGAGCCCCACATGGGGCTGAATCTCACAAAGCACGAGATCATGACCTGAGCTGAATTCAAGAGTCTGATGTTCAACCAACTGAGCCACCCAGGTGCCCCATAAAGCTTCTGTATTTACAACACTGCCGCTTGGACACGAAGGTAGACACAAAAGTGGAATAAACAAAAATTCAGAAATAACACAACTACTTAAAAATATAAAAGTGCCATCTCAAAAGGGACTTTTCAATAAATAAAGTTGGAACAACTAACTATGCATTCAGAGAATAAGGAAATTGGGTCCATATGTCAAATACCAGCATAGGTTCCAAATAGAGAAGAAATCTACGTATAAAAAAAATTAAAGCCACACAGACACAAGAAGAATGCACAGATGGAGTTTTATACAACCCAAGTCTGAGAACTTAACTATGACTAATTACAAGTCAAAATCCAGATAACTACATAACATATTAAAATACTATAAGCAGTGGCAAAAGACAAATGAGGAAATAAGAGAAATATTTGCAAAATATACCATAGACAAAGAATTAATATAAAGATCTTTTAAGAATACATAAAAAATCCAGGGGAGCCTGGGTGGCTCAGTTGGGTAAGCATCCAGCTTCAACTCAGGTCATGATCTCGCGGCTTGTGAGTTTGAGCCCCGCTGCAGGTTCTGTGTTGACAGCTCAGAGCCTGGAGCCTGCTTTGGGTTCTGTGTCTCCCCGTCTTTCTGCCCTTCCCCTGCTCACATTCTGTGTCTCTCTGTCTCTCAATAATAAATAAACGTTAAAAAAAATTTTATAAAAAAAAAAAAAAAGAAAGAGAAAAACCCAGCGACACCTGGATGTCTAGAACACTTACTCCTTACATTGTGGCTCTGAGGCACCATTTCTTGCTAAAGGGAACTAGAGATTCTTGGAGAAAAGGCTGATTGTAGGTCTGACACAGGGAAGGCACGTGGCAAGCCTAGTCCCTCTTTTTTTGTGCAGAAAGCAAAGCAGTGTTCAAACACTGACAGAGAGTTAACAAAAGGACAAGAATCAACTCAAAGAGAGTCATACTGGCCACATTTGGGGGAAACTTAAGCGCAACAAAAGCCAATAATGAATTAGAAAACACTGCATGAAAAACGGAATCTAGAGCCCATAATGTTACTCAAAATATGGGGAGGGGAGGGGCAGGGGGGCTCTTCTTTGTAGAAGATGCCAGCTGACACACATGCAAGAAATAACAGAATTAGAAAATCATGGCTTTGCATCAATCTCAAATTTTCACAACTGTTTTAGTCTGGAGTCATCAATGGATTTTGAAATCGGTGGTAGAACGCTGTTGTGGAATTAGCCTAGCAAACCTACTGGGAACAGCATTACAGGCAAAGGGACTAACAATGGTTACATTAAGCAGGAGTAAGTAGGATATGAATCATACTGAAGGGGCCATAGAGGAGTAGAGCGAGGGAAAGAGGGAGGAGGAGAGGAGGCAGTCAGGTGGCTAGATCATGTGGAGACTTGAAGGCAATTGTAAGGACTGGCTTTTGTCACATTGAAATGGGGAACAATGACAGGGTTTTGAGCAAGAGAGTGGTATAATCTGGCTTAAATTTCAAAAAACAAAGTCGCTCTCCGAATAGTCCGGAGGGGACAAGGAGAAAAGAAGAGACACCTGTCAGGATGGTATTGCTGTCATAAGCACGGGGAATCTAAACAAGAGTGTTGCTTAAATGTGAGTGTAAACACACATCACACAAATGTGAGTGTGATGGCTAATTGTATGTATCACCTTGATTGCATCATCATGGAGTATCCAGATATTTAGCTAAATGTGATTTCTGGGCGTGTCTTTGAGAGTTTTCCCCAGTGACATTAGAAGTTGAATCAGTGGTCTCAGCAAAGCAGATTGCCTTCTCCAAGGTGGGTGGACAGTATCCAATCCGTTGAGGAAGCGAGGAGAACAAAAGGTAGAGGAAGGGAGACCGTGTCCCTTTTCAGCCTGACTGAGCTGAGACATTGTTCTTTGCTTGTCCTTACCTGAGAAGTACACCATCAGCTCCCCTGTCTCAGAACTTTGGACTTGGACGCCACCTGCTTTCCCGGGTGTCCAGCTTGCTGATAGAAGATGGTGAGACCTCTCAGCCTCCCTAACTGCGTGAACCCATGTTCCCCGGAGGGCCCTGTCTAATACACAAAGATAGAATTAATGGCAAAGAACACATTTTCTTTATACAATTTGTGAATACTGCACACATCGGGAACCCGACACAGGGCTTGAACTCAGACCAGTGAGATCATAACTTGAGCCAATGTTGAGAGTTGGACGCTTAACTGACTGAGCCACCTAGGTGCCCTGAGAATGTACTTTTGTAGGAATTAAGGTAGACAACGTAAAATGACATTTCATAGAAGACTACCGTGAGAAAAAAATCAATGTACTATAGCACTTTCCCGAGATGTTCCAAGCAATCAGGATGTGCAAAATGAAATTTTAGGGAGAGGCCACTGACATTGACATCGCCAATGACTTTGTGAACATTAAAAAAAAAAATGTTTTCTTCTTTTTTTTTTTTTTCTTTTTCGGACAGTGAGGATACACTTTATTTATTTTTAGCTTTGGCATTTCATTAGTAGGAGAATACAACCTTAGTAATAAACTTATGTTTCCGGCACATCCAATAGCTCCCTTGGCTATTGGAATGGGCTTTGAAGACTTGATGGGTACAGGTTGTAAAAGGATGCACAGAGGGCCAGGGAGAAATAAAAGCATGTGTTAGCACAGTAAGGTGAATTGTTGAGAAATAGGAATCATTATCTTGGTTCCAAAACCGAACATGTCTGCTTTCTCTCTTTAACGCTAAGACCTGAACGCTTCAGTCCTGTCTCAACAAACTTCCACCCAACAATTCAATGTTTTACGTGAAACAATTTTCCAATCCGCCGTGTTGTGATTTGTGTGTGCGTGTTGGTTTGTTTTGCCATTGTATTACCCAGTGACAAGTTTACATAAAACATCTAGAAAATTCACAATCCGTTAAGAAAAATAATCTCAAAGGTGAACGTTACCAAACGCACAATGCTGCAATTTCTCCCAGATGCACACATTTTACTTGTGAGGAGAGCCCATGATAGGCCAGTAGGGACGAAGAAGAAATAACTGGAACGGCTAAAACAATTCTGTAATGTAATGGTTTCATTGTCATCATTTCAGGAGCTCACATCTGTGATGATGCTGAATCTGCTACTAATTACATAAGGCCGTCACAGGAAATAAAACATCTGGACCAAAATCATGGCTGAGATAACCATCAGAAACATGACCTAGCTTTCACACTTTCTTTTCACTTGACAAGGCTTTATGAAGGGTCCTTTTCTCCCTTAAATATTTCTGAAACAAGATTATTACCATAAATATCTATGCTATCCATCTCCTTCTATAGGGATATAATAGTATAGATAAATAATTAATTAGTATAAATAGTATATTATTAGTATTATTTACATAATATAATTATTCTATGATATAATATAATATAATATATAATATATATTAATTAGTATAATTCGTATATAAATAGTATAAATAAATAATTCCAGATTAGTTCTATTAAAATCTTTTTTCCTCTGATAATCTAGAAAATTAATCTTCTTTCATATCTACCTCGGAGGGGGGGGCAACATTGACCTTTTTTCATCTTGTAATTCTCCCAGTTCTTTTGTTTGTTTGTTTTAATGTTCATTTATTTTTGAGAGAGAAAAAGAGACTAGGTGAGAGCGGAAGAGGGGCAGAAAGAGAGAGAGAGAGAGAGAGAGAGAATCGGAAGCAGGCTTCAGGCCCTGAGCTGTCAGCACATAGCCTGGTGCAGGGCTTGAACTCACAGACTGTGAGATCATGACCTGAGCTGAAGCTGGACGCTTAACTAAGCCACCCTGGTGACCCAGTTCTTTTTATTTTGTTTTATTTTTTTATTTTTTAGAGAGAGAGGGGGTGAGAGTGGGGGAGAAGGGCACAGGGAGAGAGGGAATCTTAGGCAGGCTATACGCCCAGTGTGGAGCCCAGCTCAGGGCTCGATTCCACAACCCTGTAACCTAAGCCAAAATCAGGAGGTGGTCGCTCAACTGACTGAGTCATAAGTCACCCAGGCACCGCTCCCCCATAGTTCTTACCACTTTATATATATATATATGTGTGTGTGTGTGTGTGTATGTGTATTTATTTATTTTATTTAAAACAATTTTTTAACGTTTATTTTTGAGAGACAGAGAGACAACATGAGCAGGGGAGAGGCAGAGAGAGATACACCAGAATCTGAAGCATGCTCCAGGCTCTGAGCTGTCAGCCCGGAGCCCACATGGGGCGTGGGGCTCGAACTCACAAACCTGGAGATCATGACCTGAGCCAAAGTAGGATTCTTAACTGACTGAGCCACCCAGGTGCCCCCTTACTATTATATTTTTAAGGAGTTTCTTCCTGTCTCATTTCTTTGGCAGCCTAGTGATATAAATATCTTACAATGTCCTCCTTAAAAGTTTGAAATCATCTTTACCTGGCGCTAACACTGTAGAATGGCATCGGGTTCTATATTAATGATCAAGAATAACATTCAAACAAATAAACTCTTCAGGGTAAAAATAAAAAAGCATAGTTTTTTATTTTGTTTTGGGAGAGGGTTCATAAAGGAGAGGAACTTGAGACACATCATGGTGGGGAGGGGTGCTACAAGATTCTGACCTGAAGCCAAAATCGTTCAATATAGTTAGTAAGTGTCACCATCCTCTAGAAATGATCCAATTCTTCCTCTCTTTCCCATATTCATACAAAGAGGAAATTGAGACCTCTGCTGTCGGTTATCGTCAGTCAGACTTTTCACGGTATGGGTTTCCTCTGCATTATTTCAGCTAAATATTAGCTTTTATCTATTCACTGAAAATGCATGGGTGTGTAAGGCCTGGCGTTTTCCTGGATGTATGCTCAACATTAGTCTGCCCTGGCTTAGTCGCATAAACAGCCAAACATATTTGGAGTTTTTTTGTTGTGTCATTCTGCTTGAAAACAAGAAAGTTTAAGAGTGAATAAAATAAAATAAAACAAAATAAAATAAAATAAAATAAGATAAAATAAGATAAAATAATATAAAATAAAATAAAATAAAAATGTACTTATATGTAGTTCACATTCTAGCTGGGAAGAAGGCTAACTAACAAAAAGTTAAGTTGATAACGATTCAAGGAGAGAGAGGAGTTTCCTTTGTGTTATTTTTCAGAGACTGATGATTTATGTTGAATTTCAGTATAATTATGCATTTATATTTATATATAATCACTAAATAAATATTTAGAAGGAATGGGCAGATAATATGATTATGTTTGTTACCCTTTGAGCTGTTACCTTTGGTTTCCACCCAGAGTTTTACGTTTTTTTGTCTTGTTTTGTTTTTCCCTAGAAACATAACATTTTCCCCAGCTTTACTGACGTATGATTGACAAATAATACTCACTTATGTGAGCGCCTGGGTGACTCAGTCGGTTGAGTGTCTGACTCTTGGTTTTGGCTCAGGTCATGATCTAACAGTTCATGGGTTCGAGCCCCCACATCAGGCTCTGTGCTGGGAGCACGGAGCCTGCTTGGAATTCTCTGTCTCCCTCTCTCTCTATCCCTCCCCTGCTCATGTGCACACTCACTCTCCATCTAAATAAACATCAAAAATTAGTTATATTTAGGTTGTACATGTGATCTTTTGTAAGGTGTACAACATGGTGATTTAATATATACATAATACTGTAATATGATTATATATTTTTTTAATTATTTGTTTTGTGGGGTAGGCACCAGGTCTGTTTGGCCACAAGGCTATTGATAACAACAAAAATGGAGGAATGTTGAGATTGTTCTTTGACACAATTCTACAATAAGAATTCTTGTAAAGATTTCATTATTTATTGACATTTTATTTTGGGGGGATAAATTTTCAAAATATAAATTAGCTAAAATGATGGATGTGCCATATGCAGTTTTCAAACAGAAGGCATCAGTTTGTGTTCCTACCAACACTATACAAATGTGCCCCATCTCTATTAACCTCACTAGCTCTGGAAGTTACTATTTATTTTAAATATTTCAAATCTGATAGAAAAAGTGTTATTTTATTGCTGTCTTAATTTACATTTTCCTCTTTACTGGTGAAGAGTATATGCTTAATGTATTTATCAAAAATTTGAATTTCTTTTTAAAAAATAAATTTATTTATTTATTTATTTATTTATTTAAGTAGGCTCCACACCCAACGTGGGGCTTGAACTCATGACCTTGAGATCAAGAGTCACATACTATATACCAACTGATTCAGCCAGTTGCCTCTTCAATAGAAGAATTTCTATTCTTCTATTGAAAGATTTATTTTATTAATTCTAAGAACTTGTACAATCGTTTTTATTGTTGACGTATCATCTTTATTTCAGAAAAGAGATAATTTTGTGTTTTTAATTTTTACAGTGCTTTTCTGTGTTCTCTCCAAACTATGTCCTCCAGTTTTAAAATTCTTTTTTTTTCAACGTTTATTTATTTTTGGGACAGAGAGAGACAAAACATGAACGGGGGAGGGGCAGAGAGAGAGGGAGACACAGAATCAGAAACAGGCTCCAGGCCCTGAGCCATCAGCCCAGAGCCTGACGCGGGGCTTGAACTCCCGGACCGTGAGATCATGACCTGGCTGAAGTCGGACGCTTAACCGACTGCGCCACCCAGGCGCCCCATATGTCCTCCAGTTTTAACTGAAGTGATCAAGCCTTTCATCCCTCCTGCCATTTTCCTATTCTGATTGAATTTCTTATGGAAGGTTTGAAGGAAAATGCTAACACTTCTATGACAGAGCAACCAGTTCTAGTCACAAATCAGTCCAAAACCACGTCCAGAGGGGTAATGGTGTACTTTAGAACGTGGAAAGGGACTTTTTAATTAAAATGGAAGACAGCAATTATCCCCATATTTTACAGAGAGCATGAGATAGCAGACCACTCATGAGTCCACCGAGGACGTGCAGAGGTGTTGCAAAATGGGTTCTTACCCATATCGGTACACACACACACACACACGCACGCACACACAGAGCTGAGAGTTTTTTATTCTTTCAACAAGCATTTATGGATACAGGCATTCTTCTAGGCTCTAGGAATACTGAACTGACAGAGCAGATAAAAGTCCTTGCCTTTATGGTTGATATTTTCTAGTGAGTGAAGAAACAGTGAGCAGCATCATTAGAATTTTAAGTAAAATATGTAGTATAGTAGAGGATGGTAAATAATAGGGGAAAAATTAAAGCAGGAAAGGAGACAGGAAATTCTTCCCAGAAGAGAGTTGAGATCTTAAATAGAGTGGCCAAGGAAAGCTTCGTTGAGAAGGAGGCAATCAAATAGGACTTGAAAGAAGTGGGGAAGCAAACCATGAAGGTATCTGGGGGAAGAGGCAGAGGGAATAACAAATGAAAGCCTCAAATCAGGAGCAAATCCAGCAGCAAGATTAAGAGGCAGGAAGTGAATGGGCGAGGGAGGGGCTGAGCAGCAGCGAATGAGCTCAAAGAGGTCATGGAGGGCAGGATCTCTGAGAGCCTTGTCCACAGTTCAGAAAAAAATTTTTTTAATGTTTATTTATTTCTGAGACAGAGAGAGACACAGCGTGAACAGGGGAGGGGCAGAGAGAGAGGGAGACACAGAATCCAAAGCAGGGTCCAGGATCTGAGCTGTCAGCACAGAGCCCCACATGGGGCTCAAACTCACAAACCGTGAGATCATGACCTGAGCCAAAGCCAGATGCTTAACTGACTGAGCCACCCAGGCACCCCACCTTGTCCATAGTTTTAAGGATGACTTAGGCAAGAAGCCATTGGAGGTTCTGCAAAGAGCAGCGTTATAATGTGAGTTACCTTTTCACAAGACCACCCCAGCTACAGTGTTGAGAGAGAAAAACAAATCAGGGAAATCTTTTATACCTATAATAAGAACTATAATCCCTATGAGAGATGATGCCATCTTGGGCTAAGGTGGTAGAGATGACAAGAAGTCTTCAAATTCCAGATATATTTTGAAGGATAAACCAGTAGGAGTGTGGATGGATTGGTATGAGTGATTAGGGAAAGTAGGAGTTGAGGGTAACTCCAGCAGTCCAGATTTTGGGCCTGAGCATTTATAAGGATAGAGCTGTCCAGTTGGTTGTTTGGTACCCATCCCTCATATGTAGGGAAGGGGATATGGAACTATTTTGTCCACCTTTTCCAAAGTCATTTGATGTTTTAGGGGATAGCTATCCACACAATTAGCCAAAAGCTTTAGTTTTCAATTTAAAGATTATTCCCTGATTCTCACAGTCCATTTTGTTGATCTTAATTTTAGAGCTACTGTAGCATGGTTGGATTTTATGTATAATTATTATTTTTTTGGTTTCCTTCTTACCTCTGTATTTCCATCTCATCTCTAATAGTTTTCAAATAGATCAGTGTGTTCTTAGGACATACTCTTTTGTCTCTATACCTTTGTGTTGGGTGTGGGGGGTGGGTAATTTTCACAGTTGTAATTGAATATTTAATTGCAGAAGTATTGCTTATTTCCCTTGCTAGAATATGTAATTCACGAGGGCAGGACAATGTCTGTTTGTTCATTGCAGTATGCCCACATTTGTCACACTGCCTGATTTATAATTGTTTCTTAATAAATGTTGACATTCCAAATGTATGCATAAATTATATAGGTATTTTAGTGGGGCCGTGTTGTGCAAAGCTTGGGGAAACTAGGCAGGGAAATTTTCATTTCAATCAAATTTACCATGTTTATTCTCTAAGAACATAATCTCGTTTGGGGGCTCATTATTTTTTAAAATTTTTAAAAAAATGTTTACTTTTAAGAGAGACAGAGCATGAGCAGGGAGGGGCAGAGAGAGAGGGAGACACAGAGTCTGAAACAGACTCCAGGCTCTGAGCTGTCAGCACAGAACCTGACACAGGGCTCGAACCCACAAACCGGGAGATCATGTCCTGAGCAGAATTCAGATGCCACCCACACACCCCTGGTGCTCATTATTAATGGTACTAGTTGTTTGTTTCAGTTTGAGATTCTGAATGTTCTGGTGCTCTGCTTTCCTATCCCCAAGTGGTTAACTAATATGTAGCATGAAATGACTTCACTCTTCTTTTCTCGGTTCCTTACCCTAATTAAGGCAGCACCTTAAAGGTTATTGTGACAGTAGGGTTAATAGAATGCAGGATACACAGTTACATTTGGATTTCAGTTAAACAATGGGTGTCATGAATTTTTAATTGTTAAATCTGGCAGCTGTCTGTGATAGTGATGCCGATGCTTCTGTTCATGGTGGCTTTTTAGTCTCACTCTAAGAGTTAACAGAAAAACAGCTTCCTGGCAGCTTCCCTCTTATGGGCCCGTACAGAACCTGGCATGGTAGCATTTAGAAAAATCAACCTCCCCGGCTATAAAATGTGCCTCCGCTCACTCTTGGTAAATGGACGTGAAAATTTGAATTTGACTAATGCGTGCAGGATGGTACCATCGCCATATTCTAGATTTTCTTGGTTACACGAGCTTTCCTGCCAGAGTAAATTTTGCTGTGATATTTTGGACAGAGTCTTGTCTGCTCGGATCAAGGAAATCAAGTATCCCAGGGTCGTGGTGTCCTCTCATGGAGCTCTCCTTTCTTACGAGGTCACTAAGACCCCAGTTTGTCCTGAATTAGCACCATTTTCCTCTCACAGTTGTCTTGTTGAGCTGTATTTCCTATCCGCTTAAGGAGACAGGAAATGAGAAATCTAAATTTCATAGACGCACATTAATTCTTCGCTTTGTTCAATATGTTTGACTTCATACAATTTTGGATCCATGAATTATTCACTGAGTCAATGAATATTTAGTGGGTGGCTACCATGTGCCCACTAATGTTTTAAGAATTACGAATGCTACGTGATACAACAACATAAAGTAATCGATGCAGGTGAAATATTTTCTTATAAATTACTTGGTGTATCAAGTCTTATTCCTAGAGTAATGATGCCCTCTTGTGGCTCTAGACCTCTGCCAAACCATTTCTTCCCCATTTCTTCTGGAATTCAGGGTGCTTATTAGGAAACGCCATGACGTGTTTGTATGTTAATTTAATATTAACCAATTATAGCAGATAATTAATTAATTGTATTAATTAATATATGTTAATTAATATTTAATATATTATCATTGATACAATTAATTAATTATAACTGTGATAATTAATTATAATAGAGAAATTCACATTAAGTCAACTTTCAACTCACTCTATATCCTAGGACATAGATTTCCAAGAAATAAAAATTTACCTGGAATCCAATTTTTTTTTTTTTCTGTTGGGAAAGTAACATCATTAATTTGGTGACAGAACATCTGTGTGAGCGTGTAGTTTATTCGTGGCACTTATATTGTGTAAAGTCACTAAGAACACAGAATTAGTGAATACTGAACTGTTGATTTAGAGACAATTTGGAGTTAGGTGTCTGTGAACCTCTGGTCACATTTTTGGTCAAGTGATCAGTATATCTTTTTTTATGTATTTTCTGTTTAAAGACACTGAATTAAGTATATAGGGTTGGTTCATTAACATTATAAGATTCATTAACAGCCAACAGCACTCCAGCTCACGCCGGAAGGAAGTTTATCAAAGTCATGTATTTTCTCCAGTAGGCACATCACAGCCTTCTTGCCCTTAGGAACACCACTAGACAGCACTTCAGCGCTGCTCTTGAGGATCGTTTTAGACAGTGACCTCACCAGCAAAAAGCACAAATTGCGCACAAAATACCCCTTGTACTAAATAAACCACAGAAAGGACATTCGTTTGGTTTTATGGGAGTGGAATCAAGAAGGGAGAGCATTGGCTTGCTTGCCCTCAGCTGGGAACATGTGCCTCAAGCAACTCCGTGCATGTCCACAAATGACCATGAAAGCCTCATGAGTATTGATTTTGAGTGTGCAAGTACATTTTAGCCAATAAGTGAATTGAATTTGCCAATCAGAATTCATGAATAATGAAGATCAGTTGTGTACACGATAGTTTCTGAGAGATTTAGGGATGTGAGGTTAGGAAAAAGCTCAAGAATAACTATGGTTTTTCCCCCTACCAAACAAAACAATATAAAACAAAACAAAAAAAAGTTACAATCTTGTTCCTAAAAATAAAGCGACAAAGGGCCAACTAAAGTGATAATTGCCTTCATCTCTGCTTTGAAGGAAAAAGCATACTTTGAGTATTGTTTCTGACTCATCTCTGCACACTTTCAGAAGAATATTGGCCAGGATGGATGTCCCTGTTATATTGTTAATTCAAAACGATGCAAGTTGAAGGTAAAGATAATCCAACTGTAATAAATTTAAGAAAAAAAGTATGTTGGTGTTAGCACATTGAAAGACTCATTCATAACAATATATTAATATTTTTTACTTAAAATGGGTTAAGATAGGGAAAAGGATAATAATATCTTGGGCCAAACTCTCTAAATTAGAATCCCGGTTCAGCCATTAAGTAACGTGTGACGTTTCCGATAACCTAACCTCTCTGTGCCTTAATATCTCCATCTCTAAAGTGAGTATAATAGTGTCTGTCTCGATTGCCAGTTTCCTCCTTAAAATATCTGGCAAATTCGGGACACCTGGGTGGCTCAGTGGGTTAAGCCTCCGACTTCAGCTCAAGTCATGATCTCACAGTTTGTAAGTTCGAACCCCACATCGGGCTCTGTGCTGATAGTTCAGAGCCTGGAGCCTGCCTCAGATTCTGTGTCTCCCTCTCTCTCTGCTCCTCCCCTACTCATGATCTGTCTGTGTCTTTCTCTGTCTCAAAAATAAATAAACATTTAAAAAAAATAGTTGGCAAATTCTGAACTTTGCCAGGTCAAGATACTATAAACTAAGCCAAAGACTTCTGAAAAGTAGAACAGACTTTATGTAGCCTAGGGATGTTAAAGAGACAAAGACTTGATTTTAGAGCTCACCAAAGATGTCTCTAGAGAACATACTGAGCTTCTAGTTGAAAGCCCTGAAAGACTATCTCAGGAACAGGGTGAGCAGAGGTAGGCTATTCCTCAGCAAAAATGAAACCTACACTTAGCTGAGCATCTCATTAGGATTGAAGGGATCTAACTCCACTCTATTTTTTTTTAAGTTTTTATTTATTTTGAGAGAGAGAGAGAGAGAGCAGGGGAGGGGCAGAGAGAGAGAATCCCAAGCAGGCTCCGCACTGTCAGCGCAGAGTTCCATGTGGGGCTTGAACTCAAGAACTGGGAGATCATGACCTGAGCCCAAATCAAGAGTTGCTGCTTAACCAACGAGCCACCCTGGTACCCTGTCTAACCCCACCCTATTTTGCCTGCCAGAGGAAAAGACATCGTATGGAGCCTCTCCAGTTCTGATGTGACTGACATGACTGAAAACCAAAATAAAAAGTCCAATAAAAGCAGGTGATCAGAACATTGGAGTTAACAGATAAAGACTTAAAAATCAGCATGATTTTAGTTAAGTTAAGTTAAGAAAAGAGGGGAAAATAGAAAACATCTCCCTGGAGAGACAGAAATTTTAGTACTAGAAGAACACGGTACATCAAATGAGGAACTCAAGGGCTGGCTTTAAGAACAAATTAGATGCAGTAAAAGACAAGACAGTCAACCAGAAGCCATGCCAATACAACATATCTGAAATGAAGGACAGAGAGAGAAAAAAGGAGGCAAACGTAGAAAGAAGTTTGAGAGACACATTAGGCATAGTGAAAAGATCTAACCTACATTACTTTGGAGTTCCAGAGGCAAAAAGAGAGAAAGTCAGGGAAAAACAATTCTTGTAAAGAAAATGGTGAAGAATTTCCTCCAATCTGTGAAGTAAACTAGCTTATGGATAAAGTCAAGAAGTTTAAAAATTCCCAAGCAGGATAAACAAAAATGAAACTTCCTTTAGCTATACCTTAGTTGATGAAAATTGAAGCAAAAAGGGGGTGCCTGGCCGGAGTAGAATATGAGACTCTTGATCTGGGGGTTGTGAATTTGAACCCCACATTGGGTGTAGACATTACTTAAAAATAAAATGTTTAAAAAAAAACTGACTCAGTCGGTTGAGCGTCTCACTCTTGGTTTTGGCTCAGGTCATGATCCCAGGGGTTGTGGATTGAGCCTTGCATCAGGCTTGGCATTGTGTGTGAGCCTGTTTAGGATTTTCTCCTCCCTCCTCTCTCTTTCTCTCTCTCTCTCCTTCTGCTCCTCTCCCACACTTGCCACCCTCTCTATCTCTAAAAGAAATAAAAGTGAAAAAGAAAAAGAAAATTGAAGAAAAAAATCTTAAAAACATCTAAAAGAAAATAATACATATTTTCTTAGAGGAACAAAACTAAGACTGAAACTGAGTTCTTTTTTCTTTAACGTTTATTTATTTTTGAGAGAGAGAGAGAGACAGAGACAGAATGAGGGTGGGGAGGGGCAGAGAGAGGGAGACACAGAATTGAAAGCAGGCTCTAGGGTGAGCCTGATGTGGGGCTCAAGCTCACGAATCATGAGATCATGACCTGAGCCAAAGTTGGACACTTAACAGACTGAGCCACCCAGGCGCCCCAAAACTGACTTCTTAACAGAAGACAAATAGGCACTAGAAATAGAAGGATATACATGTTTATGGATTACTCTGTATATTAAAAATCAGTACTCAAAATATATTAAAACTATTGATTTCCCACAAATTCATTTATGAATTCAAAATATTCAGGCAAAATTCCAGCAAAGGTGTGTGTGTGTGTGTGTGTGTGTGTGTGTGTGTAGTTGACAAAGTCACTCCAAAACATGTATGTAAATGTAAATGGTGAAAAACAGACAAGGTGATCTTAGAGGGTAAGGGCATACGAGGGCACTTACACTGTTAGATACCAGACCTATTATAAAATCACAGTAATCTAGCCAGTATAGTATTTACCTCAGTACAGATAAGCCAATAGATAGTTTGTACAATCCAGAAAAAGACTCTCACATTTATCTGACTTATGAGAAAAGTGTCACTGCCCCACAGTAAGGGTGGACTTTTCAATATATGGAAAAATTGGTTATCCCTGTGGAAAAATTGATGAATGAATGAAGAAAAAGTGGTGTGCATATACAATGGAATATTATTCAGCCATAAAAAGAAGGAAATCTTGCCATTTGTGACAACATGGATGGACCTTGAGTGCATGACACTAAGCGAAAGAAGTCAGATGGAGAAAGATAAACACCAAATGATCTTACTTACGTGTGGAATCTAAAATTAAAAAAAAAAGCCAAAATACAAAAACAAAAGCAAACCTAAGCTCATGAATACAGAGAACAGATTGGTGGTTGCTTGGGAGTGGGGAGCTGGTGTGTGTGTTGGGAGTGAAATGGGTAGAGGGAGTTAAAAAGTACAAACTTTCAGCTATAAAACAAATAAGCCCTGGGGATGTAATGTATAGCGTTACATATGGTGACTACAGTTAATAACACTGTATTTTAAATTTGAAAGTTCCTAAGAGGGTAAGTGGCTCTTAAAAGTTTCATCACAAGAAAACACAATTTGTAACTCTGTGATGAGTGTTAAGGAGACTTATTGTGGTGATCTTTTAGCAATTTGCACAAATATGAAATCATTATGCTGCACACATGAAACTAAAATGATATTATACGTCCATTTTATCTACATTAGAAAATAAAGTGTATGTTATGTTAAAAAAGAATCCTTATGCCTAAATTCTGATATATGATAGACCTTAATGTAAAAGTATACCAACGTTGCTTTTAGACAAAAGATTAGACGGTTACTTCATAAACTTGGCATATAGAAAGTTAGTTGTTTTTAAAGGACACGAAAATCACTTACCGTAAAAAAACGATGCTGATTAATTGGACTACATTAAAATGTTAAACTTCTGTTAATCAAAAGACGCCTTTTTAAAATTTTAAAAATTTTGTTTAATGTTTATTTTTGAGAGAGAGAGAGAGCGCGCGTGCGCAAGTGGGGGAGGGGGCAGAGAGAGAGAGACATACACACACAGAATCCAAAGGAGGCTCCAGGCTCTGAGCCGTCAGCACAGAGCCTGATGTGGGGCTCGAATTCACAAACTGTGAGATCATGACCTGAGCCAAAGTTGGACACTCAACCGACTGAGCCACCCAGGCACCCCAAAAGACACCTATAAGAGAGTTAAAAAAGCAAGTCACAGAGTGGGTGAAGATAGTACAAAATATATATTCAACAGAGGACTCATATCTAGGATATGTAAAAAACTTCCACAAAATCAACCAGTTGACCCAGGAGAAAAATGATCAAAAGCCTTTTGACATTTATTTCACGAGAGAACCTTCCAACGGCCCATAAAAACATGAAATGTGCTCAACTTTCTTAGCCATCAAGACATGCAAATTAGAACACACCCACAAGACTACCAATAAACAGACAAAAGCAAGCAGTACCAATTGTTGGAGAGAATGTGGAAGGACTTGATGTCTTGTTTGCTGCTGGTGACATGGGCCCTTTGGAAAACTCTTTGGCCATGTCTGCTAGAGCAGAACATAGGAATATCTTTTGACACCGCTGTTTCACTCTGAGGCACAAACTCAACAGGAAGGCTTACAAATGTTCACCTAACGTAATGTATAAAAAGGTCCATAGTAGCGTTTTGTCATAGGCCCAAACTGGAAACAACCTAAAGGCCTATCAAAAGTAGTAGATTGACAAGAATGGAATACTGTACAGAAATTAAAATGACTGAACCTGAACTACAGGAAACACCATAATGTGAATATCACAATTATGTTGAGGAAGAGTCCAGACACAAGCCATTACACAGCAAGCATGATTGCGTGTATATAAATTTCCAAAACAGGCCAAAATAATCTGCAGGGTAAAAAGTCAGCCTAAGTGGTTACTTGCCCTTGGGAGAGAGAGGTAACTGAGGGCACAGATGTTGTGGCTTCTGTGGTGATGACATTTTTGCATTCTTACCAGCATATTGGTTACATAGGAATGTTAATTTCATGAAAAGTCATCGATCTGCACACTGTGACAAGCCTTTTGTGTTTGTATTGAAAGTTAAATAAAAATCTTGCTTACAAAATAGTGCTTATCATCCATCAGTTTGTTGGGAATATCACTTCATTTAACATAAGTTCTCAGAGGGGCGCCTGGGTGGCTCAGTCGGTTTAGCATCCGACTTTGGCTCAGGTCACGATCTCACGGTCCATGGGTTCGAGCCCCACGTCGGGCTCTGTGCTGACAGCTCAGAGCCTGGAGCCTGTTTCAGATTCTGTGTCTCCTTCTCTCTCTGACCCTCCCCCTGTTCATGCTCTGTCTCTCTCTGTCTCAAAAATAAACGTTAAGAAAAAAATTTAAAAAAAAACATAAGTTCTCAGAACCCTGCTTACCTCAGCTTACTGCTATGTGTTATTTTTTTAACATCGACATTATTAATGCTGACTTTATACACTCTTATATTGTTTTACTTGTAACAAAGGGCAGGTATTTTGTGACTCCAAAAAAATCCAATAAATAAAAAAAATTATTGTCAAGGGTGTAGATCGGTTTCTTGGACAGAAATTGTATCTTTATCACAAGTGTGACTTTACAAGGTATGTTTTAATGTCATCTTAATTTTTTATATGTTATAATTATAATTTTTTGTAATGTTATATATTTGACATTGTCTTGCAACCCAGAGACTGTAAGCCGCAGTTCCTTCTAGGAACTGATAGGACTAATAATATGCTTTTTGAAAATGTTTTATTTATTTTTGAGAGAAAGGGTGGGGGAAGGGGCAGACAGAGAGAGTGGGGGACAGAGGATCCAAAGCGGGCTCTGCCCTGACAGCAGCCAAGACTCAGGCAGGGCTCAAACTCAGGAACTGCGAGATCATGACCTGAGCTGAAGTCAGATGCTCAACCAACTGAGCCACCCAGGTGGCCAATAATACACTTTAAAAAAAAAATTTTTTTTAACATTTATATATTTTTGAGACAGAGAGAGACAGAGCATGAACGGGGGAGGGACAGAGAGAGAGGGAGACACAGAATCAGAAGCAGGCTCCAGGCTCTGAGCCGTCAGCCCACAGCCTGACACGGGGCTCGAACTCACGGACCGCGAGATCGTGACCTGAGCTGAAGTCAGACGCTCAACCGACTGAGCCACCCAGGCGCCCCAATAATACACTTTTTTTATTGGGATGCTCTAGGATTAAATGAAGTAATTTGTGTAAAGCCTCAATATATTTCGTTATTATTATTGATATCGAGACTAATATCTTAGTCTTACATTTTTATGGAATTTTTAACTTTCCAAGTGTTTTCACAAACTTTTTCCATTCAGTGCTTGCGCCATTCCTGTGAGGTGGTGATTATATATATATTTTACAAAAATGACAACTGAATTATATTTATTTAAGAATGCAGTACAGTCATTATAGACGATAATATCATATAATCATCAAACTTGGTAAGAGTCTAGATCGTAATTGTTCCAACTACAAAAAAAGAAATGATTATTATGGAAATACGCTAGAGGTGTTCTGGCTATCATGGTAATCATATTACAGTACATAAAATGTATCAAATCAACATGTTGTTCACCTTAAATTTACACTACATGTCAAATATATTTCAATAAAAAAAAAGAATGTTCAACTGGATAATGGCAACATTTTATTTTATTTTATTATTATTACTTTTTAACATTTGCTTGTTATTGAGAGACAGAGTGTGAGCAGGGGAAGGTAGACACAGAATCCGAAGCAGGCTCCAGGCTCTGAGCTGCCAGCACAGAGCCTGTCGCAGGGCAGGGAACTCACAGATGGCGAGATAATGACCCAGGTCCCACGCCCAATGGCTGAGCCACCCACGCGCCCCAGATGATGGCAATATTTTAGCAAGAAGTTAAGTGTCTAGTTTCCTTGGTAAGCATGTTCTTGTCACTTCACTTGATATACTCAGAACTCAGGTTTGAACCCAAGGAGTTGGCTTTGCACAATTCTTTGTTTTTAAATTTTTTCTTCTGTTATGATAATTAATACTACTAACTTTTGATTGCAAAGACTCTTTATGGCAGACTTTTTTCCCCCAGAGTTTTAATTCACATTCTGAAATTTGAAAATATGGTTTAATTTCACTGAGCGTGGGAGCAATACAGTTGACCCTCAAACAACGCAAGATTTGGGGTGGTGCCCCCCACCCCTGTGCAGTGGAAAATCCATGTATAATTTTTGATTCTCCAAAAGCTTACCTGCTATTAGGGTACTGTTGACTGAAAGCCAGTTCATTAACACATATTTTGTATGTGTATTATACACTATATTCTTGCAATAAGGTAAACTAGGGACAAGAAAATGTGATTAAGAAAATCATAAAGAAAATACATTTATAGTACTCTACTGTATTTATTTAAAAATTTCAGGGGCGCCTGGGTGGCTCAGTCGGTTAAGCGGCCGACTTTGGCTCAGGTCATGATCTCGCGGTCTGTGAGTTCGAGCCCCGCGTCGGGCTCTGTGCTGACCGCTCAGAGCCTGGAGCCTGTTTCAGATTCTGTGTCTCCCTCTCTCTCTGACCCTCTCCCGTTCATGCTCTGTCTCTGTCTCAAAAATAAATAAATGTTAAAACAAAAATTAAAAAAAAAATTTCACATATAAGTGGACCCGTGCAGTTCAAATCCATGTTGCCCAAGGGTCATCCATATTTCCAAATTCCCTTAATAGAATGGTCCATTCTTTCGTTCACAAAGTGTTTCAAAGACTTAGGACAATTTTTAGAGTAGGTGAACTTTTTCCTTGTTGTCTCCTCTCAGGACCTCTCATGTATTTTTCAAGATGCCCAGTTATTTTGTGATGCCCTGACTTCTCCTTTCATAGTGGAAATGAATCATCATTATCTTTCCAAAGACATTTTCTTAATTTTCTAATAGTGAAATGTTAGTTGTTTGGCCGCAGTGACAGGTATAATGTCTACCCGGAGTTACTCACTTATATCATGAGGCAAGCACTTACCTAGTTATTAGGAGCTCAGCTTTGCCTTTCCAATTGTATATTGTTTTTGCTGTGATATATTAGTTAGTTCATGCCCAGAAATAATGCGTAAACAAGTTTTTCATGGAGCCTGGTTTTGCGTAAGAGAATTTTTACTAGTTTTAGGCAGTCAATTATCAACCTCAATCAATAAGCTTTTCCTCAGACTTATACTTTGATGGATTGGGACAAGATGGGTTATAGTAATAGTTTTGTTCTTGTTCAAAGAGAAAGAGAATGGGTGATTTATATCAACTTGTGCTTCCAGAATGGTTCAACAGAAATAGTACCTAGAATATTTTTCTGTTTGAAATATATTTACCAACCAACAAGATGAGATCCTTTAGACTAAAAGTTTTTGCCTATGTTCCCCCCACCACCCACCCCCATTGGATTGATCATTTTAACCGAATCTACTGAGTTCGTGGCTTTGGTTTGGTGATTCAAGGTTTTTAGCTACTTGCCCGTTATGACCTGTTGACCTCATTCAGCATCAACCTCCAGGCAGCAACGTGAACCTTTAGTCCTGTTGAAGCTTGAAGGAATGGACTAGAATTCCCACTCACAACTCTCCCTGACCTTCTACTTGCCAAAGGCAGATGCCTCCAGAGAGTTGGAATATTCCAAACATATTCTTCATCCGTTATCTCTATTCTGATTGAAAGCAGGTGAAGAGCCACAGGGCAGAAACTATTTAAGGAGTGTAATTTTTGTCTGAAGTTGAAGGAAGGGTGGGGGGGGGAAGGGTGAAGTTAATGGAGTGATTAAAAGTTCTCCTCCATAGCAACAGAAGTCAGCAGGCCCTGGGGGAAGTGTTAGCTCTTGCACTGGTTTTCAGCAAAGTCCTCAAGTGTATTCTCCAAGGAGGTTGATCCCTAGGCACAATTACGAAGTTGCTAAAGTTTGTTTCAGCAGTATGCGTCACTCTGTCACTGTTCCCGTCTGTTTGTTAGCACGTGTTTTCCTAGCCTTGGAAAGAGACTTTATTTCTGTTGTATGCCTCAAAAAGTTTTTTTAGTGTTTATTCATTTTTGAAAGAGAGAGACAGAGCATGAGCAGGAGGGGCAGAGAGAAACGGAGACACAGAATCTGAAACAGGCTCCAGGCAAAGAGCCTGAACCAAGCCTCGAACTCACGAACCGAGAGATCATGACCTGAGCCCGGACACTTAACCGACTGAGGCACCCAGTCACCCCTGTTTTATGCCTCTCCAATGCCTCATGGATGTGTAGACCCTGCCTTTGGGGGCAACACGCCATGGTCCAGTCCATATTATTTTAAATCAGAACTAATTAAATCAGGCCTTTGAATTAAATTACATAATATTAAATCAAATCAAATTAAACGTTTACATCGGAACCGATTGATGACATGTCATGTTCTTTCCGGGGTTATGTCTACTGAGTAAGCTGAGATAATCTTCACTTTTACAGACACACAGAGATACGTATGTCCCATTTAGTACACGAACTCAAAAGGCTAACTCAAGAAATTGTAGGAATGTCAGTCATGTTGACAGGTGGGTAAGAAAAAAAGGTTCTCCCGTGAAACTTGCACATATTTGTTTATATTCCTTTTGTTCAAATCTCTTCCTCTTATTCGTGGTGTTTTCCCTTTCTGCATGTGCTCTGCACTGGGTATGAGCTAACTCTTAGTAACGGATTTTCTATAAACCTGTAGACATTTCTGCTTCTAAAGAGATTTTCCCACAATAAAAGACACACAGATTGGATAAATACCTCTAGCAGGACCAATTAAAATCGGATGAAGAGCAAATTTGTACATCTCTTTCCCCTTGCTTTAGGTGAGGAAAAGTCCTCTATGTAGACATCACATCCATTTTTATAACACACTATTTTCTTTTTTTTTTTTTAATATATGAAATTTATTGTCAAATTGGTTTCCATACAACACCCAGTGCTCATCCCAAAAGGTGCCCTCCTCAATACCCATCACCCACCGTCCGCTCCATCCCACCCCCCATCAACCCTCAGTTTGTTCTCAGTTTTTAACAGTCTCTTATGCTTTGGCTCTCTCCCACTCTAACCTCTTTTTTTTTTTTTTCCTTCCCCTCCCCCATGGGTTTCTCTTAAGTTTCTCAGGATCCACATAAGAGTGAACACATACGGTATCTGTCTTTCTCTGTATGGCTTATTTCACTTAGCATCACACTCTCCAGTTCCATCCACGTTGCTACAAAAGGCCACATTTCATTTTTTCTCATTGCCACGTAGTATTCCATTGATAACACGCTGTTTTCATCCACAAATTCGTACTTGCAGTCATACGTTCACCTGCAAACGTCCTACAATTGCACCACTGTAGTCTCTTAATTCAATTACATCGATCTTTGACTTTTCATCAGCAGGTTTAGGCTGGCGGTACATTAAGCGTCTGTGCCCAGCAATCCGAATAAAATGTCCTCACCGCCCTCAGACCATTTTATCCATACGGATGCCTAGTGCCTGGTGTCTTCTGTTGGGGACCCTGCCAGGAGATCCTGGCCCACCAGTGACTGAGAGTCGTAATCCTCTCTTTTATCTTGAACTGTTGTCAGTCACACTGGCTCTCAAGCTGTCGTCTATTCTTTTGTCTTTCATGCAATCAACGGATTTTGCAGCTGAGATGAAAATAAGTTGAACAAACCTGTTGTGGTCCTTTCGACAGTTTGAGGAGTTGGTGGGAACCACCAATCTTTCATAGTCGTCCGTTAACATTTTTCTCACTACTCCATCTGTTATGCCATTTCAAAAGATTTTATTTATTTATGTGTTTATTTTCTTTAAAATTTTTAAATGTTTTTATTTATTTTTGAGAGACAGAGAGAGAGACAGAGAGAGAGACAGAACATGAGCAGGGGAGCAGCAGAGAGTGAGAGAGGGAGACACAGAATCCAAAGCAGGCTCCAGGCTCCATGCTGTCAGCACAGAGCCCGACACAGGGCTTGAACTCACAGACTGAGAGATCATGACCCGAGCCGAAGTTGGACGCCCAATTGACTGAGCAACCAGGAGACCCAGAAGTTGTTGTTGTTGTTTTTAAGTTTATTTATTTTTGAGAGAGAGAGAGAGAGAGACAGCCTGAGCGAGCAGGGGAGGGGCAGAAAGAGAGGGAGACACAGAATCCGAAGCAGGTTCCAGGCTCTGAGCTGTCAACACAGAGCCCGATGTGGGGCTTGAACTCATGAACCATGAGATCAGGACCTGAGCCAAAGTCAGACGCTTAACCAACTAAGCCACCCAGATGACCCTAAGTGTTTATTTATTTTTGAGAGAGAGAGAGAGGGGAAGAGAGACAGTGGGGGGGAGGGGCAGAGAGAAAGGGAGGCACAGAATCCGGAGCAGGCTCCAGGCTCTGAGCTGTCAGCACAGAGCCTGACGCGGGGCTCGAACTCACAAACTGTGAGATCATGACCTGAGCTGAAGTCAGATTGTGGTAGGGTCTCCTCCCTAAGGAAAGAAAAAAAAACAACAACAACAAACAAATATCAAGAGAACCTGACTATACGCTTAAGTGACAACCCTCTCATGACCTTGTAACATGAGACCACTTAAGCAGACTACATGTTTGCGTGTTACCATATATGGGAGACAAAGAGGTAAAAAATACATAAAAAACTACACCATGTGGTGTTCAGGGCTCAGTTCTCTGGGTACAAACCCCAACTGAGTGGTGCCAGCAGGAATAAAGTTGCTTCCTGGAAAGAAAAGCCTCGGTGTCTCAACTCTCTGTGTGAGAATCCTGCTACAGGATGCTTAACCAAACCGAGCCACCCAAGCGCCCCTCAAAAGATAATTTAAAATAACTTTTAAAATACCCTTTTTGGTTTTGAATAGTTACAGATATATAGAAAAATTATGAAGATAATACAGACAGTTCCCACTTGCCACACATCCAGTTCCTCAATTAGTAATATCTAACATTAATATGGTACATTTGTCATAAACAATGGATTGATATTGATACATTATTATTAAAAAAAACCCTATACTTTATTCAAATTTCCTTAATTTTGCCTAATGCCCTTTATCTGTTCCAGGATCCCATTCAGGATCCTTGGCTGTGACAGTTCTCAGACTTTTCTTGTTCTGATGACCTTGGCAGTTTTCAGGAGTATTGGTTAAGTAGAATATTCTTCAATTGGGGTTAGATTGATATTTTTCTCATGATTAGACTAGCTTTATGAGTTTGGGGAGTAAAACAACAAAAGCAAAGTGCCACTCTCATCACATAATATCAAGGGTAGCTGCCATCAATAAGACGTCACTATTGATATTGACCTTGAAGACCTCACTGAGGTGGTATCACGTTACTTCACAGTAAAGTTATTCTTTTTTCCTCCCTTTTTAATACTGTGCTCTTTGGAAGTAAGTCACTATATCTGGCCCACATTTAGGGAGTTATGTTCCATCTTCTTGAAGGTGAAGTGTATATATAAATGATTTAGAATTCCTCTCCATTGGAAACTTTTCTATTCTTCCACATCGAATCATTTATCATTTATTTGTATCAGCATAGACTCATGGATATTTGTTGAGATATAGGTTGGGATATAGGTTGATGTAACATTATTTTGTTGGTCAAGTCATTCTAGCTTCAGACATTGGGAGCTCTTCAGTTGACTCCTGTGTCCCTTTGACGTATGCCTATCATTGTGCTTGAGCATTTTCTTACTTTCTGGCACTATGAGATGCTCATCTTGTATACGTCCTGCTCTAGTCCTAGAACTATCCATTTCTGTGAGGAACCCTGGTACTTTTTGTTAGAGAATGGTATTAGAAAAAAAAGATCTGGGGTGCCTGGGTGGCTCAGTCAGTTAAGCGTCTGACTCTTGATTTTAGCTCAGGTCATAATCTCATGGTTGTGAGACCGAGTCCCACATCAGGCCCTGGGCTGACAGTGCAGACCCTGCTTGGGATTCTCTCTCTCTTCCTCTCTCTCTGCCCCTCCTCTGCTCGTGCGTGCTCTCTCTCTCCTTTTCTCTCTCTCTCTCTCTCAAAATAATTAAATAAACATTTTTTAAAAGATCTGAGTGCTGAGTGTTTCATGTTATTTTCAATCAGCTGTCGGAATGGTTTCATCCAATTCATTCGTCCCAAGGTTTTTCCACCTTCTTAATTCTTATCGTTCTCTTTATTCTGAATAACTCTAATCTCCACCCTATCATTAAGCCCATTTGCAGGACCTGAGCAAGGAGATCCATGACAGCTTTCCTTAGTTTCCTTCGTGTCATGAGGTCACTCCAATAATAAAATCACTTTAGGTGTCCAAGCATGATTAATTACAGCATCAATCACCACCCGGGAGAAGGGGAGCATAAAGTTAAGAAAAACCTCTGTATCATCACATAAGCGATCCAAAACTGATTACATTCTCAACATTTCAGCAGCCTCAAAGAAGCATTTCAATTAATATCTGGTCTTCAAATGGCAGCATTAAGAAAGTGAAAAATAAGGTATAGATTCAGGGGAAATATTTGCAAATTGCATATCTGATAAAGGACTTGTATCCAGATATATAAAGAACTCTCAGAGCTCAAGAGTAAAAAAAGAAATGCAATTTTTCAAAACGGGCAGAATACTTGAACGGGACATTTCGCCAAAGAAGTTACACAGACAGAAAAGAAGCAGATGAAAAGAATCTCCACACCATGAGCTGATAGAGAAATGGAACTCAAAACCTTAATGAGATGTCACTATGTATCTTTTAGGATGTGTAATTTAACAGTTTGAATACCCCAATATTGGCAAGGATGTAGAGGAATGGAAACTCTCATGTATTGTTGCTGAGAATGTAAAATAATAACCATTCTGCAAAAGATAATATCTGGGCAAGTCATATATACATGTGACACAGCCATTCCATTCCTAGGTATTTACCCAAGAAAAGATCATTACATTACTGGTGAGCACCCTTCGGTGCTCATTTACCGAGCGGTAGCAAAATCTGAGTCCTGCTGTTGAGATGTTGACACCAATTGATAATAGAACATCCATCCGCCTTAGTCCTTGAATAACTATAGGAAGTAGAGCTTTGTACTACTCCCACCCTGGATCCTTGCTGGGTTGTAGTATGAGCAAGAAATACATTTTTAAATTATTTTTTAAGTGTATTTATTTATTTTTGAGAGAGAGAGAGAGAGAGAGAGGAAGAGGAGCAGGGAGAGGGGAAGAGAGAATCCCAAGCAGGCTGTCAGCACAGAGCCTGACACGGGGCTTGAACCCACAAACCATGAGATCATGACCTGAGCCGAGATCAGGAGCCGGCGCTTAACCTACTGAGCCGCCCAAGGGCCCCAAGAAATGTATTTTTTGAATGCTTCTAAGCCACTAAGACTTTGAGGTTCACCTGTTGATACAGCAATTAAGCTGGAAGTTTTTCTAGCTTCTTAAAGCTTTTTGCCTTCTTTCCTGAGACTTAATTCTGCTTTGCCTGTTTTTTCTTTTTACTCTTTCTCTCTTCTTCTTCGTACCTTCCATCTTGTCCTCTTCTGTTTCACGTGGCTTCTCTCTATCCTTCTCATCCTTCCGTATGAATGTAGTCAGTTCCTGTGATGTCATAAGTAATTATGTCATCATGGTCTATTGCTAGACTAGGCAGATATGAAAGTGATGGCAAAGGAGGAGTTGGGTAAGAGAAATAAATAATTTACTCTCTCTATCTTGCTGTAATTTACCAGACGACAGGTTAGATTCAGAACCCATACCCAGCCATCACTCAAAACCCAACACAGGGTGCCCGGGTGGTGCAGCTGGTTAAGCGACTGACACCTGATCTTGGCTCAGGTCATGATCTCACAGTTCATGGGTTCAAGCTTCCCATCAGTCTCAGTGTTGATGGCAAGGAATCTGCCTGGGTTTCCTTTGCCCCTCCCCTGCTTGTGCTCTCTTTTTCTCTCTCTCAAAATAAATAAACTTAAAATTAAAAAAAAAACACATCAGTTATAGGGGTGCCTGGGTGGTTCAGTCGGTTAAGCGTCCGACTTTGGCTCAGGTCATGATCTCACGGTTCATGAGTTCGAGCCCCACCTTGGGCTCTGTGCGGACAGCTCAGAGCCTGGAGCCTGCTTTGTATTCTGTGTCTTCCTCTCTCTCTGCTCCTCCCCCGCTCATGCCCTGTGTCTCTCTCTCTCCTTCAAAAATAAAAACGTGAAAAAAAACCCCATCAGTTATTGATTAAGGGTAAAAATACCTAAGTATCCAAACCACTAATGAGCCAATGTTGAATCAGTCTACCCCAACCCCAATATACTACAATGCAGTGAGATGCATTTTCTTTTAAGAAAAACTAAGCGGTGTTTAGTAGTGAGAATTAATTCTACTTTGAAAAAACAAAGATGCACATAAATACTAATTGCACACTAATGCACACTAAACACTCTGTGCACCCTAAACACTAAACACTAACGCACAGAAGGGACTAATTAACGGAGTTTCATTTCTCTAAGAGTACCAGTCTGGCGGGTCTGAATTGGCTAGGTAGCCCTGATGCATGAGATAATTCAAAGAATAAGTTTCCTTCCACGCAGAACTCCACCATCTCCTCTCAACCTGTTCTGGGAGAGAATAAATAAATTCTCTTTGGGAGTGAATAAATAAATCATCTTGTGTGATTAATTAACTTCTTACCCACTTAAAGTAGTCACGCTTGAGAGAACTGAGAAAATCATCCTTCGAATATATATATATATTTTTTAGTGAATTCTCTAGAAACCATGATTAGAAAGCCTGCCCTAATGCATTGTTCTTGTCTGCATGGTTAAAGCTGGCTCATTGCCATGTTCGTGGTCCGGCCCGGAGGAAAGGGAAACAAGGAAGTACAGGACAATTTCCTTTCAGGACAACAAGGTCAAAATTGTGTTTGTTCTTTCAGTCAGGTATTGTTAAGAACTCAATCATATGGCCACCCTTAAGGATTAAGAATACCAGAAAATGGGGCCTCTACCAAAGTGGGCAAGTGTTAGGAAGAAAGGAAGAATGGATTTTGAGATACAACAGTCTACCACAGGAGGATTGGGGTGAGGCGGTTGGCTTATCCACTGTGGGAAGTCTCCCATTTGGAAGAAACTTTTACCTGTGATGATCTCAAACGGACTCTACTCACAACTTTCTTGGCTTTTTCTCTGATCTTATCCTTTTAACTCAGCCCGGTAGTCATGTCCTAGAATGACAGTTTTGCTTTATTACAAACCCTGTTATAGTTCTTTCTTTCCAGTTTTATTGAGATACAATTGACTATATAAACTTGAGTACAGCATAATGCTTTGACTTACATGTATTGTGAAACGATTACCACAAAAAGTTCAATTAACATCCATTAACTCAGATACAAAGAACAGGAAAAAAATGTTTTTTTTTTTTTTCCTTTGGGGAACTCTTAGAATTTACTCTTTGAACGACTTTCGCGTATACCATACAGCAATATTAACTATAGTCATCATGTTGTACATTATATCCCCACTACTTTTTATCTTATAACTGGAAGTATCTTTTGACCAGCTTCATCTGATCCCCTCTACCCCCACCACTAACCTCTGGCAACCACAAACCCGACATTTTTCTATATCTTTCTATATCTTTTTTACATCTGATCTCTCTCTCGCTCTTTCAGATTCCACATATCAGTGAGATCATACAGTATCTGTCTTCCTCTGTCTGATGTATTTCACTTCACATAGTGCTCTCAAGATTCATTCATCTTGTCATAAAAAGAGTTCCTTCTGTTTCATAGCTGAAGAGTATTCTATGATGTGTGTCTGTATATATGTGTATATATACATTTTTTTATTTACCTATTTATCCCTCGATGGACACGTAGGTTGTTCCCATGTCTTGGCTATTGTAAATCACGCTGTAGTAAACGTGGGGGGTACAGATATCTTTTCAAGTTAATGTTTTCATTTTCTTCAGATAAACGTCCAGATGTGGAATTGCTGGATCGTAGGGTCGTTTTATTTCTAATTTTTCCAAGAACCTCCATACTGTTGCCATGGTAAATTGGCTGCACCGATTTACATTCCCGTCAACAGTGCACAAAGACTCCCTTTTCTCCACAACCCCGCTAGCATTTGTTATCTCTTGTCTTTTTGATGACAGCCATTCGGGTAGACGTGAGGTGATACTGGGCTTTGGATTTGCATTTCCCTGGTGAGGAGCAACGTGGAGCGCTTTTTCATGTTCCTGTTGGCCACTCATGTATCATTTTTGGAAGAATGTCTATTCGGGTCCTTTGCCCATTTTAAATGGGATTATTTATTTTTACTTGAGTTGTAATTGTTCTTTATATAGTTTGGATATTACCTTCTTTACCAGGTATATTATTTGCAAATATGTTTTCCCATTCCTTAGGTTGTCTTTTCATTTTCAGGGTTTCTTTTTGCTGTGCAGAAGCTTTTTACTTTGATGCAGTCCATTTTTTATTTTGTAACTTGCATGCTAGGTGTCATTTTCCAAAAAATAATTGCCAAGACACATGTCAAGCAGTTTTTCTCTCATGTTTTCTTATAGGAGTTTTATGGTTTCTGGGCTTCTCATTTTCTTTCTTTTTTCTTTCTTTCTTTCTTTCTTTCTTTCTTTCTTTCTTTCTTTTGGCTTCATATCTCACATTTAAGTCTTTAGCCCATTTTTTTAAATATTTATTTTTGAGAGAGAGAGAGAGAGAGAGAGAGCAAGCAGGGGAGGGGCAGAGACAGAGGGAGACACAGAATCAGAAGCGGGCTCCAGGCTCCGAGCTGTCAGCACAGAGCCCCATGCGGGGCTCGAACTCACGACCTGGAGATCATGACCTGAGCTGAAGTGGGACACTTAACCAACTGAGCCACCCAGGTACGCCTGTCTTTAGCCCATTTTGAGTTAATATTTCTCTCTTCAGACAAGTTTAAAAATCCCACTGATTTGGGATAGATTTGGGAAGATAAGCTAACTGGCAGTTTCCAGGAACTTAGTCGCTATTCAACGTCATAGTATTTATCACCATTTTACTGACTGATGTTGATGGTTAGTGATCTCTCCCAACTAGAATAAAAGCTTCATGAAGGCAGAGATTATCGTTTCATTGTTGTCAATGCTCACTGCTGATGCTCAGCACAAGGTTTTGATAATAACTGATGGTTATACGGTACTTACTATGTGCTTTGTAACTAGGATGACTATGTAATTCATATTCCGAACCGCGACGCTTTTTAGATCAAATGGAAGGCCCTATTAATAATTATGCCAAGACAACAGGAATAATCAAGAATGTCCTGGGCAAAGTAGGATTCACAGTTACTCTGCGTGTTACTGCTCTACACCAACTATATGCGTGTTTTACGGATATTTCGTTTGCTCCTCATTACAGCACTTGAGGGGATTACTGTTCTCCTGCCTTACAGACGAGATCCGTACCGTTGTTATCCCCGTTTTACAAATGAGAAAGCCGTGACTTAGAAAGACTAACTAATTTAGGTAAGACCGCACCACTAAAGCCATGGTTTGAACCCAGGTAGTCTGGCCTCAGTGCTCATGATCACATATTAACTTGCAAAATATTTGTGGCTTAACAAATGAACTGGCTACACTCTCTTCCATATCCTTTGTAGTTTCAAGTTCTCTCCATCAGGACACGCTGAAGAGAGATGAGCCCGTCTTTTTTCCCCATAACGAAGCATGTAGCTCAGTGAGTCCAAATGAGAGAAAAACCCGGGAGCAATTTGAAACTCAGTGTGAGCTGGTGTATGCATGGTGGCTTCACATATGAATTCATATGCAGGAAATATATTCTGGCTATGGAAAAAGGGAAAACAGATACAAATTACTTGAAAACAATTTTATTTTTACTGTGTAATGTGTTCTGTTAATTTGTTGCATAACGGTTTAATTCCACCGAGTAGAATTCTTTCCAGTTGAATCTCAAGTCTATTCTATGCGATACATTTCTCTTTTTTTAAGTTTATTTATTTATTTTTGAGGAAGAGAGTGCATGAGCAGGGGAGGGGCAAAGATACAGGGAGAGAGAGAGAGAATACCAAGCTGACAGCACGGAGCCTCAAGCAGGACTCGAACTCATGAACCATGAGATCATGACCTGAGTCACCCAGGTGCCCCAATTCTATGTGATACATTTCTTTTTTTTAATGTTTATTTATTTTTGAGAGAGAGAGAGAGAGAGAGAGAGCGAGCAAGCAGGGGGAGGGGAAGAGAGAGGAAGACACAGAATCTGAAGCAGGCTTCAGGCTCTGAGCTGTCAGCACAGAGCCCGATGCGGGGCTCGAACTCACGAACCGTGATATCACGTTTCCGAGCTGAAGTTGGGCGCTTAACTGACTGAGCCTCCCAGGCACCCCTATGTGATACATTTCTAAGAGTAGGTACAATGTTTATTTCAGGTAAATAACTGATGTGGGAAGACATGAGAGTGAGGTAAAGTAAGGAAATCTATTCTTATTTTTCCAGTTTGGGGGCTGAACATAATCATTGTTATAAAATTATTAGTACTGATTTTCTGAAGAAAATTTCCTTCAAAACTGTTTAATTTTGTTTCTCAGCCTATGTCCAAATCTCCGAGATGAAAATATTAATATCCACATTCACAGCATTGTTTTTGCTTGTTTGTTTTTGCTGGCCAATATACAAAATTATGTTGGCCTTGGATCATCAGAAAACATAAAACTGGCTCAGAAGAAAGTACAAAACTCTAATGTTTAACACCCCCTTTCATCGAGAGACCACAAACTTTAATTTTCGAACGTTTTTATTTGAATCATATTTTCACTTTTTCTAGAGCTCGGAAAGCACATAGTAACACATAATGGGCAGCAGTTTTAGTCAGTTTTACTCATCTAGGGATCTTAGAGGAAAAGTTAAAAAAATAAAGGGAATTTTCTTTTTTTGGGGGGGGATATAATTTCTTTATTCGTTCACAGATCATTATAGGCTCTAACCAGGGTCTTTGCTAGGCACGAGATTGAGGTACTAGGAATGACTAGGAACATACAAGATGCAGGGGGGAACTGCATTCCTTCTGGAGGCTCTAAGACAGAATTCACTCTTTGCCTTTTTCAGCTTCTGGAAGCTGCCTGTATTCCTTGGCTTATAAGCCCTAAAGGGAATTTTCAATATCGTTCCCACTAAAGAGGAAGAACATGGTGAATTTTGGAAAGTCCATGAACTTTGGAGCCAGACCCTGCATTTAGGCTATGTAATCTAATTGGTTTTCTCATTAAAGGTCTCTTTCTTCACTTATGAAAATGATGATGAAAAGCTTGCCATGACCCTAGCCGAGCGAGGAACATTAATACCACCAGTGATAGACATCAGCATTAAGTGCCCCTTGATATGGTGCACCGAGAAGTACATTACCTCTGCAGCATCCCTCCTAACTGTGCGTAGCCTCGATCTCATAGTGAGAAATCACCGGAGAAGCCCACCCTTAACTGATGGGCACCCTTCAAAAAATGTCAGAGTCGTAAAGACAAAGAAGAACTGAAGAATCGTTCCAGGTTGGAAGAAAGTAAGGAGAGAGGACAAAACGAAATCCAATGCACAATCCTGGATTGGATCCTTGGGCAGAGAAACAGTGGAAAAACGGGTGAAATTCGAACAAGCTTTGAATTTAGTTAATAGTATTAGACCAATATTAGGATGTACCATCATTTCTTTTGATAAATATCTGATGGTTCTGTAAGATATTAACATAAACAGAAGTTGGGTAAAGGGTATACAGGGACTCTGTTCCTGTTTTTGCAATTTATAAAAAAAGTCTAAAGGTATCTTTTTAAAAAGGCTATCTTGAAGACTTTTAGAATAAAATGTTCTGGGAAATCTGTAGTTTGATTTTTATTTTTACTGCTCTTAATTGAGCTCAGTTTGTTACATTAGTGAGCCTGCAAAGCTTTCTTGTTTACGGTAACTTATCAGAGTTACTTTTTCTTCTTTTTAACTTTCCTAATTTATTCAGCCTCTTGGGCCAGGCAATAACCCAAAGTGCCAGGGGCCTTGGTTTTGTTGATAATTCAACAGAGGGTACAGTTTCACAGCTCAGAACTCTTCTGAAGTCTCAGGCTTAATGAGGACATTAACCTGCCCCTGGAGGTTTGCACGATTCCAAACATATTTTTCACCTATTGCCTTGGTACTAATTGGAGGTAGGTGTGGAACCAGAGGCCATTAATTTCTCAAGGACCAAGGACCGTAATTTCTGGTTGAGAGTGAAAGAGAACAGAGAGCAGTGCTAATGAATGGACTCCAGCTTCTCATCAGAACAATGAAAACAAGAACCCTTTAGAAGATGCTATCTTTGGCATCAGATCTCCACATGGCAATGGGAGATGTGCTCAGCACAATTACGAAGTTGCTAAACTTTGTTACAGCAATGCCTGCCTCCTGTCATTTTTCTGCTCCTTCTTACCTGATGCTTTGCCTCATACCCTCAACCATATCGTGCCCATTCTTTGCTAGAGACCCCCTAGTGCTTCTGATTGATCACTGAAGTTAAGATATATCTGTTGTAGCTGAATCAGATCTGTCCTCCCTGCCTAATTCTGCCTCCATAACTTCATGTGGCCTTGTGAGAAATTAACAAGGACTTCCTTTTGTATTTTCTGCCATTGCACTTTAGAGAGGTCTTTAAGACCCAAAGAAATGATTAAATGTTGGATGTAATTTCCTCTGACGTGTGGATTGAGGCAGAAAATTTTCTAAAGGCGATTTTTATCAGGAATGTAAGAGCTGGGATGTCACAGATTTATGATGCTTGTCTATGTCATTGATCACTTGAAGATTAGCCTGATTTTCCACTTGTTGAGAGGACGCCACACCCTTCCAAATGGTTAGTCCAATGAATATGAACTTAGATTCTGATCTTATCTAATTTATAATGATTCAAGATCCAAGGATTTGATTTTAAGTGTTAACTCAGCCCAGATATTTCTAATGTATATTTTTTACTGCTTAAATAATGCAGGTCCAGATACTTTAAAAGAAATTATCTGGTAAGTAATGAGAATGCATATAGTTTTGCTGATAGTTTCTTGCCTTTTCCAACTCTTACAAATCTGAATGCCAACTACTCAAAAAATTAGAATTTTAGATAAATAATACATATTTTTTGCTAATCTGCTTCAATCCCATCATTTTACAAGTAAATAAACAGAAAGAACAAGTAATTTACCTAAAAACATAATTCGCTTGTGTTCTAGATAGAACTGGAATCTAGACTAATAGGTGGCCAGATGTTCTTTCCACCATAGGTTATTGTTTTTCATTTTTATTTAAAAAGTTTTAACATCTTTATTGAAGTATAAATTGATATACAAAAAATTGCATATATTTAATGTGTACAATTTGATGAGTCTGGGCATATGCAAACATGCATGATGCCATTACCACAATCAATAGACATGCCCCACACCTCCCAAGTTCCTGTGTGTGTGTGTGTGTGTGTGTGTGTGAAGCACATTTAACATAGGTCTGCCCTCTTGACAAATTTTGGCGTGTACAGGACTGTATAGTTAGCTATACTGTATTTCTTGTACAGCAGATGTCCAGAATTTATTTATGTAGTATAACTAAAACTTGACACCCATCAAACAACAATTCCCCATTTCTTTTACTCTGTAGCCCCTGGAAACCACTATTGTATTCTTTGCTTTGATGAGTTTGGCTATTTTAGATACCTCGGATAAGTTGAATCATGCAGTATTTGTCCTTCTGCAATTGGCTTAAGTCACATAGTATAATGTCTTCTAGGCTTATCAATGTGGTCACAAGTGGCAGGATTGACCTTTTTTTAAAAATTTGTAATAACCATATTTAAACTGACATATTAAAATATAAAATTATATTAAAGTTTAGTGCAATAAGAAGAGAACTTTGCACATTCCTTCCATTTGACATTTTGTAAGAGTATGCTATATATATATATACACACTGTATATATATATATAATATAATGTATATATAAAATGTATATATATAGTGTGTGTGTATATATATAATGTATACATATATATACACACATATATATATCATAAAGGCTATTTCTCTATAGTATAGCATGAACTGCAGATGTAGAAAGTTATAGAATTTCATTAATTATCCTAATACTTTAAAACACCATTTTCTACCAAACACATCGTAGAGTTTTAATTGACAATTTATACTAACCAAACTTAATTGTCATGTTAGCACCCTAGGTTTAAAAACTTGGAGAATATATATAAAGATTTTTAAAAAATGTTTTTTAATGTTTATTTATTTTTGAGGGAATGAGAGACAGAGCACGAGTGGGGAAGGAGCAGAGAGAGAGGGAGACACAGAATCCGAAACAGGCTCCAGGCTCTGAGCTATCAGCACAGAGCCCGACGCGGGATGTGAACCCACAAACCGTGAGATCATGACCTGAGCCAAAGCCAGACGCCCAACCGACTGAGCCACCGAGGTGCCTCTGTACATAAAGATCTTTTAAGTGTAAACACAATGGTAAAATTGATCACAATTTCATAAAAATATTAAGTATCTTATTGCTTATGTGTTTAGGCATACTGCCTTCCTCCAAAAAGGTTTGGTTTGTTTTGGTTTGGTTTTAGGAGTAGTCTTTAGTGATCATCACTTACATATAATACCTAGTGCTCATCCCAACAACTGCCCTCCTTCATGCCCATCACACATTTAGCCCATCCCCCCGCCCCCAACCTGCCCCCATCCAGCAACCCTCAGTTTGTTCTCTGCATTTAAAAGTCTCTTATGGCTTGCCTCCCTCTATGTTTTTCTCTTGTTTTATTTTCAAAGAAAAAAAAATGGAAGGAAAACTTCCAAATTCACCTTATGAGACCAGCATTACCTTGATTCCAAAACCAGGCAAAGACTCCACTAAAAAGGAGAATTACAGACCAATTTCCCTGTTGAACATGGATGCAAAAATTTTCCACAAGATACTAGCAAGTCAAATCCAACAAGAATTATTAACCACGGTCAAGTGGGATTTATTCCTGAGCTGCAGGGGTGGCTCAATATTTGCAAATCAATCAATGTGATGCACTACATTAATAAAAGAAAGGATAAGCACCACATCATCCTCTCAATACATGCAGAAAAAGCATTTGTCAAAATATAGCATCCTTTCTTGGTAAAAATCCTCAAGAAAGTAGGGATAGAATGAACATAGCTCAACATCATAAAGGCCATATATGAAAGACCCACAGCTAATATCATCCTCAATGGGGAAACACTGAGAGCTTTCCCCCTAAGGTAAGAAACACTACAGGGATGTTCACTCTCACCACGGTTGTTCAACATAGTACTGGAAGTCCTAGCCTCAGCAATCACACAACGAAACAAAATAAAACGCATACAAATCAGCAAGGAACAAATCAAACTTTCACTCTTTGTAGACGACATGATACTCTATGTGGAAAACCCAAAAGACTCCACCAAAAAACTGCTAGAACTGTTACATGAGTTCAACAAAGTTGCAGGACATAAAATGAATGTACAGAGATTGGTTGCATGTCTATACACCAATAATGAAGGGGCAGAAAGTGAAATGAAGGAATCAATTCCATTTGCAATTGCACAACAAACCAGAAGATAACTAGGAATAAATCTAACCAAAGAGGTAAAATATCTGTACGTTGAAAACTATAGAACGCTTATGAAAGAGATCGAAGATACACAAAAAAGGAAAAACATTCCATGCTCATGGATTAGAAAAATAAATATCGTTAAGATACTACCCAAAGCAGTCTATGCATTTAATGCAATCCCTATCAAAATGTCACCAACATTCTACACAGAGCTAGAATGAATAATTCTAACATTTGTATGGGACCAAGAAAGTCCTTGAATAGCCAAAGTAATGTTGTAAAAGAAAAACAAAACTGGAGGCATCACAATTCCAGACTGTAAGCTGTATTACAAAGCTGTAGTCATCAAAACAGTATGGTCCTGGCACAAGAACAGACACATAGGTCAATGGAACAGACTAGAGAACACAGAAATGGACTCACAAACATATAGCCAACTAATCTTTGACAAAGCAGAAAAAATATCTAATGGAAAAAAGACGGTGTTTGCAGCACATGGTGTTCTGAAAACTGAACGGCGACATGCAGAAGAATGAACCTGGACCATTTTTTACACCATACACAAAAATAAATTCAAAATGGATGAAACCACCAAAATCCCATAGGAGAAAATAGGCAACAACCTCTTTGACCTCAGCCACAGCAACTTTTTATAGACATGTCTCCGGGGGCAAGAGAAACAAAAGCAAACATGAACTATTGGGACCTCATCAAGATTAAAAGCTTCTGTGCAGTGAAGGAAACAGTCAGTGAAACTAAAAGGCAACTGACAGAATGGGAGAAGATATTTGCAAATGACATATCTGCTAAAGGTTTAATCTCCAAAATCTATAAAGAACTTACCAAACTCAACACTCAAAAACCAAAAAATTCAGGGAAGAAGACATGAATAGACACTTTTCCAAAGAAGACAGTAAGATGGCAAACAGACACATGACAAGATGCTAAACGTCACTCATCATCAGGGAAATACAAATCAAAGCCACAATGAGTCACCACCTCAAACCTGTCAGAATGGCCAAAAATTAACAACAGATGTTGGCAAGGATGCGGAGAAAAGGGAACACCTTTCCATTTTTGGTGGAAATGCAAACTGGTGCAGCCATTCTGGAAAGCAGTGTGGAGGTTCCTCAAAAAATTGAAAATAGAACTACCCTATGAACCAGCAATTTCTCTACTAGGTATTTATCCCAACGTTACAAAAATGCTGATTTGAAGGGGAACATGCACCCCAACCTTTATAGCAGTGCTATCAACAATAGCTAAATTATGGAAAGAGCCCAAATGTCTATCCACTGATGAATGGATAAAGAAGATGTGGTATATATGTACAATGGAATATTATTCACCAATCAAAAAGAATAAAATCTTGCCATTTGCAACAATGTGGATGGAACTAGAGTGTATTATAATAAGCTAAATAAATCAGTTAGAGAAAGACAAATAGGATATGATTTTCCTTATATGTGGAATTTAAGAGGCAAAACAGACGAACATAGGGGAAGGGAAGGATTTACTTCTTTTTTTTTTTTTTTTTTTAGATTTATTTATTTTTGTTAGAGAGAGACAGAGCACAAGTGGGGTTGGGGAAGAGAGAGAAGGAGACACAGAATCCGAAGCAGACTCCAGGCTCTGAGCTGTCAGCACAGAGCCCGATGCAGGGCTCAAACTCACAAACCGCAAGATCATGACCCTAGCTGAAGTCGACGCTCAACCGACTGAGCCACCCAGGCGCCCCAGGATTTACTTCTTTTTTAAGGCTGAATTCCATTGTGCGTATATATCACACTTTCGTTAGCCATTCATCCATTGATGAACACCTGGGTTCTTTCCATATATTGACTATTGTGAATAATGCTGCTACGAGTATGCGGGTGCAGATATCTTTAAGATCCCGATTTCAATTCTTTGGGATACACACCCCGAAGTGGGTTGCAGGAGCACATGGTAGTTTTGTTGTTAGTGTTTTTAGGAACCTCCATACTTTTTTCCATAAGGGCTATACCGATTTACATTCCCACCAAAAGCGTACGAGTGTTCCAATTTCTCCAAACTTGTCTTGTCTTCTTAATATCTATCCCAATGGGTGCAAGAAGCAGGAGGGGAAGTTTAGGATACATCTCCGCAAACTAGGAGTTAGCCCTTGCCCAGACCACTTCTATGTGCATTGCCATCTACCACCATCAAGTTGTAGTCACTTGAGTCTGTGGAGTCTGGGAGTCAACAAGTCACCGAGCAAGTTGTTGAGTGAACCCTTAGATGATCTCAGACTGAACTTGTTTTGTGGGATACATTTTTTTTAGACTGAACTTGTTATGTGGGATAAATTTTGTTTTTAGAGGAATGATTTTTTTAAATGTGTGTTTATTTATTTTTGAGAGAGAGAGAGAGAAAGAGAGAGAGAAGAAGTGGCCGAGACAGGGGGAGAGAGAGAATCCCAAGCAGGCTCTGCGCTTGTCAGCACGGTCCTGCGAACCACGAGACCATGACCTGAGCTGAAATTAAGAGTCGGATGCTTAACCGACTGAACCACTCAGGCACCCCAGGTATTCTAACAGCTAAAACAAGGCAACAGATACTTGTATATTTAATTTTCAACCCAATTTTGTAAAAGATATACTTTTTACTCCCCTCTTGCCCTATCTTTCTTTCTTTCTTTCTTTCTTTCTTTCTTTCTTTCTTTCTTTCTTTACCAATAAGGGTACTGGGGCTGAAAGATTAAAAATTAATTTACTTAATTTAAACAGCTGGGGTAAACCGGGATTCAAAGGACAGCAGTCTCTTAAACAGCATACCGTGCTACCCTCTGTCAATGCCCTCCATCCATAGACTACCACAAACATACCTGAAGTTAAAGAAAGTGTGTTTATTTTTCTTGGCAGTGAGCAGAAATGCACTCCATGGGGAATCTTGTGGTGCTTCCTACAGGGATGTTAGAAATGATTTGTTATAAGATTTGTGTTGGGTGACTTGCGGGGGAGTTTAAGGAGGCAGGGCTTTGCCCTGGATTGGATGCTGTCAGGAAATGAAGATAATTGTATGACTGGGTATTTTCACAAATCTTTTCTGGAAGAAAGGAAAACTAGAGACAGGCTAAGGCTTTATTTAGTAAAGAAGAAGCAGTCGTTCCTATTGGCCAGAATAGAGGACGCATGGTCATTTTTGTGGTTTGAACAGTGTTTATACTTTTGTTGCGTGTTCCTGATTGTGGAATGGACTTGTTTTCATCTCGATCCATCACGGTCACGTAGAGCGGCCTTATCGAGTGTCAGCGTTTTGTGAAATTTCTTATGTTCGACAGGAGAAAGCCAAGGCTGAGCTGTTGAGGCCAGCTCCCAGGTGTCACGGGCTGCTTTTCTCTTTCTCATTTCTTTATCTATTTTCATCGACTATCGTTTTTCTCAAGATGAATATTTCAAGCGATTTAATTACTGTTATAAGGTGTTTTTAAAAATTTGTTTTGTTTTACTGCTTTCACACTTTTGGCGAACATCTTTCTAAAGATGTGATTTATTTTCATTCTTTTTTTTAATGTTTATTTTTGTGAGAGAGAGACAGAGCATGAGCAGGGGGAGGGGCAGAGAGAGAGGAGACAGAATCAGGCTTTAGAGACAGAAGCAGGCTTTAGGCTCTGAGCTGTCAGCACAGAGCCCAATGCGGGGCTCAAACTCACGAACAGCAATCTCAAGACCTGAGGTGAAGTCGGACACCGACAGAGCCACCCAGGTGCCCCTCATTCTTTCTTAATCGGAATATACTGAAGATAACTGATTATGTTTTAACCACTCAAGAGTCATCATTATAAATGACTTTGACTGTACACCATTGGAACTATAGTGAAATGGGATGTTGACCTGTTTGCTCCTTCACTATTTGATTTCAGATTGAAACAGTTGTATCTTTTGATATATCACTATTGATGGCTTTCTTTTCATTGGTATCACTCCTCTGAGTTTTTCCTCCCTTAAACATCTTCAGACTTGCTATATCTAATCCCTGTGAAGATTTGAAAATGATATGGCCAATGACATCTAAAGGTAACATTATACCTGATCAGAGACCACAAATAAATAAAGTTCGTGGGGCTTGTAAGATTGAAAATAGTAATGTGGGGGCACCTGAGTGGCTCAGTAGGTTAAGTTTCTGACCGGCTAAAGGTGATGATCTCACGGTTCCTGAGTTCGAGCCCTGCGTCGGGCTCTGTGCTGACACCATGGAGCCTAAAGCCTGCTTCTAGTTCTGTGTCTCCCTCTCTCCCTGCCCCGTCCCCGGCTCTCTCTCTGTCTCTCTCTCTCAAAAATAAATAGACATTAAAAAAAAAAAAAAAGAAAATAGTTATGTGGTTGGAGCATGGCACTCTGGATATCGGAGCCATGCTGGACAATACCTTTCTGAAGTAAGATTCTGATGAAAACATTGTTTGTAGTGGTGAGTCCATGGATCAAACCAAGCCAAAGGAGGATTTACCCCAGGAAGCCAGAGACAGTGTAGATGAGACGGAACCAGAAGTAGGGGAGCCACAAATCCAGAGAAAGCAAGATATTGCTGAGAAAATGGAGCTCTACCCAAAGGTCAAGGCATGAAGCGGTGGTGGAAATAAGATGATGAACACAAGTGGGGAGAGTTAGAAGCCAGACAGGATCAGGTATAGGAAACCTGAATAGGTAGGAACTTACAGCTGTGCATGGCCAGTCGTGCCTGCTCTACCCTTTCACTTGGAATTTGGAACACACTTTGGGTCAAATACGAAAACAAATTTTGTTGGTTATGAGAAGCAGGAATCATTATAAGTCATGGAACACAAGCTAGGTAAGCCAAAGGCTTTCCCTTGACTTTGTCGTCCACAGTTGGTCAGGAAGAAGATTGGTGAAGGCAAGTTGAAAAAAGTGAAGGTAGAAGTTTACTGCCCAGGGAGTTTTATCCTTTTGTTGAATTTCCCCCCAAAATGTTTAATATTTTCTGCCAAATAGCAGTAGAAAGAGAGACAGTACAGTGCAGTGGCCGAAAGCTACGCGTCCAGCGTAAGGGGACCTGGGTCCAAATTTAGTTTCTCACATTTTAGCTGTATAAACTCAGCAAATTGCTCACACAGGATTGAGAAGACAGAAATGGGCCTATCCAAATATAGTCAACTGGTCTTTGAAGAATCAGCAAACTCAATGCAATGAAGAAACGATAGGTATTTCAACAAGTATTTGTTTTCTTCATATGTAAAAAAAAACAAACCAAACAATAACATAGCTCTACAGATTTTACACCTTCCCCCCAAATTAACTCAAAATACATCTTATGCTTACATCTAAATCTACGTCTCTAAAACGTCCAAAAGAAAACATAGGAAAAAATCTAAGTGATCTTGAGTTTGGCATTGAGATTTGGATACAACTCCAAAAACACAACCCACGAAAGAAAAAAAATTAATGTTGGGCTTTATCGAAAATAAAAATGTCTGTTCCATGAAAGGCACTGTTAGGGGAAGGAGGAGACAGTATTTTTCAGTGACTCAAATGTAGCTTCTTTTTTGGAACTCCAAACTTCTTCACAAATACATTCTCTGCCCCATCTTCTTATAAAATCAGTGTCTATCTAGGACTGTTGCGTGTGGTTGTGAAGGCTGATTTTTGCACAGTCACCACATCCCTATATCCTGGTGCTGGGCTGCATCCCGCAGGATACACACAGGTGTTGTGTGGACCAGCAGCTTCCTGCCTCTATCTCAAGGATAATTATTTCCTCTGCAACTTGCTCTCTTTAATGGACAGTGACCCTTACCCATGCTTCCTGTTTCACGGTTGCTTATGGAAGAACATTTCAGAAACCTGAGGCTCCCCAACTTGCCTCCAAATATGGGACGGTATACTCCAGTTTGCCTGCAACAGTCCCTGTTTGCACCTGTTCCTGCTATGTAATTATTCTCAGTGTTCCTTTTCACTGTCTGTAGTAGGCTGAATGATTGCTCCCAAAACATATACACATCCTGTTCTCTGGGCCCTCTGAAGGTTACCTCACATGGCAAAAAAGGTCTTTGCAGATGGGATTTTTTTTTTTAAAGTCTATCTATTTATTTTTGAGAAAAAAAGTGTGAGAAGGGGAGGGGCAGAGAGAAAGAGAGAGAGAGAATCCCAAGCAGACTCTACACTGTCACTGCAGAGCCCAACACGGGGCTCAAACTCACGAACCGTGAGATCATGACCTCAGCTGACACCAAGAGTCGGAGGCTTAACTGACTGAACCACCCGGGCGCCCCTTCAGATGGGATTAGGTTAAAGATGTTGAGATGTGGAGACTATCCTGATTATTTGGGTGAGCCCTAAATGCAATCAGAAATGCAAAGAATGCATTTGACAAATTTTAACATACATAAATAATAAAAATCTTCAGAAAATAAGAATAAAGAAAATAAAGAATAAAGAAATAAGAAATAAAGAAAATAAAGAATAAAGAAAATAAGAAAAGAATACAGAAAATAAGATGACCTAAGGAAAGGTCATCTACAAATACATCTACAGCAACCCTATACTTAAAGGTGAAAGAATTAATAACTATTTTTAAATTTTTTTAATGTTTATTTATTTTTGAGAGAGAGGGAGAGAGAGCACCAGGGAGGGGCAGAGACAGAGACACAAAATTCCCAGCAGGCTCAGGCTCTGAGCTGTCAGCACAGAGCCCAACTCAGGACTTGAACTCATGAGTCATGAGATCGTGACTTGAGCCGAAATCAGATGCTTAACCGACTGAGCCACCCAGGTGCCTGCCCCTAACTACTTTTTAAATTGGAAAGAAAACAATGAGGTCCGCTGTTACCACTCCTACCCAACATTAGAGTGGAATACCTACCCAGTGCAATAAAGCAAGAGTAAGAAATATGAAGCATATATATTAGAAAGGAAAACCTAAAATTTTCTCTATTTGCAGACAACTTTATTGCCTGCACAGAAAACAGTAAGGAATTAAAAAAAAAAGTTTCTAGAACTTATACGTGCATTTAGCAAAGTCGCAGAATATAATGTCGACATACAAAATCCTGCATGCATACATATACAATAAAGAGTTGGAAATAAAATAATTTTAAAGTACCATTTATAACAGCACCAGGAAAAATAAAGTATGTAGGTAAAAATATAACAAAATATGTTCAAGATCTTCGTGTTAAAAACTACAAAACATGAATCAAAAAGAGATTTAAAAAAAAAAAAGAAGACCTAAATAAGTGGAGAGAGAAATTGTGTTCATAAATTGGAAGAGTGAATGTGGTCAAGATGTCAATTTGGCACAAATTATTCAGTAGATTCGAAATAGGCTCAAAATCTAAGACAGCAACAAGTGCATTCTAAAAGTCATATGGGAAGGCAGAGTAATTAGACTAGCCAAAAAATTGTTGAAAAATAAGAACAAATTTGGATGATGCACAGAACCTGATTTTGAGGCTAATTTTAAGTCTACGGTAATGAAGAATGTATAGGAATGGTGAAAAACCCAACAGAGAGACTATGGAACAGAGTAGAGAGTGCAGAAATATGCCTCACAAATATGGTCAGTTATTCTTCACAGAGACACAATAAACCTTCAATAAAGAAAAGATACCCTCTTCAGCAAATAGTGTAAAAAATGGAATCTATGTTTAAAAAGAAACCTCTTCCCATGCCTTCTGTAGAGAGTAACTCAAATCCAATTATTGATCTACCTGTAAATTGTGGAACTAGAAAACTTTTTGGAAAAAATCATAGAAACCATCGCGACTTTGAGTTACGCAAAGTATTCTTAGATACAATAAATCCTAAAAGAAAAATTTCATGAACTTCACTTTATCAAAACTGAAAGTTTTTGCTCTGTGAAACACACCATTGAAAGAATGCAAAGACCAGCCACAGATTGAGAGAAAATATTTGCAAGTTATGTAATTTGACAAAGAACTTGTATCCAGAATATATACAGAATTCTCAAAGCTCAGTAATAATCACACAATCAATCCAATAAAAATGGGGAAAAGATTTGGACAGTTGGATATATAAGCCCTTCTAAGATTTCTTTATATGATATACTGGTATTTCTAACAGTACTTTAATCGTATGGGCCACAGTAATATTTCATTTAATAATTTTTTAACGTTGATTTTATTTATTTTGAGAGAGAGGGAGAGAGAGACAAAGCAATTGAGTAGGGGAGGGGCAGAGAGAGAGAGAGGGAGAGAGAGAACCCCAAGCTCCACACCATCAGCACAGAGCCTGACATGGGGCTCGAACTCATGAACTGTGAGATCGTGACCTGAGCCGAAATCAAGAGTCTGATGCTTAACTGACTGAGCCCCCCAGGTGCCCCTGTTTCATTTAAGAATTTTATCTGCAAATAGTTATTCAATGTATACAATGTGTTTTAACCTTATGTGTAAGTTAGGAAGCAAATCAGACATATTGTCTGTCACGAAAAGGTTGTATCTTGGTGATAAAGGCAAAAAGCCACTCATGGCTACAAGTGTCAGGATTAGGTAAGAACACAGAATCACAGAATGAGTTCTCTTCACTCAGACTTGGAAGAGCCAGGAAGTCCTCCTGCAGGGGGTGACATCTACGCTGAACTAGCAGAAGTTAGGTTGATTCAGAGAATGGGAATCAGGGTTGTTGTGAAAATGGTCACAGTTGGAAAGCAGAGCTTGAGTGAAGTCTGAGAGGTCAAAAAGAGCATTGCATTATAAGGCACTCTAACACTTGGATGGAGTGTGAAGTGTGGATGTGTTGGGAGGTCATGGTCAAAAACGAGACTGGATTGCTAAATAGGAAGCTAACAAAGTAGAGTTTTGTAAAAAAAAAAAAATTTATGAATTTAAACTTTTGGGCCGCCTGGGTGGCTCAGTCAGTTAAGTGTCCGACTTTGGTGTTGGCTCAGGTCACGATCTCAGATTCTTGAGTTCAAGTCTCACACTTGGCTCTCTGCTGTCAGCGCAGAGCCGGCTTTGGATTCTCTGTCCCCCTCTCTCTTTGTCCTTCCCTCTCTCATGCTCCCTCTCTCTCTCTCACTCTCTCTCGGAAAATAAATAAACATTAAAAAAAAAAAAGAGTTTAAGGTTTTTCTTAGGACAATGAGGAACCAAAGCATGGAAATGGCAATGGTATTGGGAGGTGGTCAACATAAGACAGCTATTATTGAGATCCAAGTGGGATATAATCATGTAATAGTAAAGAGTGAGAGTGATGATGGAGAAAATTGGACAGATATTACCTACACATGTCAAATGAATGGCATGATAGGTATTTAATTTCTATTGAGAAGATGATATAGATATATCTGAAATGGGCCATGGAGATCATTTGGCTTGTGCCTTGTCTTCCTGTGTCAGAAATTATAGACATCTGGGATCACCTAAAGCGTAATCTACAGGTAGCATAACAAGAGGAGCTTGAGGGGAGGGGCACACCAATCACCAGACATTCATTGACATTCAGACAGTCAGTTCACCTGACTCTGGATGGAGTTCAAACTGAGATCCATTAACAGGGATTCTCAGGCTTCCATTCTAGTACTGCATGCCCATGCCTGACTCTATAAATACATCTATCCACACAATAGCATCTAATCTCATCTTCTAAGTTGCTGTTTATTTTGTGGTGAGCACCTGGGTTCATAAGGAACAACTTTCCTTGCTCACTAAAGATCCATAGGATATTTCCCCAGCCCCCAAATGTATCCATACCCCCACTAACAGCAGCAGTGCCTGCATTTATAACTTAAATCTACCAACGGAGAATCTTCAATTGTTCTTTGAAGAATTCGCTTCTCAAATGTAATCACTTCCACATAAATTGGTTCAGCTTGCTGAAACTAAGCTAGTAGTTGGTAATGATGAAATAAAGTGCCAAAGGGAAATAGATGCTGTTCAAGTACAGAAATACATGTGCTGCTTCTGTTTTCTTTCTCTCCCTTTCCTTAATACACATCTGAAGCTAAATCATCTACTTTGAAGCTCTGAGGGCATACTGTTTCCTTTTTTTTTCTTATTAATTTATGTTTTCTACTTTTGCAACATATTTAGTATTAACCTTCCTTGAAACGTCTGCACTGAAGTCTTACTCAAGTAGGAAATCCCAGAAGATACTGATTGAAGAACGCTGTACGTAGTAGATACGAGTCTAAATATACTAAAGAAGCTATGATGTTTGATTATCTGTAGTTTTCCACTGTGTCCCTCCCTCTAAAATTCTCATTATGTAAATCCCCTTAATCTCAATCTGAAGTTACTAACCAACAAAATGGAAAAGAATAGCCCTTAAAATTTCACTGTGATCGCATATCAAAATGGTAGGGTGGAATGCTCTCTCAGTCCTCTCTTTATAATCCTCTGAAAATGATTCTAATTTTTTCTTTAGGAAAAATTGATTACCCCAAAGAGAAGAAAGCAGGCTTGTCGTATCCAAGTTTTATTTTCCTAAGACCAGCAGGTCCTGGGGACTGTGAAAGAAGGATGAAGTATGTATTCTTCCAGGATGAGACTGCTACAGGCCTCCTTTGCAATCATTCCACGTTTTGTAGTCAGTGATAACCATCAGGGCTACTCTGAGGATGTCACAGAGCCTCTGTGTTCCTCAGAGAAACTTACGTCCCATGGCTAGGTATGTGTTAATGGTGTACAGGAAGAACATAATACAAAACATCATGATGACCACGGAGTATGTAGCCAGAATTATAATGGACATCATCTTTTCCTGTGTCCCCAATAGCACACATTCATAGGGCCCGTGACACACGGGGGTACTGCACCAAATGGGGGTTTTAATCAGTGGTAGGTGATAGTGAATAAGAATGGCCAAGAAGATCACCTGTATAGACAACTGTATCAGAAAGTAGACAAGATACATTGCCAACAGGGGCTTTTCCCGGGATAAGTCAAAAATTTCATCTTCGTTTGCCTTCACGCGCTCCGTGTTGCCGTGAGTGTCGCCAGGCTTCTTTCCTAAAGATTCCTTCCTAAATATCTTGGTCAGTTTACGCACACTCTGACAGACCAAAAACTCCATCACAAAAAAGATGGTGGAAAAGGCAAAGCCAACCGTATACCAAACTCCTAACACAGGCCTAGTGAAGTGATTCTCATAGCATTCTGCTAGACAGACTTTGGAGATGTTTCCGTGGCACTGGAAGTCTCGGAACAGACGAAGCCAGGTGATTTGCACTACATACACAACTGAAACGTAAAGAAAAGTAATGCTGAACCAGAGTGCCCGCCCTATGTAGAAGTTTGTGGGGTCTTTGCTCATCTTCAGTATGACAGGCGCCACACCCCAAAGTTTAGTAGTCTCAGCCATCTTGGAATCTAGGAAGACAAAAGCAAAGTAGGGAGGAAGAATGACTGTAGTTTTGCCCCTTTTAGCCCAGTTTGCCCGTTTGTACCACCTCTGCTATTCTCTTATTAGGTGCTCTCTGTGAGGGAACTCAATTGTCTCAGGTGAGAGAACAACTCCGAAGAGAGTTTAGGAGAGGGTTCAAACAAAATAATATGCCCACTTACTAATATTTCCTATTCTTTCATATGCTAACCCCTTCTGATTTTTCCTTGCCCATCTCTCTTCCCAACCCCATTTCATTTCCCAACCGCTTCCCACAGGTTATTAAATTCTCTATACCACTATCCCGTTTGCTCTCAGCACACACTCTGGGTCGTTTCCTTCTTTTTATAACCTGCGTGCCAACCTGTGTCAGTCAACCCACTCTGATCAACAGTATAGTTCCAACTGTCATAGAACTCCCACAGGTGTCTGAATATGAGTGCTGAAAGGTAAGTTTTCAGCGCTTGTCCCTGAGACGTACCTATCTGATAGATTAACTGAATTGACTAGCGTCAGTTGAGGTCAACTTTCCCGTTACCAGTTTCAAAATCTGCTCCTGATTAACCAGTCGAGATGCAGGGATTGCCTTTTACTGAGGGAGCGTGTAAATTTCTTACTTGCGCTACATTCGGCTGCTCATCACTTTGAGCGGACTCTGAGCACCAAACACAGTCCTGAGCATAGAAAAACGAATGAGGTAGTTCTTGCCTTTAATTACTGATCTGATTTGCATTTCCTTGGTGATTAGTGACATGAAGCAAATGCTTCGGTAACAAAACAGAAATTAAAAAGAATTACAGATCTGATGGTGCGAGGAGCGCTTTTGCTCCAATAAGTTTATTGTGACCTCTGTGCTTTCTGTAATTCGCTATCCCTCCTATGAACTGGAAAGAGATTTTCAGAGCAAATTATTACAGTTACTGGAAAGTCAAGCCATGCTTGAAAACGCCATGCTTAATCCTTGCCCTGGGACTCTCTGAAAAAACTCTCACACGGAGAAGGGACAGGCTTGCCTCAACTTTCTCTATGGGGATTTTCTGCGGAGCCTGAAGCCACACCTGATGGATTGGTGGTTCTGGCTGCTGCCCAACTTAGGAGAAGGGGATGTGTTGACATTAAAATTGGAGGAGGGGTGGGATACATTCAGACTGAAGTATTCCCAGCCTTCCCTCCTAACGTTTCAGGTCTCTTAAAATTATGTTTGTAGTTTCTGGAGTAGATTTTCAGTACACTTTGAAGTAAAATTTTTGAAGGGCAAACATACACAAAAAAGTACGCAAGTCACGTTGTTCAGTCCTCTGAATTTCACAGAAGGGACGCGCTCAAGTGATTGTCATTTAGATCGAGAAAAGAACATACCAACATCCCCAAAGCCCCATTTGTACGCTCATTTAGTTACCATTCTCCATTGTGTAAACAATATCTGAACATCTAACAATATAATTTGTTTGCTCTGGAAATGTATATCAATGAATCATAAATTATGTAATCTTTTGTGCCTGGAATTTTTTGTTTGTTTTATATATTGTTTGTGAGATCCATTTATAATATTGTTGAGTGTAGTTGTGGTTCTTTCCTTCTCTTTGCTATAGTTCCACTGTGTGAGTATACCATATTTTATGTATTCATTTTATTTTTATTTATTTATGGTTTTAATTTATTCATTTTAATGCTGGTGATTTTAAAGTTGGGGCTTTTACAAATGGTGCCTTTATAACTATTCCGTACATGTATTTTGATATATTAGTTACACCTCCAAAGCAGGAGAGATTTCCTCTGCATATTCACCAACACTTTGCATTGTCAGTTGGTTTTCATTTTAGTTTTTTTGTGTGTGATAATTTTTTAATTTATTTTGAGACAGAGAGCATGAACAGAGGAGGGACAGAGAGAGAGAGAGAGAGAGAGAGAGAGAGAGAGAGAGGGAGAGAAAGAATCCTAAGCAGACTCCTGTCAGTGCAGAGCCTGATGCGGGGCTCGAACTCACGAACCTTGAGATCATGATCTCAGCTGAAGTCACACACTTAACTGACTGAGCCTACCCAGGCGCCCCAGGTGTTTTTCATTTGAGCTATTCTGCTATGTAGCTGTATTCCATATAGATTTAATTTGCATTTCCTCCAAGATTAATGAAATTGAGCAATGCTCATTGGCTATTTGAATATTGTGTTTTGTGAAGTACTTGTGCAAGTCTTTTGCCCATTTTTCTTTAATAAGTTGTATGTCTTTTTCTTATTGAACTTAGGAGTCCTTTATGTGTTCTGGATATGAGTCCTTGAGAGATATGTGAATTGTAAATCTCTTCTCTCACTCCGAGGGATGCCTTTCCATCCTCTTAATAGCATCATTTAATTAACAGAAGTTTTTCATATTAATATTGTTGAAACCTCTGTTTATTTCCTTTCAAGTTAGTGATGTGTGTGTCCTATTTAAGTAACAACTTACACCAATATCATGAAAATGTTGTTTTCTACTGAAAACTTTATTGTTTTACCATTTAAAAAATATCTTGGGGGCACCTGAGTGGCTCAGTCGGTTAAGCATCCAACTTTGGCTCAGGTCACGATCTTACAGTTTGTGAATTTGAGCCCCGCCTTGGGCTCTATGCTGACAGCTCAGAGCCTACAGCCTACTTCGGATTCTGTGTTTCCCTCTCTCTCTGCCTCTCCCCGGCTCATGCTCTGTCTCTCTCTCTCTCAAAAATAGGTAAACATTAAAAAAAATTTTTTAAATGTCTTGTACTAAGGTATAATACAGTAAAATTCTCTCCCTTTTAGGCTGTACTTCTGCAAGTGTTTACAAAAGCATATAGTTGTGTAACCACCATGAAAATCAAGAGGCAGAACTGTTTCACTACACCCACTGAGCCACCCAGGTGCTCCTATGGGGTTTTTTAAATTAATGAAATATCCTTTAATGTCTCTTTGAATATCTCACTTTCAGTTATTTTATACACCTTGTACATTTTCTAAAAATGTTTCCTTAGGTATAAGATGTTTCGTTTGCTGTGTTTATTGTCTCTCTCTCATAATATTTATTTTCTTCAGACACTTTGTGCTTTTTGGCCCTGCAATAATTTTCCTGTTAAAGTCTTTTGGGCTTCCTGGAATTTCTATTTGTGAATCCGACTTTAGGACATGAATGTTATTACCCTGCCAATTGCCCTTGGATTTCTTCCTGTGCTAAATTTGAAGTATTCTTGGAGCTACAACTCATATGTCTCAATAGTATTATATATGGTTTTAAATATGCATTTGGAGGGTTGATATACTTATTTCATATTATTCTGTATGTTATCTCTCTCCAAGAATTGTATACGAATCTGGTCTATTGAGTTTTCACCTACTGAATTTAAGCACAGTTACAGGTTTTTAGGAAATACTTTCCTTGTCATTCTGAAAGTTTTTGTGCAAAAGGAGTTTTTATGCAAATGGAGGTCAGCAACATTTTTCTGCTGTATTGGAATCATACAGAAGCTTCCCAGTGATGGGCACCTGGATGGCTCAGTCAGTTAAGCATCCGACTTTGGCTTAGGTCATGATCACACGGTTCATGGGTTCGAGTCCCATGTCGGGCTCTGTGCTGACAGTTGAGAGACTGGAGCCCTGCTTCAGATTCTGTGTCTCTCTCTCTCTGCCCCTCCCTGCTCACACCCTGTCTCTCTCTCCCTCAAAAATAAATTTTTAAAAAATATCAATAAAAAAAAAAGAAGCTTCTCAATGACAAACAAGGAGATAATCCCTGCATTTTGGCATGACAGTTTTATATCCTACTTCTCCCACCGTTGATCACTACCTCATTTTGGGAATTTGTGTCAATAGCAGTAACAGAAAGTAAGCTACTGTTTCTCTGTGTTCTCATCTCAAACCCTCTCTTTTCCCTTTATTCTACCACATATTTTAAAGTTGTCTCTGGGAAAATAAATAAGTAAATAAATAGTCTCTGGTATATTTCTTTATGGTAATCATTAAGTTTCAAAGACCTAGACTGTTTCAATTATAGATGTTTGGTGAAGTTCCTCAATAAACTAATAAGAAGAAACAGAAGCCCTGTTTATGGCTTTTTTTTTTCACTTTCTCAAGAGAAAGAGAAGAGTTATAGAAAATTATTAAATTTAGGATTAAGTGATAATAGATCTCTTTTTATAGGAGACTGCAGAAATCATTCCTTTGATGCTATGTAAATGGGATTGTTTCTTAATTTTATTTTTGGATTTTTTTCACCATTAATATAGAGAAATTCAACAGATTTTTAAAAATTTTTTATTTAGATTCCAGTTAGTTGATGAATGGATAAAGAAGATGTGGTGTATACATATGTATATGTATGTATGCATCTTCTTTATCCATTCATATATATATATATATATAGAGAGAGAGAGAGAGAGAGAGAGAGAGATACACATATACATATATATATACACACATACATATACACATATATACACCACATCTTCTTTATATATATATAAATATATATAAATATAAATATATAAATACATATATAAAGAGAGATACACATATACATACATAGAGAGATATATACATACACATATAAATACATATGTATAGTTAACATACAGTGTAATATTTAACATACACTGTAATATTCCACTGTAATTTAATTTCAGGTGTAAAATTTAGTGATTCAACACCTACATACATCACTCATCTAGCCCATCTCCCCGCCACTGGTCTCCATCAACCCTCAGTTTGTTCTTTATGGTCTGTTTCTTGGTTTGCTTTTCTCTCTCTTTTTTCTCCTTTGCTTGTTTGTGTCTTAAATTCCATATATGAGTAAAATCATATGGTTATTTGTCTTTCTCTGACTGACTTATTTCACTTACTATTATACCCACTAGATTCATCCATGTTGTTGCGAATGGCAAGATTTCATTCTTTTTTTTTATGGCTGAGTAACATTCCACTGTATGTATATAACACCTCTTCTTTATCCGTTCATCATTCAATGGGCTTTTGGGCTTTTTCCAGAATTTGGCTATTGTAAATGCTGCAATAAACATAGGAGTGCATGTATCTTTTGAAATTAGTGTTTTTGTATTCTTTGGGGTAAAGACCCAATAGTGGAATTACTGGATCATAGGGTAGTTCTATTTTTAATTTTTCAAGGAACCTCCATAGTGTTTTCCACAGTGGCTGCACCAGTCTGCATTCCCACCAACAGTGCACAAAGGTTTCCTTTTCTCTATATCCTCACCAACACTTGTTGTTTCTTGTGTTTTTTATTTTGGCCATTCTGACAGGTGTGAGGTGATATCCCATTGTAGCCTTGATTTGTATTTCCCTGATGATCAGTGACGTTAAGCATCTTTACATGTCTGTTTGCCAACTGTATGTCTGATTTTTGTGGGCTGATTTTGTATCCTGCAGCATTACAAATTTTTTTATTAGCTGAAATAGGTGGGTTTTATTTTGGTGTATTCATTAAGATTTTGTTTAAAAAAATTTTTTTTTCAACGTTTTTTATTTATTTTTGGGACAGAGAGAGACAGAGCATGAACGGGGGAGGGGCAGAGAGAGAGGGAGACACAGAATCGGAAACAGGCTCCAGGCTCTGAGCCATCAGCCCAGAGCCCGACGCGGGGCTCGAACCCACGGACCCCGAGATCGTGACCTGGCTGAAGTAGGACGCTTAACCGACTGCGCCACCCAGGCGCCCCTTGTTAAGATTTTCTACATATAAAATCATGTTATCTGAAAATAGAGGTAGTTTCACTCTTTTGTTTCTGAATTAGATGTCTTTATTTCCTTTTTATTGAGTAATTAATTGTTCTCGCTGGAAATTCTAGTAAAATGCTGAATAGAAAGGGTGAAAGCAGACATCCAAGACATAATCATAAATATAATCTGTTAATGTAATACCTCCCATACGATGTGCTCTATTACATTGATTTACTTTCTTATTTTGAACCACACTTACATTCCTGGAATAAACACCACTTGGTCATAATGCATAATACTTTTAATATGCTATCAGATTCAATCTGCTAGTGTTTTACAAGGACTTTTGCATCTATATTCATAAGAGATGTTAGTCTACAGATGGTGTTAATTCTTCTTTAAACGTTTGATAGAATCCACCAATGAAGCCATCTGGTCTTGGCCCTTTTATTTGTTGACAAGTTTTGATTATTGATTAAATCTCTTTACTTGTTATAAATATATTCAAATTTTCTGTTTGTTTTTTAGTCAGTTTTTTTTTTTTTTTGGTTTGTGTATTTCTAGAACGTTGTCTATTTTATCTAGGTTATATAATTTGCTAGAGTACAGTTGTTCATGGCACTCTATTTTAATTAGGTTTATTCCCATCAGGTCATTAGTAATATTCCTATTTTTACTTCCTTTTTTAAAATGTCTATTTGTTTACTTTGAGAAAGAGAGAGAGAGAGAGAGCAGGGGAGGGGCAGAGAGAGAGGGAGAGAGAATCTCAAGCAGTTTGCACACTGTCAGCACAGAGCCCAACACAGCGCTTGATGTCATGAATGTGAGATCGTGACTTGAGCCGAAATCAAGAGTTGGACACTTCACCAGCTGAGCCACCCAGTTTCCCCCTTACTTTCCTTTCTAATTTTAGTAATTTGGGTCTTCTCTCTTTTTTTAAGTTTAGCTAAACATTTAATTTTGTTGATATTCTCAAGGAAACAAATTTTTGTTTCATTAATTTTATCTATTGTTTTTCTTTGTAAAAACCATTTTATTGAGGTATAACTGACATACAAAAAGTTGTACATATTTAGTGTATACAACTCAATGAGTTGGAGATAAGTCCATATCCATAAAAGCACCACACCGTATACCCATAAAATCACTACAACCTATGCTATAAATCTATCCATTCCCTCCAAAAGTTTTTCTTCATCCTCTCTTATTTCTTGTGATAAGGACACTTAACATCTTCCCTTAACACAATATTATTTACTATAGGATTATCTTTATTTAAGGCTGAATAATATTATACTGTATGAATATACCACATTTTCTTTATCCATTAATTTGTCAGTGGATATTTAGGTTGCTTCATTTCCTTTGGGTATATTTCCAGAAGTGAGATTAATGGATCATATGATAATTCTATTTTTAATTTAAAAAGAAGTTTATCAATTTATTTTGAGAGGAGGGAGGTACAGAGAGAAGGAAAGAGGGAGAAAATCCCAAGCAGGCCTGCGCTGACCTGGGGCTTGATCTTGCAAACCGTAAGATCATGACCTGAGCTGAAACCAAGAGTCAGACGCCTAACTGACTTTACATTGTTTTTCATAGTGGCCACATCAATTTATATTCCCACCAACAGTGTACAATGTTCCCTCTCCTCCATATCAACACTTTTCATCTTTTGTTTTTTGATAATAGCCACTCTACAGGTATGAAGTGATCATTATGGTTTTCATTTACATTTTTCTAATGATAGGTAATGTTGAGAACATTTTCATATACCTCTCAGCCACTTGTATGGGTTTTTTTGGAAAATGTTTATTCAATTCCTTTGCTTATATGAAATCTCTTGAGTTATAAGAGCTGTCTCTCTATTTTACATATATAACTCTATCGGATATATGCCTTGTAAATATTTTCTCCCATTCTGTAGGTTGCCTTTTCGTTTTGTGCAGAAGCTTTTTAGTTCAATATAATCGCACTTGTCCATTTTTTATTTTGTTCTCTATGGTTTTGGTCATATTGCCAAGGCCAAAGTCAAGATTTTTTTCTCTGCTTTCTTCCAGCAGTTTTTATGGTTTAGGTCTTACACTTAAATTTTTAATCCATTTTGAGTTAATTTTTGAAAGTGGTGTAAAATAGGGTTCAATCTCATTCTTTTGCACATGGCTGTCTAGTTTTCCCAACACCATTAGTTGAAGAGTTTTCCATGTGTATTCTTGGCATCCTTGTCAAAGATCAGTTGACTGTAAATGTGTTGATTCGTTTCTGTGCTCTTTACTCTGTTCTATTGCTCTGTGTGTCTATTTTTCAGTATCATACTGTTTTGATTACTGTAGCTTTGTAACATATTTTGAAATCAGAGAGAATGAGGCCCTCAGCTTTGTTCTTCTTTCTCAATATGGTATGGCTACTTGGAGTCTTTTTGGTCCTAAATGAATTTTAAGATTTTGTTGTCATTTCTGTAAAAATTGTCATTGGAATTTTGATAGGCATTGTATTGAATCTATAGATGACTTTGGGTACTAGAGACATTTTAACAATGCTAATCTTCCAATTCATGAACACAGGATGTCTTTTCATTTATTTGTGACTATTGAAATTGTTTCATCAAAGTTTTATAATTTTAGGTGTATATGTCTTTCACCACCACCGTTGAGTTTATTCCTAAGCATTTTAGTCTATTTGGTGTTAATGTAAATTAAATTGGTTTTTAAATTTCTTTCTAGAAAGTTCATTGTTAGTAAATAAAAAACTCTACTGACTTTTTAATGTTGGTTTTGTCTCTGCAACTTTCCTGAATTTGTTTATTCATTCTAACAAGTTTTTTTGTGAAGTCTTTAAGATTTTCTATATATAACATTATGTCTTCTGCAAACAGGTAATTTTACTTCTTCCTTTATGATTTCTATGTGTTTTCTTTCTTTATTCTTTTTTTTTTCCTAATTGCTCTGACTAGGACTACAGTACTTTGTTGGATAGAAGTGGTGAAAATGAGGGGCATTTGGGTGGCTCAGTCGGTTAAGTGTCCAACGTTGGCTCAGGTCATGACCTCACTGCTCATGAATTCAAGCCCCGCATTGGACTCTATGCTGACAGCTCAGCACGGAACCTGGAGCCTGCTTCAGATTCTGTGTCTCCCTCTCTCTCTGCCCCTTCCCTGCTCATGCTCTGTCTCTCTCTCTCTTAAATAAACATTTGGGGTGCTTGGGTGGCTCATTTGGTTAAGCGTCCGACTTCGGCTCAGGTCATGATCTCACAGTCTGTGAGTTCGAGCCCTGCATCAGGCTCTGTGTTGACAGCTCAGAGCCTGGAGCCTGTTTCAGATTCTGTGTCTCCCTCTCTCTCTGCCCCTCCCCTGCTCATGCTCTGCCTCTCTCTCTCTCTCTCAAAAATAAATAAAAACATTAAAAAATAAATAAATAAACATTTAAAAACAAATAAATAAATACAAAACTTCAAGGTGCAGTTAACATGTTATAGCTTCATAAATTCATAATTATAATTTACTTGTTTGACATAGTCTTTTATAACATATGTTAAGCGTTTTGTATATTCGTTCATATATATGCATTCATTTGTATATTCATTCTGTCAGCAAACACTTGTTTGCCATCTTCTATTGCTAGATACTGTGTATACAATAATGAGGAAACGTGGTCTTTATCCTCATGATAGCCTACTATCTCACTTTTTTTTTTCATAAGAACATTTAATTTTTATATAACAGGACCTGTAGAAATGGACAAATCCAGAATTATGCAGTAGTTCAGTAGTGTGAGAACATTTAATTTGAATTTCTGCCATTTTCTTGACCTAGCCCTCATAGTTGCAAGAGGGTTACCACTTCTCCTCATCTCTTATTTAAAGTGAGTTCTCAAGGAAGACACAGGGAAAATGGGGAAAGGGGGATAATCCCTTTAAATTAACTATTTTCTTTCCCACAAACAGAATCAAGTGGTTTAATTGCAACAAATATCCAACTGAGTGTAGGGTATCATTATTTCAGTACAATTAATGTGTATATCTTCATTATAATTTTATGAAATTTACATATCTTAACAGTAGTATTATGAAATGTTCTAGTTTCTATACATTTAAATGCAAAAAAGGAATCTGATTAACATATTCAAATAAATGCACAAAGCTATAGCCAAAGGTGGTGACATAAACAAGATAAAACCAGTACTTGGTGGGGAACATAATGATGAAATACCTCTAGCTCTTTGATTGACGTACGAAAATACAAATTTGATGTATGAATAAGAGGATACGATGTCTTTAAATTAAGTACAGATAAAGTTAAACCCAGTGATACGCTCTTTCAAATGAAATACTAAAATAAAAAACTTGTAAGTCGAAACAATGTAGTATATAAATACACTGGAATAGTATTCAGTCATAGAAAAGAAGTTGTGATAAGGATGAACCTTGAAAGCATCATGCTAAGAGAAGTAAGCCAGATATAAGTGAACAATATTGCTTGATTTCACTTATATGAGGTACCTAGACCAGGCAAATTTACAGAGACAGAAAGTTGAATACAGGTTACAAGGGACTGGGGCAGGGGAGTGCTGGGAGCCATTGCTTAAATAGTACAGAGTTTCTGTTTGGAACAATGAAAAAGTTTTGGAAATAGATAGTGATGACAGTTTACATAACACTTAAAGTCCTTAGTTGAACTATATACTGAATTATGCACTTAAAAATCATTAAAATGGTACACCTCATGTTGTATATATTTTACCACAATAAAAAAATAAAAAAATAATTTAAAGAAGGTAGAAAAAATTAAATGAATTATTAAAAACAATAAAACCAGTTAAACATGGGAATTAAGTCTAAATAATTGCTCTCACTAGAGTTATAAAACTATGTGAATGAAATAAATAATCCTTGAAAGAGAAATGGAAAACCGAAGGAAAAATTAGTGTTTATAAGAGCAATAATAATAACATGATTCTAAAATTTTTATCTTTAGGGTGTCTGGCCGGCTCAGTTGGAATAACATGGACTCTTGATCTCGGGGTTGTAAGTTTGAGCCACATGTTGGGTGCAGAGATTAGTGAATAAAATAAATAAAACTTTTAAAAATATACAAAGAAATAAAATGAAATTTTTGTTTTGGAAACCAAAATGCAACAAGGTAAAGAGGAAAGAGAGGTAGCAAAATATTCAAATTTTTAAAATTTTCAGATGATGTTTTTCGTTGACATTGCAAAAGTGAGTTTTAAACCCTTCCCCTAGAGAAGTACCCTTTTTCTTTTTTACAATTTAACCATAGGGCCTTAAACCCAATGTGTAAAGTGGACATAAAACAAAATTGGAGTATCAATGACATTAAATGCTCAGATTCAGCTCAATCTTCTCCAGCTCACTCCATGCACACACACAAATCTACACTTGAACGTTTATCTAATTTGTCTCAGTCAATGTGGTAAGCACTTTATAACAATTGCCTCATTTAACCATAACAGTATTTCCAGAAGGCAGGACTAAGATGGGGAGCATCAATATAGGATAAGGTCAACTCATTGTCATCTGTCTCATTGACAGACAAGAATATGGGATAGTCTAAGGCTCGAGGGAGCAGGAAGGAAACAAGTTACCCTCACTGGTAAATCAAGTTTTTGTGGGTCCAGAGGAGTAAAGAAAGAGGTGAGGAAGCAGAATAGAATAAATTCCAGATGTGTTATGAACTAACAGGAATATGACCTATTTGAAAGGGAGAGATCGTGGGAGTACAAAAGAGGACAGAGTGCCTCAAGTGGGAACTTAATTAGTAATAATCGCACCTCGGATAAACCTCACTGGCTACGATACTGCCACTGCGCAAAGCTCAAATGGGAACTTAAAAGAGTAACGTAAGTGACTACCTAGGAAAAGAACAAGGAAATCCTACAGAGAGGAAAGTTACAAAGCAGCAGGAGTTTGCTATATAAGGATGTGTGAATTTCACGGATAGGAATCAAGGAGGAGGGATGCAGGTGTGGGCGTGCGTGCGCGCGCACACACACGCACACACACACACACACAAAGTATTTAGACTATGATTCCAGTAAAGACTTACCTAACAGAAAGACTAAGCATGTCCTTAAGGAACCATCAAATTATTGTGTTTAAATGCAACTGGTGGGAATTTTTCATATTCTAAATATAAACAAACCATTAAGGGAGTAATTGTTGGGAAATAATCGAGAACCTTTTGGAGCTTCATTATTCATGTTTGAATGTTCAACATATTTTTCTTTTGAACTGTGTATATGAAATAGCACCATAATGTCTTCAGAACTTGGAACAGCATGAAGGTCTTAATCTGGCCCTATGTCCTACACTATTCTTGCTATGGTCCCTTTTCTACCTGCCACGTGTGTAAGGACCAATAACATTCAAGTCCGGTCAATTAAGTAGTGCTCCACAACATAGTCTTAAGAGCGAAACTGACATAGAAAATTACTAGTCTTTACTCCAGAGTCATAGCCCTTCAAATCATATGAGCTGTCATGAACACATTATAACCCGCACTTTATTTGCTGCAATTCAGAGTTGCCCGCTTTTACTTCCTTTCCCTGTTTAGGAAGAGGTCATAGCCCTCACATTGACTACATTTCCTCATTCCTTCCAAATTTACTTCCTCTTCGTGCTTACTTTCTCCTTCCCCTGTGAACCCTAGAGACAGTAGCCAGGGAAGGAGGACTGTGGAAGGAAGAAGAACATGGCAAGAGGTGAAGAATTCAACCACAAATTCTCCTAAGTAATAAACTCAGCATTTCCTCTCACGCTTAGTTTCGCTGATTCCGGAAGGACTTAGCCTGTAGTCCTGCTGACACACATTTTTTCTATCTCGCCCTGTTTTCCTCCTGTTCTGCTTTCCCATATTTTTCTTAATTAGTTACTTATGTTTCTTCTTTCTTTTTTTAATTTTTTTAATGTTTATTTATTTTTTGAGAGAGATAGAGTGCTAGTGGAGGAGGTGCAGAGAGGGAGACACAGAATCTGAAGCAGGCTCCAGGCTCTGAGCTGTAGGCACAAAGTCCGACATGGGGCCCGAACTCACGAGCTGTGAGATCATGACCTGAGCCGAAGTCAGACACCCAACTGAGCCACGCAGGCGCCCCTGTTTCTTCTTTCTGAAATCGTTTTGGGCATTGTGTGTGAGGGTACATTTTTTAAAACATTGAAGAACTAAAACATTCTGCTGTCCACACACATGGCAGATGAGTTGATTGAGTAGAACTACTGGGTCATAAACATTTTAACAGTTTCTTACTGTATATCCATTGTCACCTGTTGCAGAAAATAAGTTTGGGGTCAGTATTGTTTTGTTCCATTAGCTTATAGGTTACCTATTTATCCCCGTGTAGTTAAAATATGTTGCTAAAATAATATGTGTGATTCTCTTTTTATTATTTATTTCCTAAAGTACAATGATCCATTTTAATCTACGTGTTTCATTCTCTATTTAGAAAAATTTTGCTACTCCAATGACATATCTGATTATTTTTTATCCCATCTATTGGGATTGATAATTTAGAAAAGACCTCTATTTCCTAGGCTGTATTTCCACTCTCCATCCCCTATAGATCATTTTTGTCCTTCTCCTCAATCTTCTAATGGAGTTTCTCGGATTTAGATTCCTCTCATAAACTATTTTTCTGTACTGTCCCTTAACTTCTTTACTTCCTGCCATACAGATTTTAATTACATTGTTACATTTTTAATGTTCTGCAAGCCTTGATAACTTCACCAAGCCCTCATTCCTTCACCAACTCTTCCTATTATAATTGCTCCCTTCCCATGTTTGTTTGTACATACCTCATAAAGGCAACAATATCTGGAAACCTACTGAGGATGACAAAATATCTCACTTCTTGGGAGTTGCTTTTCCTTCATGTTGATACTCCTTGTCGTATGCAATAATCCTTCATAACATAATGCTGATTTTTTTGTTCATTCACTATGTAAGGTATAAATGTGTGTCACCCACATTTACTTCCTCGTATATGTATGTTAATTTGTATCCTGCATCTTACTGAATTCATTCATTAGTTTCACCAGAGTTTTGGTGATTTAGGGTGTTCTATATATAGTATTGTCATATGAAATAGTGACATAGAAATTGTACTTCTTCCTTTTCAATATGGATCCTTCTTGAGCTGTGGTCTTGGACAAACATTTTTATAAGTAAAATCTTTTGGCCACTATCTACCTTTAAAAACATTCCCTCCCAGGGCCGCCTGGGTGGCTCAGTCAGTTAAGTGTCTGATTTCGGCCCGGGTCGTAATCTCATGGCTTGTGGGTTCAAGACCCGCGTCAGGCTCTGTGCTGACAGCTCAGAGCCCGGAGCCTGCTTCTGATTCTGTGTCTCCCTCTCTCTCTGCCCCTACCCTGCTCATGCTCTGTCTCTCTCTGTCTCTCAAAAATAAACGTTGAAAAAAAAATTTTTAAAAATCCCTCCCAGTTTTCAGTTTATTTCACCTTCCATCACCAGGACAAATAACAGAAACATTATTAAGAGAAAAAAGAGAAGTCTGATTATGTCACACTTACACAAATTAATGTGTTTCCTCTTGGACATATTGTTCAAGGCTTTTATTTTATTCTAATGTCTTCTCGATAACTTGTGGGACTGGAAATGGACTTACAAGCACTGGATAGATCTAGGCAGTTCTAGTATCTTGAGACCAAGGACGTACAGTATTCATACATGTTTTTTCTGGTTCTTTCTAAACACTACTAGGTAAGTTATTGTCAAGCAAAGGAAAAATATAAAATATGGAGTAGAAACCATATTGTGTTGAGTTCAGTTGGTTGAAAGGAAAGCAAATTGTGAGTGTAAACTGCCTTCTTACAAAGAACTCTTAAAAGGGAGAAGCAGGAGTTGCAAATCTATGCTGGAGAACATTAGGAAGCTCAAATATCAAAAACCCGAAGATGTCAAGTGCAACATGAATAAGCTACCAGGGATAAAATCCATCCAGATTTGGAGCAAAGGACTGATATTACAGGCGATGTGGAGAAAGAACAAGATCGAGAACAAGGGGGAAAGTCAGTGTGGGATTAACTATAATACACAATTCACCAGCTGTGAACATAGAGTGTGAATGTGTTTGACTAGCTTAAAGAGTAAATAAAATGCTAAGCAAATAATTTTCAGAGAGACCATAAGCATGTAAGGGCATCGATAATGTTAGTTGGTTGAGAAAAATAATTTAGACTCAATATGGGAGTAATATAGGCCAGTTGCAAACCACAAAAATGTGATACTAGATAGTTTAGCTATGACAACTGTTGGAGTAAAGAGAAAAATATCCAGTCTTTTCTGGGTATAAAACAGTATGAAGACAATATCTAATGCTTCTGTCTCTTACATATTGGTTGGAAGAGAGGACCCCTAGTCTTTTTTTTTTTTTTTTAATTTTTTTTAACGTTTATTTATTTTTGAGACAGAGAGAGACAGAGCACGAACAGGGGAGGGTCAGAGAGAGGGAGACACAGAATCTGAAACAGGCTCCAGGCTCTGAGCTTGTCAGCACAGAGCCCGATGCGGGTCTCGAACTCATGGACCGCGAGATCATGACCTGAGCCGAAGTCGGCCGCTTAACCGACTGAACCACCCCGGTACCCCAGGACCCCTAGTCTTAAAGCTCTCATTGATTTGGAGAGGTAATCAAGATAGTATAAGTGAAGCGTAAGTAGAGCATGTGAAACAAATTACTGGAATTGGTACATCAAAAAGACTGTCACAAGGCAGGAGCAAAGCAGAAGTCCAAGTACTAGAATTCAGGGAAAAAATCAGAGTATGATGGAATCAAAGCCAGCTATTAGTCAACCAGCAGTCTGCAATAAACTGTTCGTAGGCGACAAGCATGTATCATATTATGCCAGCGTGCACATTTTATATGTTCAATGTAAATGATGAGTTTGCAAATGTGAAGCCTAAATTTGTGCTCAGGATGCTAGAATATTAAGGGACAAGAATCTGAGAATAAGGGCAATATTGAGTGAGAGCCAAGAGTGTAAAAAGATTCAGAAGACATTGCACTCTGGAGTTTTAAGGGGGGAAAATCAGATATGAGGGAGGAAGAACTTTCCAGGAAAGCTAAAAAATAATATTTCAAGATTTTGAAACCTGCATCCTGGCACTCTATCACATAGGATAATCATGTGTAGATGGCCATTTTCCATAAACTACAACAGAAGACTAGACAATTACTGTGAACTCGGTCTAATTCACCACCATTACTACCTTATATATCTCCTTTTGAGTAAATTCTGACAAAGGTTATATTCTCTTCATCAAGATATGTATTTCTTATTCACTTAATTTTTTATATAGTTTATAATTATCAAAACAAGTTGTGAATGTTAATATTATCCTATGATAGATTTCAAAAAATAATAAAATGTTTTTACGGTTTAATATTTTCCCTTTGCTATAATCCAGAAAATATTTTTATTAAAAACATAATTGGCATATGTCACTGTATAAGTTTAAAATGCACAACACAATGGTTTGAATTACACATATTGCAAAATGATTATCACAATAGGTTTAGTTAGCATCCATTATCTCATATAGACCCGATAAAAAGAAAAATTAAAAAATTTTTTTTTCTTTGTGATGAGAACGCTTAGGATTTACTCTCTTAACAGCTTTCATGTATATTGGACAGCAAAGTGAGCTACAGTCATCATGTCATACGTTAATTCCCTACCACTTGTTGATTTTATAACTGAGGTTGTGTACAGTTTGACCACCTTTCTCCAGGAAATATTTTAAAATCATGTGTTACTATGTCTAAATGCATGCGAACTAAATCAAGTTATGAAATCTATAGGACCATCCCTAGCAAAAATTCTCCAATCACTAATGGTTATAATTTAAAATTTTTGGTATCTAGAATGATTTTGACCATAGCCAAATAATTTATAATTCATCATTGTTAACTATGTTGCAGGTCAACTCCAATGAAGGCCTTTTGCTCCGGTCTCTTGAAGGCTTCCAAACTGTTCCCTTTAAAGTGTAAGATATTTTAATAATACCAACTTCCTCAACAATAGAAATTGAAATATCTCATGACTTCATTAAAAAAAATGTTTTTTAAATATTCATTTTTGAGAGAGCAAGTGGGGGTGGGCAGAGAGAGAGGGAGACACAGAATCCAAAGCAGGCTTAAGGCTCTGAGTTGTCAGCACAGAGCTCAACAGGGGGCTCAAACCCACGAACCGTGAGATCATGACCTGAGCTGAAGTCGGACACTCAACCGACTGAGCCACCCAGGCATCCCCTTGTTACTTCATTTACCGCATCCCCTTGTTACTTCATTTACCGACGTGAGTCTTTTTAACTATTGTAACAAACCCAAGTTATTTGTTGCCAGTAGTTGGCAAAAATTGCACTATTCAAAATTTCCTAAAGTTTATATTTCATAAAAGGCTACAAATCAAAAAGGATCTTATTGAGTTCAGTAGTTTTTCAGTTTGAACACCTGTATCTTTGGTGATATTTCCCGTGGTTGTGCTGACAAAGAGAGCATAAAGGGAATCATTTTCTAGATCTTCAATTTCATATGTACTTTGCTAAAATTTCTCTTTTCCAAATCCCTCATCATAATTGCCTTTCTCTATAAAAGAAAAATATATTTTTTTCCCCTTAATTTTATTCTGATGCACTTCCCTGGGGTGTTGTAAACTCCAGTGTGTCGATTAACACAAAATGGAATACTGGCACATGTTTAACAAGGGAGTTACTCTATGAATAGATGACAAATGCCTTTGAAAATTAGAATATTTCCATACCTTTGCTTTTAATAAAACTGAAGGGATATCGATTAGAGTGGTTAGCTGAGTCATCATTAATAATAATTATTGATGATAGTTCCTTACGGTTTTTGCTATGAAACTCAAAAGGAGTTCAACAAACCAAATGACATTGCGGTAACATAACTTTCTCATCCTCTTCCCATTATTTATCTGGAGAAGGTTTCTCAGTACTTTGATCTGTAAAAAAAATTATGAAAGAATTTATGCTGAATCCTATAGATCACAGTAACATATACCATTGATTATATATACATGCTGTAACTTTTAAACATCTAATTCATTTAATAAAATGAAGAGAAGGTTTTTTTAAAAGTTTTATTTATTTAGTTTGAGAGAAAGAGAGGGAGGGAGAGGCAGAGAGAGAGAGACAGACAAACAGATATTCTCAAGCAGGCTCTGCACTGTCACTATGGAGCCCGACATAGGGCTCGATCTCACAAACTGTGAGATCATGACCTGAGCTGAAATCAAGAGTCAGACACTTAACTCACTGAGCTACCCAGACCCCCAAGAGAGGATTTTTAATAAAATTGTATTTTTCATGTTTCATAATTATATACCAACATTGCAATGTGATTATGTTGTTTTGGTTGTTTCTAAACTAATAAAAATTGTAATCATGACTAAATCCACAAGAATTTTTGTCATCTCGATAAAAATTAAAATAAAGTTTTAAATGGAGGTTAAAAAATGTTACAGACTTTTCTTCTCCAGGCTGGAATCAGGCATTTACCTAGAGAGCCCTGGTTCCTTTTGTGGAGGATGGTATTTAGAGACCAAGATCTCAGGACTAAGTGAGTTTATTGCTTCTAGGGTGTCACTGCTTTTAGACTGTTTAAACACTCAGAGCTACTTAAATGCACACCCATACTCCCCTATATCTATGTCTTTTTCTATCCATTAAAGATTATTAATTTATAATGATCTCTCCATTTCCAATCCAATATTCCAGGGTTCATTCTAACTGCCCTCATTCCATATTTGTAAGTCTCTGCTCTCATAATGGGAAATCTGTCTCCCAGTACATTTACTCAATTCTAGAATACACAGAAGCCTTAACCAAAGGATCAGAGTTGACCTCATCAACAGTAGAACAAATTGACATTCTTTGTCCCTCCTATAATGCACTTAGGAGAATCTTTTTTAAATGCTTAACTCTGATTCTTCTGAATCATTGTTATTAAGTTTTTTATTAGTGCTCAAACAAAACAAAATAATCATAATAAAATCTTGGTAGATAGTTATTAAACATAAACAGTGCAATTTTGTCTGAAAAAGGCTCTCTTAATTAAATGGATTGGATTTTAATGGGGCATCTAGGGGTCTCAATCAGTTGAGCGTTTGACTTCGTCTCAGGTCATGATCTGGCAGCTCGTGGGTTCGAGCCCCACGTTGGGTTCTGTGCTGACAGCTCAGAGCCTGGAACCTGCCTCGGATTCTGTGTCTCCCTATCTCTCTTCCCCCCCCCCCCCCAACTCACGCTCTCTCTCTCTCAAAATAAATAAACGTTAAAAAACGTTTTCAAAAAATTATAGCACATATTCATAGTTGAGTGTTAATTATTACAAAACATCAGAGAAACTCAAACCGAGAGATCTTTTATAAAACAACTGCCATGAAATTTTCTAAACTATTAGTATATTCAAAGACAAAGAAACATTGCTAAACTATTTCAGATTAAAGAAGACTAAAAAGACATGGCAACTATATAAAATGATACTGGATAGTAGACCAGGTGATAGCTGGGGTGGGAGAAAAGAATATTCACGTATGCTCTAAGTACTTTTCCACAAATTACTTAAGTACAAAAAAGAAAAACTGTAAATTTATACAGTGGAGAAACCTGTAGACGTCAGTTAACCAAATGACGAAAGCAACACATGATCTGGGATTTTCTTGTGCTATCGAAGATATTATTGAGGAAATTAGCAAAATATAATTAAAGTTAGTAGATTAAATAAGAGTATTGTTCTCATGTTAATGTCCTGACTGTAAATTTCTCCTGATTTTCATAATTGTACTGTGGTTATGAAAGAGAATGTCATTATTTTTAGAAGACACAAAGAAACAGGAAATACTTGCCTGTTTTAAGGAACTATTTAGAAGAAAATGAACATCATGTCTTAGCTCTCAGATGGTTGAGAAAATAAAATGTGTGTGAGAGAGTATATATAAATGAAAACATGTAAGTGTACATTCATTCTCCAAACTTTTGATAGGGCCAAGTCTTCTCCTTATTCAATTGGTTTCACTGACTGTAGTTGTGTCTCCTTATTGTTGAATACTCTTACCATCTATAAAGCATTGTCTAAGACAATCGGTTTAAGATTATTTCAAATAGAGTCAGAGCTTAAACACATTTCTTAAGCAGTTTGTAAGTAGGATCTGTCTAGATTTTTAGGATTTTTGCTAATCTAAAATTCTTATTCATATTTAATCCAATCAATATCTTTTTAGTGACTCACTTTCCAAAAATGTTTCATCTTTATAGAAACAATTCTTCATTTAACTCTTATCCCATCTATTAGTGAAATATTTATAACTAAGTAAAGGACAATTCCTATAAGGGTTCAAGGCCTAAAATAGCTCAGCTAATGATGGCTTCTTTAGATAAATACTTTTGAAAGGAAGTCCCAAGGATGTGACTAATGTCACTAACTTCAAATTTAATTAATGATGCCCCCAAAAGTGGTTTCAGGTACAGTGCTACATGGCTCTTCCTGTCACCCCCAATGAATGAATAGCATTAGTTGTTCGATGTAATGAGTCGACTGTTATGGACTATATTTATTATGATATCTGCACTAACTGATTAAGAAAGATCATAATTGACTCTTATTAGTCTATTAAAAAAAGTACCAAGTAGTTTACTAAGTGCTTGGAATGTATCAGAGAACAAATTCCATCCCCATATGGGGCATATATTCAGATGTGGCTAATTGGGAAGGGTAAAGACTGATACTCAGGAAAAAAAAAATCAAATAAATAAGTAAATTATATTGTATATTAGAAACATAATGTCAGCACAGAGTCTGACACAGGGCTCAAACCCATGAACCATGAGATGACCTGAGATGACTTTGGACTCATGGATGAACCATGAGATGACTTTGGATCATGACCTGAGCCAAAATCAAGAGTCAGATGCTTAATTGACGGAGCCTCCCAGACACCCCCAAGTAATTATTTTTTAAAATAATTATGGGAAAGACTCCCTGAGAAGCTCAGTTGAGATTTGAAGAAGGTGAGGTAATTTAATGTTCTAGACAAAGGAGACAACTGGTGCAATAGCCCCAAGGCAGGACTATGCTTGATGTTCTTGAGGGACAGCAAGATGGCCAGTAGGGGAGGAGATTAATGAGTAGGGAAAGAGTCAAAGTCAATTCAGAGAAGTGAAGACAGTGGACGTGGTGGGAGCCTGTTTGTCCTTTATAGACCATTGTAAGTGGTTCAGCTTTTCCTGAGTGAGATAGGGAGCTTTTGGAGAATTTTGAATAAAAGAATGTTATGATCTGATTTGAAATGAAAAGATTTACCCCAGTTAACTTGTTGAGCAATAGATACTCGGAAGGGGTAAAGGGAGTTAGGAGGCTAAGGCAGGATAGTTATGAGATGATGGTGACTCTGACCAGGGTGATTATAAGATATAGATCTACTTTTAAATGACACAAATCAGATTTTCCGAAGAATTGGATATGCGATGTGAGAGAAAGAGAGGAATCGATGACCTCAAAAATTTTTATCCAAAGAACTGAAAATTGGTGGTGCTATCAACATGCCCGTCGTTCATGTGACAGTGAAAACCTAGGATCCGTGTTGGTAACCCATGGATTTCCTCTGTGTACATCCCGCGTCCTGTAATGTCTAATAATACTTAGGTTAGGAAAGTTCCAGTGGAAAATCTTAATGCCTATTTCAGATTGCTCTTTTAATTGCGTAGAAGTTGGCTATGCACAAAGAATTAGAACTGAGTTTTAATCTGAATCACTACCAGCTTCAAGAAATATTCTGTTCAGACATACACAGCAGTCCACTGGTACATTTCCTATGTGGCCGTTCATCCTGGTTCTCTAACAATTCTGGCATATAAATCAATTTCTTTATTTGGTAGTCAACATAATGGATGTCATTTATCTTGATCAGAAAAGCGGTCACAGAATAATTACAATGATTTACTTTTGTTCAATATAAAGTCAAGTCTCTTTAAGCTTTCCATCGCATTTTTTTCTTTTTTAAAGTTTTTATTTAAGTTCCAGTTAGTTAACATACATTGTAATGTTAGTTTCAGGTGTACAATATAGTCATTCCACGCTTCCATAAAACACCCGGTGCTCCTCGCAGCATGGACACTCTTTAAACCCCATCACCTATCTCACTCATTCCCCTACCCACCTCCTCTCCGGTAACCATCAGTTTGCTCTCTGTACTTCAGAGTCTGTTTCTTGGCTTGTCTCTCTCTCTCTTTTTTCCCCTTTGCTTGTTTGTTTTGTTTCTTAAATTCCACGTATGAATGAAATCATATTGTATTTGACATATCTGCAAATGACATATCCATCACACTTTTACTTTTTACCAACTTTTTAATCTTACCCTTTTATCAAAGGTATCAACCTTTGATACCTGCTCGAACCTGTTACTGTTCGAGCACTTGTTTGTGCAGTTCTAAATTGAATTGATTGACAGGTCATGAACCAATGAGTGATGCTTGTCTTTTTATCCATGCTCTGAAAATTTTCACTTTCTTTTTCGGTATTCTCCCTATAATACCAGACCCCTCGGGACTTAACTTTCCCAGAATAAGCTGAATCTCATGAGACTCTAAAACATATAATGAAATTCTTGTAGCAGTAATTGAAGTCATGTAGAAGATCCCTCAAGCCCAGTTGCTTGGCAGAAAAGCTAGAAGTCATCCACATCACTCCATTAGCACTCTCATCCATTAACCAAGTTTATTTTCTTTAATCCACTGTCAGTCTCGTCTCAATGTGTACCCCCTCCCCCAGCTTTAACTCACTCTTAGTATTTCTTTATTGAATTACTTGTGTGGCAAATACAGTAAAAATTACTCATTTAAAAGCTGTCTATAGTTACTTCAACATTCCAGGAATTGTAGAAGTCATTTTAGGAGCTCATTTATTTATTTATTTTTTAAATTTTTTTTTTAACGTTTATTTATTTTTGAGACAGAGAGAGACAGAGCATGAACAGGGGAGGGTCAGAGAGAGGGAGACACAGAATCTGAAACAGGCTCCAGGCTCTGAGCTGTCAGCACAGAGCCCAACGCAGGGCTTGAACTCACTGACCGTAAGATTATGACCTGAGCCGAAGTTGGCTGCTTAACCGACTGAGCCACCCAGGCGCCCCAGGAGCTCATTTATTTAGAAAAACCCATTGCCCTCTGATTATGAACGCTAAAAACACTTAGCTAAAACTTGTAGGGAAAGCTCTGCAAATAAACAAAAGAATTCTCTTCAATGGGTGTCAAGATTGTTCTTTGGTGAAATGATTTTAGATTATTATCTTTCTTTTTTCTACTCTTAGGAGTACTGAGACCTGGTGAAGAAGTACTATTAGAGAGTGGCCTCTGATCTGAATAGAAACAAGTTCGAGAAACATGGCACAGGGAATCCCTGTGACTTGGCAAGGGTAATGGACACAAAGGCAAGAATTCTTATCTTATCTTATCTTATCTTATCATCTCATCTTATCTTATCTTATCTTATCGTGTTTGTTTATTTTGAGAGAGAGGGAAGGAGGGGCAGAGAGAGGAGAGAGAGAGAATCCCAATCAGGCAATGCGGGCTCTAAATCACTAACTGAGATCATGACCTGAGCTGAAATCAAGAGTCCAGTGCTTAACCAACTGAGCCGCCCAGATGCCCCGATATTCAATTTTAAATTTCCATTTTGTTTTCCCTTGATTTCTTTAAATCTTCATTAAGAATGATTAGCAAAAATATTAGGAAGAAACACGGCAAGAGAATAGAGGCGATCCTAAAGAAAGTTCGAGAAGTGACTTGAGAAGTAATCGAAACATGCACTGAAGAGTTTCAGAAATTTTAGTCACGGGGACTAAATTCCTTGCGTGACCACAAGGTAAAGGCTCAGATCATAGATGTTTAAGAATTAAGGAAAAAGTTGACTTTAGATGTGTGCATCTTTTGTGTCCACTTGAGATACACATCTGGTTTTCCATGTTGTTCTTCATTCCCTTTCTGAATTATCTATCTTTCAAATATAAACATATTTCCCTGACTAAACTCTTTCATTACATTCTCCCCTTCCATACAGTCAATATTCCTTGCTTTTCTTTTATTTCCTAACTTTCAAATATAAATCCTTCCACATCTTTAGATAACTTACACTTTATTCTTACAACTTCCAAATTCCCAAGGTTGTCATATTTTCACATGCCTCAAAGCCTTTGTACTACTTATATCTATGGCTGGAATATTTCCTCCTCTATCTATATGACTATTGATGCAGTTTCAGATTTAGCAGAGGACAGAGCTTTCTGGACTCCACTGACATTAAGAGACATCTATCCATGCTCTTAAAGTACCCATACACACTGCCATCCAAACTTATGCCAAACTCTGTTGTAGGTGTTGATTTTCTTGTTTATGGTGCCTTGTTCATCTGTGAATCCATACCAACTATCCCAGAGATAGTTAGCATCTACTGGGTGATCAGTAAATATTTCCTAAGTAAGTGATTGAAGATATAAATAGATTAGGGAGCCACATATTATTTTTAAAAGATACTCCTTTTTGGGGTCCCTGGGTGGCTCAGTCAGTTAAGCATCTGACTTTGGCTCAGGTCATGATCTCACAGCTCATGAGTTCGAGCCCCATGTTGGGCTCTGTGCTGACAGTTCAGAGCCTAGAGACTGCTTTGGATTCTGTGTCTCCCTCTCTTTCTGCCCCTTCCCAGCTCACACTCTGTCTCTCTCTCTCTCTCTCTCTCTCTCTCTCTCTTAAAAATAAACATTAAAAAATTTTTTTTAAAGATACTCCTTTACTTTTAATATACAAACAAACTCTATGATACACTAGTCATAAATAAAGTACAATTTTTGTTTGATTACTTCAGACCTTTTAGTATATGCATAGGTATATATATATATATATACACACACACAAATATTTGCAGACATTTATATAATGTAATCATACTATAATATTCTGTGTTCTGGTTTTCTCACTAATAAAATAGCATGGATTTTGCAAATCCATACATAAAACATGCCCGTATTATTTTTAACAGCTGCATAGTATTCCATTGAATGGATATTCTAAATTTTGCTGACAACTTTCTCCTCTTACTGGACACATGCTTGTTTCAAAAGTTTTGTGATGCCACATGACTCTGAATATTTGTATTTGCATACTTGTCCACTTGCTTCCTTAAAATCTGTGTCTATGAGTGAAATCTTAAATTTCTTGGACTTAAGGATTCAATAGTAAACACGAGGTGGGGGGAAAGTCTGTGCTGTGTACATTTTGTACCCAATTCTTATTATGGAATAAAAGGCTGAGGTTTTCGGCAAATAACTGGGTGTGATGTTCCTGGTTTTTGCAAACAGCTGTTTTCAAAAAGGGAAGAACATTACACTCCTAGAGAATCCATTTATGAAAATATTCATCTCTCTGCTGACAAAATATAAGGCAATTGTACAAAGATGAACGGAGAACTCACATACCACTTTTGGAATTCAATAGGAAAACTAAGTTTGGTTCTTGCCTATTTTTTTTTTTTCTAGAGACAATAAGAGGAAAGATTAGTTTTATCATAAATAAGTGACAACATCCTTATATCAAGAGTATTAACGATAAGAAAAAAATACAAATACCTCAGAACCCCGCCAAGTTATAATTTGCCCATTTGAACTGGCACTCTCCTAAGGATTTAAGTTTTGCTTGAAATGGAGATTTTCCCTTCTTTCCAAATCCTTCCGCCTACATGAAAATTTCTGGTCTCTGGGACGGTGTTCATCGTGATGGAAAATTGTGTGACTCGCTTTCTCCTTGTCTTAAGGATTTGGAGATCTTTTTATTTTTTATTTTTTTATTTTTTTATTTTTATTTTTTTTAATGTTTATTTATTTATTTATTTATTTATTTATTTATTTTTTCAATATATGAAATTTATTGTCAAATTGGTTTCCATACAGCACCCAGTGCTCATCCCAAAAGGTGCCCTCCTCAATACCCATCACCCACCCACCCCTCCCTCCCACCCCCCATCAAACCTCAGTTTGTTCTTAGTTTTTAAGAGTCTCTTATGCTTTGGCTCTCTCCCACTCTAACCTCTTTTTTTTTTTTTCCTTCCCCTCTCCCATGGGTTTCTGTTAAGTTTCTCCGGATCCACATAAGAGTGAAAACATATGGTATCTGTCTTTCTGTGTATGGCTTATTTCACTTAGCATCACACTCTCCAGTTCCATCCACGTTGCTACAAAGGGCCAGATTTCATTCTTTCTCATTGCCACGTCGTACTCCATTGTGTACATAAACCACAATTTCTTTATCCATTCATCAGTTGATGGAATTGGGGATCTTTTTAGAGAGAGTTCAAAAAGTGTTTTAACTCTGAGGAGGATATGTTTAAGTGGAAAGGAAAACAAGCCTGGAGTCAAAAATGTCAGTTTCAGTTCTTATTCTTCTACATAATAATCATTGTTGGGTAAGCCACTTAACTTACAGGCTTCAGTATTCTAATCTGCAAGGTGAAGAAATTATTGTTTCACAAGGTAGTTGGTGAAACGAAATGAGGCAACCTGCCTGTAAATGGACCATGCTTTACCTGAGTAAAGAATGAGTCATCTGAGTCATTGGGATGCCTGGGTGGCTCAGTCTGTTAACCCTCCAACTCTTGATTTTGGATCAGGTCATGACCTCATGGTTTTTGAGTTTGAGTCCCCAGTCGGGCTCCACGCTGACACTACAGAGCCTGCTTGGGATTCTTTCTTTCTCACTCTTTGCCCCACCCCTGCTAATGCTCTCTTTCTCTCTCTTTCAAAATAAATAAATTAACCTTAAAAATTAAAACAAAAAAATAAGAGTGGGTCACCTGCAATCGTTGGTAGTCAAGATTGGCTTAGTTTCCTTCTCTTTGCCTGTGACTTGTCGGAATTCAGTATTTACTATTCCTCGTTGTCCCTGGGAATGTTTTGCTTCCTCATGTACAATATCTGACTTTTAAAGTCACTTTTTCTTAATTTTAAAAGGAAAGGTCTAATTCTTTCCAATTTTCATACCCATCTTCCAGACCTTATGGTTTGGCAGGAAGTAAAAATGGCTTTGCAAATGCCTGTTTTCTCATCTGGATATCTTACTCTGTAAGCCACTCACACTGGCAATCCTGCCTTCTTGCACATGTAGAGCATCAGCATATATATATATTTTTTTAGTTGTATGAATTTTTTTAGTTTTTAAATTTTTTTTCAATATACGAAATTTATTGTCAAATCGGTTTCCATACAACACCCAATGCTCATCCCAAAGGGTGCCCTCCTCGATACCCATCCCCCACCCTCCCCTCCCTCCCACCCCCCATCAACCCTCAGTTTGTTCTCCGTTTTTAAGAGTCTCGTAGAGCATCAGCATATTTTGATGAACAAGGGAAGTGCCCTCAGTCCTGCAGTCTTGTCTGACGGCTACAACTGGTTTCCACCTCACCTCATATTCTAAGTTTCTGTTTCTGATACTCAAAGGAACACTTGCTCTGTCCTATGTCCTAAGTGGTCATTCTTATTTGGTCAGACTAATTTCCCCCACTTCAGCCATTCCTACCCCTTCACTATTTACTGGACCTAATTTTAAAATGACTTACTTTTATATCCTGCTTTTTTTTTTTTTTCTTTCCGCTGTAAATCATAGATGACTACATTGAAAATTAACTTCTTATTGTGTGCAAATTTGGCCAGGAAAAAATGCAGCTGAAAAGCCAAAGCCTCTAGCTCAAAAGGTGCTTTTGGAAAGGAACCATTTAGGATGGTCTCCGGGGGCAACTTCCAATGTAATAATATCCTCAGCTTAAATGTTTTCTAGTTTTCTTTCATTTAATTACTTATTTATTCACATAATTATTTAAAAATAAGGTCATCTCTCGTTATTGAACCAGAATTTGTTTTGAGCCCTTAAGTAAAGTACCAAGAGCAGAGTTAATAGATTTTCCTTTTTAAAAAGATGCTCTCGGGGCGCCTGGGTGGCTCAGTCGGTTGAGCGGCCGACTTCGGCTCAGGTCACGATCTCGCGGTCCGTGAGTTCCAGCCCCGCGTCGGGCTCTGTGCTGACCGCTCAGAGCCTGGAGCCTGTTTCAGATTCTGTGTCTCCCTCTCTCTCTCTGACCCTCCCCTGTTCATGCTCTCTCTCTCTCTGTCTCAAAAATAAATAAAAAGCATTTAAAAAATTAAAAAAAAAAGACGGTCTTATATGATTTTTGTATATAAAATTATGAAATTGTAATTGGCTAAGCTCTAAATTAGACTGCAAATTCTTTGAGGATAGGGATGGTGTTTACTTTATTCCTTGCACTTACCAAAGCTGCTGGCATAGACGGAGTTGCATTAATTAAGTTACAGAATGAATGTACTAACAGATCCTTGAAGTGCAAGTGTTCTCCTTTATCTCAGACATTATCTCAGAACAAGATCCAATGAGGGACTGTATAAAAAATGTTTTTTTAGTTTTTAGAAATTTTAAAAATGTTTTATTTATTTTTGAGAGAGAAACAGAGTGCGAGCAAGAGAGGAGAGGGAGAGAGGGAGACACAGAACTGGAAGCAGGCTCCAGGCTCTGAGCTGTCGGCACAGTGCCCGATGCAGGACTTGAACTCAAGGACTGTGAGATCATGACCTGAGCCGCGATAAAGAGTTGGATGCTTCACCGACTGAGCCACCCAGGCACTCTTACATAAAAAGTGTTTTTAACAAAATACTTTGAAACTTCAATCATTCTTCTAATCATTTATTCAGTAAACTTATTTTTGTTTAGTGCTTACTATTTTGTACCAGACTCAAAAAAATTGCTCATCTATGAGTGGCTTTTAACTGTATCCTGTGACCGGTTTTGTAAACCTAAATTTTGTTTTTGATAATTTTGTTCTGGAGTTCATATTCCACATGTCTATTGATATTGTCTATCCCTTGCAATTTTCTTTACAGACCTTAATGACACAGTCCTACCTTCCTCTGTATTTTATTCCAAACTCTTGTCTTTTTTAGAACTCTGTTTTTCTTTACATTCCCTGGGTTTTAACATGCTATTAGCTGCTAATTTGATAAAGAAAGTTCTGTTAGATTATTAACAGATACTAATGAATTCGTATGTTATTACTCTAGGACAAAATATTTGTATTTTTATCTCAGAATCAGCTCATTACATTTTTCCCCCTAATATTTTGTGATTGATATAAAGTTTTTCCCAAGATAAAATTGCTTTGTACACACTTTAACCTTATGTATGAAAAGGTAAAATATGACACATATTTCAAAAATCGTTTAATCCAGACGGTTGAATATATCTTCTCACCCAAAGGTGAAATCGTCAATATCTGAAAGTGCAGTAAAAACTGTTGACATTCATTTTTACATAAACACAAAGTAAATTGGAGGAAATGTTTGCTAAGAGAGTGACTAAAAGGTAAAAGTCATGTTTGATTGGACAACTTTTGAAAGGGAGTCAAATAAGGGAAAAAGTAAATAAAAAAATCTGTGCAACTATTTTTCTAAATCAAAAATAGTAAACAGGCAAAAGATTCTAAAATATAATGTTTCCTAAAGACTGAGAAGTAAGATTTAGAGTGTTGTGAAACAAACTATAAACCTCAAATATGCATACGTATTTCAAAAGTGTCTTCTCAGGATGCAAGTAACTTGAATGATCCTCCAGTATTGTGGCAAGTAACAGAACTCACATTTCTCCCTCCTCTTTCCAGTTCAACCTAGCAGATCAAGAATTCAAACTCCCATTCATGGCGATTCCATTTATTTCTCAGCAAAGGGCACCGGTTAAATCTGTAAACCCTTTCTTCTTTCTACATGGTCCCATTGGAACTTTATACGTGCTATGGCGATAGAGGACCCAAATCAGTGCAACTAGGTAAGGCCTTTCATCTGCTCTAGGTTCTTGTTTTTCTTGTCACTTGTCTGATGATAAGTTAAGTTAAAAATGATCTGCCCTGCCTTAATTTCTAAGACCACACAAGCTGAACCTTTTGATGTTCACAATATTATTGTGAATATTATTCCCCTTTCTGAAACCACTAGCCCTTGACTGTGTCTGTTCCTGGAAATTGCAGTGACCAAGATCTTGTCATCTGTAGTGTTTCTTTAGAACGCTTTCACAGGGACTAGAAGTTATTAATGCAGTGGTCCGGTTTAAAAAAAAAAAAAAAAAACTGGGATGGAAAGAATGGGAAGTAGACTTTTCTTGGTAGAATTGCAGTGTAATTGTTTCTGGAATTAGTAATAGTGATGAATTGTTACACAATGACAGGGAAGTTCTGAGTGGGTGACCCAGAGAGACATTGAGGCTGGATTTTGCTCTGTTCCTGTTGTTTATCTCCCCTGGCTGCGATCACTGCTGAAAAAAAAAATGGCACAACTGAGCAGATAGGAACAATTTTAAATAAACACCTCAGTCCTCATCTGGGTCTTCTGTTTTGTCATGGACTCTACCACAACCTGTGCTATGTCACTTATTCATATTTCCTACACAAAAATAAAAATTACTTCACTGAAACTCTACATCAGCTCAATATTGACCTCCACATCACAAATCCAAAAAAACTCTCTTTAGTCCTCAGATCATTTGACACAGCAACTCTTTTCTTTTTTTGTTCCTAATATTTTCTTTTCTTGACTATGGAGCCTCACTCTCGAGGGTTTTCTCAATGTATCTGAGCATTCTTTCTCTGTTTCTTTGGAAAACCATTTCTCCTCCATCACACCATTCTATGCTGGAGTTTCTTCAATGTTCATCATTACCAAGGCTCTCATGGTAAATGATCTCTTCGATTTTCACGTCTTTAATTGCCATCTAAACACTTCTAAACTTACATCTCTGGTCTAGTTGGCTCCTCTACAATTCTTAGTTGCAAGTATATTGTTTTCTCATTGCTTCCTCTTGGATGTCTCAAAGAGACTTCAACTGTCACATGTCTGGTTCTAGCTCACTGTCTTTCGTTCCAATCTGTCCTTCCTCCAGTATTCCTTACCATAGTTCATGACAACCTTACTGGTGGTTCAATCCATCATCTTGAATTCTCTCATCCCTCATCATCAACTACCAAAGTTTATCTTTTAGACTATGAGAGTGTACTTTGCCCATATCCGCTGTTTTCTTCTTTCTCTATTCTTGGGTCTCAAGTAGGTACAGTTGAATCAATGATAATCTTTGGGCTATGGCACTTTGTCATTATTGGTACATGAATACACCTTATTTATTTATTCAGTCAGTGAGTCATTTATTTATATGAATAATTAATCGCAGATGAACCCACTGCTACATCCCATCATCCACACCACATCCTTTCTTACTGAAAACTCTAAGAGTCTCTTGTCTGGCATTATTACCCCTACCTTTGCCCTTTTGCAAGCTCTTTTTATAACATAGCTCGAGTAATTGTTGGAAACAGAAATCTGATTATATTACTACTCTGCAACCACTCAGGATCTTCTTTATGCTCTTAATGGAAAATTCTTTTTTTTTTTTAATTTTTTTTAATGTTTATTTATTTTTGAGAGAGAAAGACAGAGTTTGAGCAGGGGAGGGGCAGAGAGAGAAGGAGACACAGAATCTGAAGCAGGCTCCAGGCTCTGAGCTGTCAGCACAGAGCCTGATGTGGGGCTCAAACTCATGGACCGTGAGATCATGACATGAGCTGAAGTCGGACGCTCAACTGACTGAGCCACCCAGGCGCCCCTTAATGGAAAATTCTTAACATGGCCTTAAGTGTTCTATGAGAACTATTTCTGCCCTGCCTCTGAATTCAACAAATGCCAATCTTATCCTGTTTCTATGTTGCAAATATACTGGATTTTTAGCTCCTTCAGTGCACCAAGGCTGTTTCTTATCTCCTGGATTTTAAACATGCTTTTCCTTCTACCTGGAAAGTCTCCACTTTTCCATTATAGCCATCTAACTCATCCTTCGGAGCTCAACTTAAAGGACATTTTTCGGGGCGCCTGGGTGGCTCAGTCGGTTGAGCGTCCAACTTCAGCTCAGGTCACGATCTCACGGTCCGTGAGTTCGAGCCCCGCGTCAGGCTCTGGGCTGATGGCTCAGAGCCTGGAGCCTGCTTCCGATTCTGTGTCTCCCTCTCTCTCTGCCCCTCCCCCATTCATGCTCTGTCTCTCTCTGTCTCAAAAATAAACATTAAAAAAAATAAATAAAAAAATAAAGGACATTTTTCTTGGATGTCATACAAATCCTTTAGAATTATTTGCAGGGTGTTAAGTACCCTTGTTCTGCTCCTGCCCTGTATATTACATAGAACACTTTGTTAGCTAATATTTATGTCTGTCATTCCTCCTAATGAGGAATGCTCAATGAAATTAGAAGCCTTGAATGAATTAATTTCTAATGTATTCCAAGAAACAGAGTACTTGATACAAATAACATATGAATATATTTGTTTATTAAATGCAAAAATATATGGAGTAGAAACCATATTGCATTAAGTTGGATGAAAGGAAAGCAAATTGTGAGTATCAACTGCTTTTTCACAAATAAATTTTAAAAGGGAAAAGCTTGACTTGCAAGTCTATGATGAAGAACACTGGGCAACGAATAATCAAATGCTGAGGGTGTTGAAAACAACATGAAATCTAAGCTCCCAAGGATAAAATCAGAGTCCAGACTTAGAGCAAAAAGCTTATATTGTAGGCAATGTGGAGAAAGAGCAAGAAAAGATTAAGAACAAGGAGAAAGGTCAGTGTGGGATTATCCATAACATGTAATTCAATAGCTATTGTATATATATGGTGCAGTTGAGTTTGACTAGCTGAAATAACTAAATGAAGGCTAAGAAAATGATAATTTTCTGGGGCTATAAATGCATAAGGGTATTTACAATGTTGCTTTGTAGAGAAAAACAGTTTAGACTCAATATAAGAGAAAGCTATCCAATCTCTGGCTGGTAGTAAAACAGTATGAAGAAAAGATCTTGATTCTGTCTCCTACATATTGGTTGGAAAGCAGGACCCCTCATCTTGAAACACTCATCAATTTGGAGAGGTAATCAAGTTAGTAAGTGCAGCATAAATAAAGCATATTGGTACATGATAAAGACTGTCACAAGGCAGGGGCAAAGCAGAAGTCCATTTACTAGAATTGGGGGGAAAGAAATCAGAGTTTGATGGAATCAGAGTCAGCGATTAGTCATCAGCCTCCTGCAATGAACTCTTCATATGCAACGTACACACTTTGTATGTTCAATGTAAATGATGAGTTTGCAAATGTATAGCTTAAATTTGTGCTCAGTATGCTAGAATATGAAGAGAAAATACTCTGAGAACAAGGGCAGCACTGAGTGAGGGCCAAGAGCATAAAGGATTCAGAAGACATTGCACTCTGGGGTTTTGAGGGGAAGAGAAATCAGATACAAGGAAGGGATGAAGAACTATCCAGAAAGGCTAAAATAATAATAGTTGAAAAATCTGAAAACAAGGGACTTTTGGCACCTATCACAAGGATAATCAGATGTAGATGGCCATTCTCCATGAACTGCAATGGAAGACTAGACAATTACCTGAGGAAAGGAAAAGTGGAACTTGAACTTGCTCAGTGCTACGGAGACTGCGTCTTAGGCAAATTAGGAAGAGAACCCAGATATTCTCTAGGGGTGGGTGATGGAGGACTAAAGAAAAAGCATATGTTTGTTCCTGATTTGTATAATAATACTATAAACCTGCAACTGATATGTAGAGATTTGAAACAGCATAAAACACTAGGTGATTCTGACACAGCCAAGGGCTTCATTCTAGAAGGGATACAATGAGAATACGGGCACAGTGACTTTACTAACAAGCCCCAAATCTGTTTCAAAACTCCAAAGAAGTTCCAAAATCTGGTACTACCCTACTTCTCTATTTCTCTTCCTTCTTCCATCTGCCATGCACAGGCCCATATAAAAAGGTCACAGATTGCCAACGAAATTATGTTCTAACTTCCAGGTCCACCTAAATGTCTTTTTTTTTTTACATACTCAGTTCCTCCAAAACCGACTCTCACTGGACGGTTTGCCTTGCGCCTTGAGCTGTTGTAAACCTGAAAGATGGAGCTGACTTCTCCCTTTCTTTTATCTCCCACTAGTAATTGCTCACTAAAACTTTAATAAACAGCTTTATTGAGGAATAATTGACATACACTAAGCTGTGCACACTTAAAGTGTTCAATTTTTTAGTTTGATGTAGGTGTATGCCTGTGAAACCATCAACACAGTCAAGACAATGAACATATATATCACTTACCCCAAAAACTTTCATCATAATTACCCCCTGCTGTAATCCCTCCTTTCCACTCTTCCCGATCTATCCCTAAGCAAGCACTGCTTCCAGTCACAATAAATTGGTTTGCATTTTCCAGAATTCTATGTAAATAGAATCATAAAGTATGATTCCTTCCTCTTGTAGGGTATATCAGTAGTTTATTTTTTTTTAATTTTTTTAAATGTTTATTTTTGAAGGAGAGAGATACAGAGCATGAGCAGGGACGGGCAGAAAGAGAGAGAGAGAGAGAGAGAGAGAGAGAGAGACAGAATCTGAAACAGGCTCCAGGCTCTGAGCTGTCAGCACAGAGCCTGACACGGGGCTCGAACTCACAAAATGAGAAGCCATGACCTGAGCTGAAGTCAGATGCTTAACCAACTGAGCCACTCAGGTGCCCCAATAGTTTATTCCTTTTTAATGTTGAGTAATATTCCACTGCTTGTTTACTCGTTCACCAGTTGAAAGACTTTTCATTTGTTTCTAGTTTTGTCTATTACAAATAAAACTGGCAGAAATATTCAAGTCATTAAAGGGACATATGTTACCATTTCTCTTAAGTAAACTTAAGAGTTTGTTTAATATTTAAAAAAACAGTCAAACTGGTTTTAAAAGTGGTTACAGTATTTAAATTCCCATTAAGACTATATGATGGGGGGTGGGAGGGAGGGGAGGGTGGGTGATGGGTATTGAGGAGGGCACCTTTTGGGATGAGCACTGGGTGTTGTATGGAAACCAATTTGACAATAAATTTAAAAAAATAAAAAAATAATAATACACACACACACACACACACACAAACACAAGACTATATGAGAGTTCCAGTTCCTCAACATTCTCAACAACAGTTGGTGTAGTCAGTCTTTGTAATTTTAGACATTCTAATAGGTATGTAAGTTGTATCTCCTTGTGGATTTCTCAATATGTATTTTCTTAAGGACTAATGATGTTGAGAATTACTCCATGTGCTTATTCACCATCCTGGAAATTCCTTGGTGAAATTCTGCACGAAATTATTGTATTTTTTTAAAGTTTATTTATTTGTTTTGAGAGACAGAGATGGAGAGTAAGCAGGGGAGGGGCAGAGAGAGAGGGAGACAGAGAATCCCAAGCAGGCTCCACATTGTCAGTGGGGAGCCCGACATGGGGCTTGAACTCACAAATCACAAGATCATGACCTGAGCCAAAACCAAGAGTCAGATGCTTCATGGACTGAGCCACCCAGGCACCCAGAGAATTCTTTATAAAATTTGAATACAAGTCGTTTATCAAATACATGATTTGCAAGTATTTTCTCCCAGTCTATGGCTTGTCTTTCATTCTTTTGAGATTTTTGAAGAGCAGAGCTTTTTCATTTTGATGATATCCAATTTATCAAATTGTTGTTTTATAACTCATGCTTTTGGTGTTAGAAAATCTTTGCGGAACCTAAGGTCACAGAGATTTTCTCCTGGTTTTTTTTGTTGAAAAATTTTGCAGTTTCAGGTTTTCAATGTATGTTTATGATCCATTTTGAGTTAATTTTTGTATTATATGATGTAAAGATTGAAATTCATCTTACTGCATATGGATAGCCAGTTGTTCCAGCATCATTGGTTGAAAAATATATTCTTTGTCAAAAATCAGTTATTCATATATGTGTTGATTATACTAATACAACACTCCCTTTATTATGGTAGCTTTATTAAAAAATCTTGAAATAGGATAATGTTAACTTTCCAACTTGTTCATCATTTTCAAATTTGTTTTGGCTATTCTAGACCTTTTGCGTTTTCAAATAAATTTTAAAATTTATTTGCCAATTTCTATCCTTGATTTGGTTGGGGTATTGATTTTGGTTAAATTTAATTTATAAATCAATTTGGAGAGCATTGACATTTCAATAATACTGTCTTCTAACCCAAGAACACAATACATCTCTCCACTTATTTAAGTTTTTCCTAACTTCTCTCCATAATGTTGTGTAGTTTAGAGTGTATATGATTTTCACGTTTTATCATATCTATCACAAAATGTTTTGGGTAATTTTGATACTATTACAAATGGGATTTACTTTTTCAGTTTCAATTTCTGATTTATTTTGTGTGTTGATCTTGTATCCTGTAAATTTGCTAAACTCAACTATTTGTTCTCTCAGTCTTTTTCGTAGATTCCACCAGATATACTACAGAGATAATCATATTCATTCAAAAGAAAAAAAAAGACTATTTTACTTCTTCCTTTTCAGTATGAATGCCTTTTATTTATTTTCCTTGTCTTATTAAACTGGACAGCACCTCCAATACAGTGTTGAATAGAAATGTTGAAAGTGTCTTGTCTTGCTCTTAATCTAGAGAGAAAGCATTTAGTCTTGCAACATTAAATATGATTTTAACTAAGTTTTTTATAGGTGCCCTTTAAATATTTAGTTTTCTGAGAGTCTTTATTGGAAACTGAAATTGCATCTTGTGAAAGACTTTTTACATCCGTCAAGTTGAACAAATTATTTTTTCTGTGTAAGTGTTGTAACATAATGAGTTATGTTAATTGACTTTTGAATGTTAAATTAACCTTATATTCCTGGGATCAACCCTGCTTGGTCATGACATCGATGGTTATTTATATATTGTTGGATTTCATTTGCTAACATTTTGCTTAGATTTTTGCATGTACACTTGTGAAACATATTCATTTGTGATTTTCTTTCCTTTTAATGTCTTTTTCTGGTTTCGATAGCAAGGTACACTGGCTTCAAAGGGCATGTTGGAAAGTAGTGACCAGTCTTTATTTTCTGAAAATGTTTGTTTAGAATTGGTATTATTTTTTTCCTTAAATATTTGTTAGGATTTACCAATGAAGCCAATGGGGCTTGGAATTTTCAATGTGGGAAGATTTTTTTTAGGATTTTTTACAGGCTATTTCTCCTTTAGTGGGTTTTCATAGTCTGTCTTTTAAGGAATTTGTCCATTTCATATAAGTTGTCAATTTATTGGCAAAATTTTTTATATTTCCCTCTTCTCCTTTTTAATTCTGTAGACTTTACAGTGATTCCCATTCTTAATATTCCCATTCTTAATATCAGTATTCTTAATACTGATCATTCTGGCTTTAGTTTTATCCATTTTTTTGTATTCTCTTTAGTATTTCCTGTATTCTACTTACTTTGGGTTGGATTTTCTTTTTTCTTTTCTTTTCTTTTTTTTTCATGAAGATAAACTCTTTTCTTCTTTACATATTTATTTTGGATATGCCTTACCTAGATTAAGAAAAAACACAGATTTGAAAAGCACAATATCCCTTTTATTATAATTTCTTTATATATAACTTTTGCAACCTAGATTCAGATAACTACCTGTCTTTCCCATCAAAAGAAAAGGATCCTGTACATTACGACAGGTACAAAAAGGGCATTAGGGAATAAAATATTTTAAATTAATCCAATTTAATTTAAATTAATCCAATTAATCCAATTGGAAACTTCTCCTATTTTCCTGAGTACCTTGGAAAGTGGGAAAAAGACAGAAGGAGAGAAAAATGGTACTTCAAAGAACCAGACTGTAATAACCTTAGCTGGGTTTACTACAGTCTTTTTATTTCTTCCAACAGGTACAAAGGAGGTTCAAGTGCTCTATGTAGTTGCTTTTCCATACCTGAATTTTGTGTTTTAACTCCCAGTAATCCTGGCTAGTGTTTATGCAAACTCTCTGAAGCATAGTATGCCTCAATTATGCAGAATAACTGTTTCAATGATGCAGAATAATATGCAACCACAAACAAGGGAGAAGCACATCTCCCAGAAGTAATCCTTAGATCTCAACTACATTTTCCGAATTCAGAAGTGCCAATTCAAGATGGAGAGTATGCAGTGGGAAGAGTTATTAAAACAGTAATACAATTTGAGTAAGAGTAGGAAATGCAAAATTTTAAGATTAAGAGACCTCCTTGGAAGCACACTGAAGTAAACATCATGAGAAGCAGACAGGGAAAGGGAAGAAAGCCTCACATAAGACAGTTTTTACTTAACACTCTTCTGTGCTAGCATCCCTTTCTCAAAAGGAAAAAAGATAAAGTCCATGGACAATATTTTTTTTCTTTGAGAAGAAAATTGAAGCCTCCTTTACTATATACCTTCGCAGACTTACAATATAAATTTATTATTTTATTTACCTTTATTACTTGTGTGATTAAGTTTTTTTAGAAGTATGACTAACAGGGGCACCTGGGTGGCTCAGTCACTTAAGTGTCGAACTTTGGCTCAGGTCATGATCTCACAGTTCGTGGGTTGGAGCCCTGTGTCGGGCTCTGTGCAGGCAGCTCAGAGCCTAGAGCCTACTTCCGTTTCTGTGTCTCCCTCTCTTTCTCTGCCCCTCCCCCACGCATGCTCTTTATCTCTCTCAAAATAAATAAACATTCCATAAGAGGCTCTTAAAGACTGAGAATAAACTGAGGGTTGATGGGGGGTCAGAGGGAGGGGAGGGTGGGTGAGGGGCATTGAGGAGGGCACCTGTTGGGATGAGCACTGGGTGTTGTATGGAAACCAATTTGACAATAAATTCCATATTAAAATAAATAAATAAATAAATAACCATTAAAAAAATTTAGAAGTATGACTAATGGGCATGTGTATCTCACTTTTACAAGTTTTGTTGTGTCACTTATTTTTCTTTTAGGGGTTTTTAATAGTCACCTAGATCAGGCTTTGGAAACTTTGATGTACTTATGAACCACCGGAGAACACTATTAAGAGACAGATTCCGATTTACTAGCACTGAGATGGGGCCTGAGACTCTCCATTGCCAACGGGCACAAGATGATCCGGATGAGGAGCTGGGACCCATACTTTGAGAATATGCGCCTAGATTATGTCTCTTCACTGTGAGTCAGTCTCCAAGTGAATATTTTCTTGATGGAGAAAGCAAAAGAAAATGCATTCTCAGTTCACTCAGCCTGCAGTGCATTACCGTGCACTGTTTCTTTACTCTTTTACAACTTTAAATAAAACGAATTATACTTCTAGTACAGTGAAAGGGGACTGTTTTAATTTGATCACTTTATATAACTACAAATTTACTTCATTTGGATATTGGCCCAAGTATCCAAATTCTGAAAGAATAATGCTGAGGCAGTTCATAATTTATTTATTTTTTTGGTGGATCGGTTGTTTGATTGTCTTTGATCATATCTTTTTCTTTTTTTCCCCTCTTTTCAAATTTTTATTTAAATTCTAATCAGTTAACATGCACTGCAATATTGATTTCAGGAGTAGAATTCAGTGATTCATCACTTGCATTACACTCAGTGCTCATCACAATAAGTGCCCTTCTTGATACCCATCACCCATTTAGCCCATCCCCTGCCTACCTCCCCTCTAGTAACCCTCAGTTTTTCTCTATTGTTAAGAGTCTCTTATGGTTTGCTTCCCTCTCTCTCTTTTTTTCACTTTCCCACATTTTCATCTGTTTTGTTTCCTAAATTCCCACATATGAGTGAAATAATATATTTGTCTTTGACTGGCTTATTTCGCTAAACATAATACATACACTCTACCTCCATCCATATTGTTGCAAATGGCTAAATTTCATTCTTTTTTATGGGTGAGCAATTTTCCATCATATATATATATATATATCCATCATATATATATATATATATATATATATATATATATATACCACATCTTCTTCATCCATTCTTCAGTCTATGGACATCTGGGCTCTTTCCATAGTTTGGTTATTGTTGATAATGCTGCTATAAACATTGGGGTACATGTACGCCTTTGAATCAGCATTTTTGTGTCCTTTGGATAAATACCTAATAGTGCAATTGTTGGATCATATTTTTAACTTTTTGAGGAACCTCCATACTGTTTCCCAGAAGAGCTGCACCAGTTTCCATTCCCACCAATACTGTAAGAGGATTCCCCATCCTCTGCAGCCTCACCAACATCTGTTGTTGCCTGAGTTGTTCATTTTAGCCATTCTGACAGGTGTGAGTGGTGTCTCATTGTGGTTTTGATTTGTATTTCCCTGATGATGAATGATGTTGAGCATCTTTTCATGTGTCTGTTGACCATCTGAATGTCTTCTTTGGAAAACTGTCTGTTCATGTCTTTTGCCCATTTCTTCACTGGATTCTTTGTTTTTTGAGTGTTGAGATTGGTAAGTTCTTTATAGATTTTAGATACTAACTCTTTTATCAGATATGTCCTTTGAAAATATCTTCTCCCATTCTGTAGGCTGCCTTTTAGTTTTGTTGATTTTTTCCTTTGCTGTGCAGAAGTTTTTATCTTCAGGAAGTCCAAATTGTTCATTTTTGCTTTTGTTTCCCTTGCCTTCGGTGATGTGTCTAGTAAGAAGTTGCTATGGCTGAGGTCAAGGAGGTTGCTGCCTGTGTTCTTCTCTAGGATTTTGATGTTTTTTTGTCTCACATTTAGGTCTTTCATCCATTTTGAATGTATTTTTGTGTACAGTGTAAGAAAGTGGTCCAGTTTCATTCTTCTGCATGTTGTCATCCAGTTTTTCCCAACATCATTTTTCCATTGGATATTCCTTCCTGCTTTGTTGAAGATTAGCTGACCATATAGTTGTGGGTCAATTTCTGGACTCTTGTTTGTTGGGAGATTTTTGATTACTGATTCAATTTCTTTGCTGGTTATGGGTCTGCTCAAATTTTCTATTTCTTCCTGTTTCGGTTTTGGTAGTTTATAACTTTCTAGGAATTTATCTATTTCTTCCAGATTGCCCAATTTGTTGACATATCATTGCTCATAATATTCTCTTATAATTATTTCTACTTCTGTCGTGTTGTCATCTCTCCTCTTTCATTTGTAAGTTTATTTCTTTGGATCCTTTCTCTTTTATTTTTGATAATTCTGGCTAGGAGTTTATCAGTTTTGTTAATTCTTTCAAGAACTAGCTCCTAATTTCATTGATCTGTTCTACTGTTGCTTTTTTTATTTCTATATCACTTATTTCTGTTATAATCTTTATTATTTCCCTTCTTCTGCTGGTTTTAGGCTCTATTTGCCATTCTTTTTCCAGCTTCTTTAGATGTAAGATGAGGTTGTGTATTTGAGGCTTTTCTTGCTTCTGTGTGTGTGTGTGTGTGTGTGTGTGTGTGTGTGGTTCATTTTATTTTATTTTACTTTAATTTTATTTTTTTAATTTACATCCAAATTAGTTAGCATACAGTGCAACAGTGATTTCAGGAATAGATTCCTTAATGCCCCTTACCCATTTAGCCCACCCCCCCCTGCACCCTTTCCAGTTACCCTCTGTTTGTTCTCCATATTTAAGAGTCTCCTATGTTTTGTCCCTATCCCTGTTTTTGTATTATTTTTGCTTCCTTTCCCTTATGTTCACCTGTTCTGTGTCTTAAAGTCCTCCTATGAGTAAAGTCACATGATATTTGTCTTTCTCTGACTGACTAATTTCGCTTAGCATAATACCCTCCAATTCCATCCATGTAGTTGCAAATGGCAAGATTTCATTCTTTTTGATTGCTGAGTAATACTCCATTGTATACATATACCATCCATCAATGGACATTTGGGCTCTTTCCATACTTTGGCTATTGTTGATAGTGCTACTATAAACATTGGGGTACATGTACTCCTTTGAAACCACACACCGGTATCCCTTGGATAAATACCTAGTAGTGCAATTGCTGGGTCGTAGGGTAGTTCTATTTTTAATTTTTTGAGGAACCTCCATACTGTTTTCCAGAACAGCTGCACAGCTTGCATTCCCACCAGCAGTGCAAAAAAGATCCTCTTTCTCCGCATCCTCACCAACATCTGTTGTTGCCTGAGTTGTTAATGTTAGCCATTCTGACAGGTATGAGGTGGTATCTCATTGTGGTTTTGATTTGTATTTCCCTGATGATGAGTGATGTTGAACATTTTTTCATATGTCGGTTGGCCATCTGGATGTCTTCTTTGGAGAAGCGTCTATTCATGTCTTTTGCCCATTTCTTCACTGGATTATTTGTTTTTTGGATGTTCAGTTTGATAAGTTCTTCATAGATTTTGGATACTAACCCTTTATCTGTTATGTTGTTTGCAAATACCTTCTCCCATTCCTTCGGTTGCCTTTTAGTTTTGCTGGTTGTTTCCTTTGCCGTGCAGAAGTCTTTTATTTTGATGAGGTCCCAATAGTTCATTTTTTCTTTTGTTTCCCTTGCCTCCAGAGACGTGTTGAGTAAGAAGTTACTGTGGCCAAGGTTAAAGAAGTTTTTGCCAGCTTTCTCCTTGAGGATTTTGGTGGCTTCCTGTCTTACATTGAGGTCTTACATCCATTTTGAGCTTATTTTTGTGTACCGTGTAAGAAAGTGGTCCAGGTTCATTCTTCTACATGTTGCTGTCCAGTTTTCCCAGCACCACTTGCTGAAGACACTGTCTTTATTCCATTGGATATTCTTTCCTGCTTTGTCAAAGATTAGTTGGCCATACGTTTGTGGGTCCATTTCTGGGTTCTCTATTCTGTTCCATTGATCTGAATGTCTGTTTTTGTGCCATTCTTGCTTCTTGATAAAGGCCTGTAGTGCTATATACTTCCCTCTTATGACCCCATTTGCTGCATCCCAACGGTTTTGGACTATTGTGTTTTCATTTTCATTGACTTCCATGTACTTTTTATTTCTTTAATTTCCTGGTTAACCCTTCATTCTTTAATGTTCTTTAATCTCCTTGTATTTGTGGTATTTCCAAATTTTTTCCTGTGATTGACTTCAAGTGTCATAGCATTGTGGTCTAAAAATATGCGTGGTATGATCCCAATCTTTTTGTATTTGTTGAGGGTTAATTGGTGACCCAGTATGTGATCTATTCTGGACAATGTCCTATGTGCACCCAAAAGAATGTGTATTCTTCTGCTTTAGGATGAAATGTTCTGAATATATCTGTTAAGTCCATCTGGCCCAGTGTGTCATTCAAAACCATTGTTCCTTGTTGATTTTCTGCTTAGATGATTTGTCCGTTGTTGTAAGTGGGATGTTAAAGTCTCCTACTATTTTGTATTATTATCAGTGAGTTTCTTTATGTTTGTGATTAATTGATTATATATTTGGGTGCTTTCACATTGAGGGCATAAATATTTACAATTGTTAGATCTTCTTGATGGATAAATCCCTTAAGTATGATATAATGCCCTTATTCATCTCTTGTTACAATGTTTTAAAATCTAGTTTGTCCGATATAAGTATGTCTATTTTGGCTCTCTTTCAATGTCCATTAGCATGATAGATGGTTCTCCATCCCGTCACTTTCTGCAGGTGTCTTTAGGTCTAAAATGAGTCTCTTGTGGGCAGAATATAGATTTGTCTTATTTTTTTTTAATCCATTCTGATACCCTATGTCTATTGATTGGACCATTTAGTCCATTCAGAGTGATTATTGATAGATATGAATTTAGTGCCATTGTATTACCTGCTAAGTTGGTGTTTCTGGTGATATTCTCTGTTTCTTTCTCATATTTGTTGTTTTTGTCTCCCCACCCTCACACTCAAAGTGAACCCTTTAATATTTCTTGCAGGGCTGGTTTAGTTGTCATTAACTCCTTTAGTTTTTGTTTGTCTGTCCTATTCTGAATGACAGCCTTGCTGGATAGAATATTCTTGGCTGCATAGTTTTCCCATTCAGTACATTTGAATATATCCTGCCACTCCCTTCTGGCTTGCCAAGTTTCTATGGACATATCTGTGAACCTGATCTGTCTTCCCTTGTGGTTAAGGACTTTTTTCCCTTGTTGCTTTGAGGATTTTTTTCTTGTCTGTGTATTTTATAAATTTGACTATGATATGTCAGTGATGGCTGGCTTTTGATGAATTCAGTGGAAGCTCTCTGTGCTTCTTGGATGTTGTTGTCTGTGCCCTTCTCTAGATTAGGGAGGTTTGTAATTTATTTGTTCAAATAAACCTTCTGCCCCTTTTTCTCTCTCTTCATCTTCTAGGACTCCTATGATATGAATGTTACTATGCTTTAAGGAATCACTGAGTTCCCTAAGTCTACATTTATGATCCAACACCTTTCTTTCCCTCTCCTTTTCAGCCTCATTATTTTCCATAATTTTATCTTCTATGTAGCTGATTTGTTCATCTACTTCATCCATCCTTGTTGTCATGGCATCAGTTGGGTTTGCATCTCAGTTATAGCATTTTAAATTTTGGCCTGGCTAGTTTTTAGTTCTTTTATCTCTGCAGTAAGGGATTCTCTAGTGTCTTCTATGATTTTCTCAAGGCCAGGTGTATAATTGTTGTTTACACTCCAGTTCAGACATCTTACTTATATTTATTGATTAAATCTGTGGTTGTTACTTCATCCTGTTCTTTTTTGGGGGGGGGGTGGGAGGGGATGAATTCTTCAGTCTTGTCATTTTTGTCTAGATCACTGTTTTTATTGTGTGTGTGATTGTTAAGAAAGACTGTTATATACCTGCTCCTGAGAGTAATGGCTATATGAAGAGCTCCAAAAGAGTGGGGAGGAGGTGTGCTATATGCACACTTCTGTTGTGTTTTGGATGCTCCTACCCTCAAGTCAGTCCTCTGCAGGGTTTCTCCTTGCCTGCAAGTGGGGTTGTTTGGACCTTGTTTACATGTGGCAAGTTTTAACCAGGTGTGTTTTGGTCTGCTTCTTAAAAGAAACTAGATCAAGAAGAAGAAGAAGAAGAAGCAGCTAGATCCCATTTCCCCTAGAGCTGAAGCTTTACAGCACTCTTGGATCAATAGACTTGGTGCATGAGAAGGGTTTGTGCTGGTCTTCTGCTGCACTGATTCTTGGGCCGACTTGCCCTAATGGAGATGCAACTGCAGGATGAAGGGGGGTGGGGCTTGGTATATGAAGCTCCAATCTCCACTGGGGGGTGCTGTCTCCTCCCTGGAGCCAGAAGTAGGGAGTTCCCTCCCACCATTGTTCAGGAAGCCCTCACAGAAGAGCAATCACCCCTCTTGTGTCTCTGGCTTCTGTCAGATCCCTGCCTTCATCCTGTCTGCCTCCTAGCTGTCCATCTGCCAGGTGGCACAGTACTCCTGTGTTTTATCTCAGGCACGTGGCTGAGTTTCAAAACTCGTAATTTTAGGGACCTGCCCAGTGTTGATTTGTGGGATCCTCTAGGGGAGGATCTTGCCATGCTTTTGCCATTTGCCAGTTGGTACCAGAAAAGCAGTTGCACAACCACACAATGGTTGGGAGTTTATGGTAAAGTGCAACAGAAAGCTGGTACCAAGATTTGCTGCCCTCAGTCATTGTCTTTGTTCCTATCCTTGGGAATAGGGCATCACGTTGGCACTGCTGGTTCTCTTGTTCCCTGAGATGCCATGCTACCATTCCCATATGCATTCCAGGAAGGGGTACTGCTTTCCCCCTCACAGCCCCGGGATCCTCAGATCATGCTACCCACACCCTGGTCTCTACCCTCCTTCCCCAGTGGAGGACTGCCAAGCCTGCCAGGTGATGGCATGGACTTCTAAAACTTCAGACTTTGTACTCTCCTGGTTATAATAGCTTGCAATAGTTAGCCCCTATCCTTTACCAGTCAATGGTTTTAGGGAAGAGCTTTTCTTGTGCTTTCTCCTGCCTGCTGCTTCACTCTTTCTTTCTCTCTCTCTCACTCCTCTTTCTGCGATCAAGGCTCCCTTCTTTCTGTAGCACCTGATGTTCTTTTTGCCCCCAAATCAACTTTCTGCAGCTCCTACCTTCTACAAGGTGCTCATTTTTCTACTTGTAGATGTAAAGTTTTGTTCTCTCAGTCCTCAGATTGATTTCTTGGGTTTTCAGAATGATGTGGTATTTTTCTAGCTGTGTTCAAGGGATGAGGCAAGCTTGGGGTCCCCCTACTCCTCTGCCATCTTAACCCCAAGGACAATATTTTAAAATTGATTGCAAACTGCTATAAAAATTTACTGAAGCAAACTGTAGGCAAATGGTATTTGTGCAGAGGACAAAAGAGGAGAAGGAACAGAAAGTTTCTAATTAGAAATAGCTTGTTGCTTTTGGAGGGGAGGAGTGTGATATAAGAAAGATCATATTTTCCCTCTATCTCATAAAGTTTTTTAATGCAGTTTGCTTTTGTGTGGGTGATTAAAATATCTGATGACTAACTTACAGAGACAAAGGAGAAGATAAATGGGATGAAGACAAAACGTAAGTGTGGGGTATAGATGCTAAGGAATGAAACAGTACGAAATGGTCTTAAACTGGGAGTGGAACAATTTTGTTGGAAACCCACTCAATCAATCTATCTGATTATTTTTTCTAATGTACTCAACACACGAAAGTCAATTCCAAATCCTTGCTGTGGGCAGGAAAGCATATTCTACATCTCTCTGTCTTTATTCCATTTTCTATGGAACACAGGATGGCAAATTTGTCACACTCTGAAAAGAAACAATAGTGCATTTAAGACCATTCACTGTAGGTAGGTGTCTGACACCCTATTCCTTGTGGTCCCTACCACTGGCACTACTTTCAAAATTGATATTTTGTTACCTCTCTTTTTGGGGAAAAATAAATCAAAGAGAAACTTTGTAGTTTTATTGTTTGTGAAAAACAAGTTGTTTCTTATTTTGAGGTCAGTAAAACTTCATTCTTTCCAGCAGCCATCCCACATTTCTGACAATGAATAAGACAAGCCTTTAACTCCAGCTTATGAGGTATACAGAAGGACAGAAACTATGCTTCTCATTCTCTAAAAATGAGCCAAGGGACACCTGGGTGGCTCAGTTGGTTGGCAACTTGACTCTTGATTTCAGCTCAGGTCATGCATGATCTCACAATTTGTGAGTTCAAGCCCCACATCAGGCTCTGTGCTGACCGTATGGAGCCTGCTTAGGATTCTCTTTCTCTCTCTCTACCTGCCCCTCCCCTGCTTGTTCTCTCTCTCTCTCTCTCTGTCTCTGTCTCTCTCTCTCAAAATAAATAAATAAATAAATAAATAAATTCAAAATATACATAAATATGAGACAAAATAGGTTTTTAGTCTTTTGGGACTTAAGAACTTCTGCAAAAACACCACCTGTCTCTCCCATGGACAGTAATAAGCAATCCACACCAAGAAAATCCTTATCTCAATGAAAATGGTAATTCTTGGATTTTCAGGTGAAAGCCAAAGCCATTACTATTATACAGATTATTAATTTTGTCTATGGAAGTCTTTCCTTTTCTGAAGTGTGATTAAAAGAGAAACCATACAGAGAAATTTTCTTTGTCTTAAAACCGTATGACTCATGGACTATTCTTTCACTAATGGCAGTGTCCTTCAATAATTGAGGCCTGGAATGAACCAATGATAAAGCAAAGCAAAACCAAAAACCAAGCAAAGGGTACGAGTTGGGCCAATAGGAAGGCACATGGAAAGAAATGATGGGTGGGGGGGAAGTATAAAGGAAGAAAGGAAGAAAGAAAGAAAGAAAGAAAAAGAAAATAGATTCACAAGAGAAACTCTTTTATTTGTAAGTCAGACCCTAAATAATCCTTCTCATCCCCTCAAAATTCCTAAATCTCAATGCTCTAAAACTCAAAGAGCACTAAGTACTGAAAACCAGCATCCTTTCCTAAAACTGCTTTTGAAAACACATTAGGCTACTATAGTGATTTTGCTAGTGCTGAGAATCACCTCTCTTTAAAGGACACTGGAGAGCTATGATTTTAGAGGCTTGTTGGGCTTCTTCAACCCTATATCTCGCCTTCAGAAGTACCTTTTATGGAAAGAACCCTAGGTCAGAATAATCTAAAATAATGTAACCTCTCACAGCCCCACAAAATATGGCAATGAAGGCCAGAAAGAAAAGAAAAGAAAAGAAAAGAAAAGAAAAGAAAAGAAAAGAATGAAAGAAAAGAAAAGAAAAAAGAAAGAAAAAGAAAAAGAAGAAAGAAAGAAAATAAAAAAGAAAGAAAAAGGAAAAGAAAGAAAAGAAAGAAGAGAAGTCAGACTTTCCATTAATAAATAAGGAGTTTCAGGTTTCACAACACAAAACACACATTCAAAATGCAAATTTCTGCCATTAGTCTGGGACTTTTCTCACTGATACAGAGCCCTTATTATGTTCAGAGAAACCATTAGAGGAGGGTAGCCCTCTCCCTGTTGGGAGTCTGCCTCCAAGCAAGTGAGTATCACTAACTAGATGGAGGTGTTGGGAGGGGACCGAAGTTCTGGGGTCACAGAGGAGGGAGGTGGTCTCCACAAATCCTTCCTTTCCAAAACCCAGCAGGGAATGGAGGAAATGGGGATGAGTGAGAGAGGTAGGTGTATTGTTTTAACAGCTCACCCTGCTAAGGGCCTAAAGTGCCAAGTCAAGCTGCCAGCCTCCAGATATTAGAACTGTATGATGCTTTGGGGGTAAGTGTGCTGCACTGGGAAAAAGCCAGAACCATATGGCAGCAGTGAAGGAGAAGGGGTTTAGAGGACAGTGATATACTATTGAGAATTAAAAGCTGATCCAGAATACATCAGAGCTACAGGTTGGAGAGAGATCTGCCAGTCCTCTTCTTTTTCTAAGGTGACAATTGGTGACATTTATTTATTTATTTGTTTATTTTTAATTTAATTTTTTATTTTTTAAAATTTACATCCAAGTTAGTTAAGATATAGTGAAGCAATGATTTCAGGAGTAGATTCCTTAGTGCCCCTTACCCATTTAGCCCATCCCCCCTCCCACAACCCCTCCAGCAACCCTCAGTTTGTTCTCCATAGTTATGATTCTCTTCTGTTTTGTGGTGACCTTTATTTTTCATTTCTTGTTTAATATAGGAGTTTAGTGCTATAAATTTCCCCTTGCATACTATTTTAGTGACATCCCACAAATTTTGATGTGTTTTATTTTCATTTTTATATGTTCTTAATATTTTTAATTCCTTTTTTATTTCTTCTTTGACCGTTGGATTATTAAAAGTGAGCTATTTAGTCTCCAGATATTTGAAGTTTTCCAGAGATATGTTTGTTGTTGATTTCTAATTTCATTCCAGAAATGATCAGAGAAGATATTTTGTATGATTCAAATTACTTTAATATATTGAGAATTTTTATATGTCCAGAAATATCTTAGGAAATGTTTTGAATGCACTTGAAAAGAATGTATATTCACTTGTTATTGAATGAAATGTTCTGTACATGTTGATCAGGTTAAGTTGATTGATAATTTTGTTTCATTCTACTATACTCTTACTGATTTTCTGCCTAATTGTTCTATCAATTATTGAGAGACAGAGATTGAAATCTCCTATCATAATTATGGATTTGCTATTTTTCCTTGCAATTCTATAAGTTTTTGTTTCATGGGTTTTGAAGGTCTCATGTCAATTTCATAAACAGTATTCATATGTACTCTTGATAAATGGACCCATTTACCATTATGAAATGATTTTCTTTGTCCCTGGAAATATCTTTTGCTCTGAAATCCATGTTCACTGATTTTAATATAGCCACTCTGCCTTTCTTTTCATTGATGTCAGCACAGCTTCTTTTTCCATCCTTTTACTTTTAACCTATCTTTTTCCTTTATATGATTTAGGCATCATATAGTTGAATTTTGCTTTTTAAACCAGGCTGCTAATTTCTGCCTTTTAATTGGGTGTACTTAGACCATTTACATTTAGTGTGATTATAGTTATAGTTGAGTCCAAAACTATTATCTTGCTCTTTGTTTTCTATTTGTCTAATCTATTCTTTCTTTTTTCTCTCTTTATGGCTTCCTTTGTATTAACTATCTTTAATGATTCTACTTTATCTATTTTATTGGCTTAAGAACTATAATAGCTATAATAGCTATTTTATTGGCTTAATAGCTATAACTCTTTGTTTTGTTATTCTAGTAGCTGATTTAGGTTTATACTATACAATTTATCTCATCGTGGTCTACCTTGAAAAGATATTTTGCCACTTTATATATATTACCTAAATTTTTTTTATCATATTCTTCCATTTGTCTACTTACCCTTTGTGTTATTATTGTTATTATTATTAATTCTTCTTACCTTTTAATTATAACATGTCATTTATGTAATTTAAAAACACAAACAGGCAAAATTCATTTTACAAGTCTGCACATATGCATATTTGAGGATCTGCATCAAATATACTGGAGTGCTGCCCCATGACAAGGCCTGGGGAGAGAAGAGGGTGCAGGCTGGGGACAGAAAAGGGTAAAAAAAATTAAAGTGACAAGAAATAACAAATAGAGGAGTCATATATTCAACTTTTTAAAAAAGAAGACACATTTCTTATGCTTGCTATATTAAGACTAGCAAGTAAGATGAGCAATAAATAATTATAAAAGGTATGAGTTACAATCTTCAAAGTACAGGTTATATGATAGACAAATAATGACGGTAAACGGTTTTCAAAATTGGAGTATCAGAAAGATGCTTTGGTTTTACATTTTATCTTGTAGCAATATTGAGGGTGACCAGAGGCAAGGGTGGTAATGGAAAGAAATGAGAACAAGAGTAAATGCAGTGAAGGTAGAATGTTATTTTCTATTTTTTTTAATGTTTTATTAAGTTTATTTATTTTCAGAGAGACAGAGACAGAGTGAGCGGGGAAGGGGCAGAGAAAGAGGAAGAAAGAGAGAGAATCCCAAGCAGGCTCTGCTCTGCCAGCACAGAGCCCGATGTGGGGCTTGAACTCACAAACCGAGAGATCATGACCTGAGCCAAACTCAAGAGTCAGACACTTAACCGACTGAGACACCCAGGTGCCCCAATTTTTTAAATCTACTAACAGTATAAGAAGGGCCTAATTGAAAAAAAAATAGTAGAGGAATGAAATGAATAGACCACTGGAAAATTAAAAAGATAAAAATCTTAGTGAACAAAAAATTTTTGCTTTCATTAAAGATGAAGAAAAAAGAAGTACCTTTATCCTCCCACCTGAAACAAGTGAAAAACAGACAAAACATATGAAACAAAAATTTTCAAGGCACTGAATATCAGGCAACAAAGGACAGTAATCTGTAAGAGATGAGAAACTAACAAGGTAAATCCCATGATTGCTCTAGTTTACTGCCCTGAGTTTCCACGCCATGGAATAGACCTTTATAATATAAAGTTCAAATTCTTTAGCGTGGCCCATGATGTCCTTCCTCATGTAACCTTTGTTTACCTCTGCAGCCATAATAACATTATCAACAACACCTATTACTGTAACAAAATATAGATGTTATCAAGAGCCTACCATTTGGCAAAGGCTGGCGGGTGTCTAGTTGAAAAAGAAGACACAGTTCTTATCCTTGGGGTATTAAGAGTAGCAAGTAAGATGAACCACAAATAACTATAAAAAGTATGAGTTATCATCTTCAAAGGGCAGGTTACCATGAGTGCACATTTTCTGGAGTAATTCAAGGTTAAAGTTATTTTTCCTAGTGAAGTGGTGTTTAACTGAGACATAAAAGATAGATGAGTAAGAGTTAGCCCGGTGAAAGACAGTACACACAGAAGGAACAACGTGGGTGAGAGGTTAGGTATGTCCAAGAAATGGACAGATGTCAGTATGCCCTTGAGGAACTGGATTGTAGTGAGTGTCTCCTTGGAAGACTGGGGATGCTTCTTTAACTCACCTGTTCTGGTCCCCTGGTCACTAATACCTGAGAATATTTATGCCATCATGAACCATCAAATTTCCATGTTTTCACACGCCTGTATTGTTTCATATGGGTTGTTTCTTACGCTTTGAATCCTTGTAGCTTTTCTTCGTTTGGGCAAAGTCCTCCTCATATTTTAGGACACAACTTAAGCATGTCCTCACGGAAAAGGGTTTTCTGACTGTTTATTCCTGTATCCCACTTGGTATGACCTCTTTTTTTCTCTATTTTTCACCCTGCGCTTTGAACCTATGTTTATCATCGTTAACGTGTGTGTTTCTGTCCCTCGAATTTGCGTTACTTGGAGCTAAAATTATGTCTTGTAAATTTTCATTTCACCATTTTTAGGATCTGTAATGGTCATGGCTGATTTTATTGTTGCTCTTCATTTCATTAGAAAAGAAATACAAGTGCCGTTGTATACACAATCTACACAAAATTATTCATTCATACCACATTTGATTATGGTAATAGTATTCAAAGTGCTTATAATGATAAAAAATTATTTAATTACACTTTGCTTGTTTCTCTTTAGCTTTTTGGCACAACTTGACTGCATGATTGTCCTTTTGGTTTCTTTTTTCTTTTTATGTTTGTTTGTTTTTGAGACAGAGAGACAGAGCACGAGCAGGGAAGGGGCAGAGAGAGAGGGAGACACGGAATCAGAAGCAGGTGCCAGGCTCTGAGCTGTCAGCACAGAGCCTGACACGGGGCTCCAACCCACAAAGGGCAAAATAGTGATCTGAGCTGAAGTCGGACTCTCAACCGACTGAGCCACCCTGGCGCCCCTATCCTTTTTGTTTCTACTGTATTTGTCCAAAACAAAGTACAGAAATATAAATATTCATTTCAATAACAACAGTCCATGAGTTAATATTTCCCCTTAATTTTTGTAAATCCGTAGTAAATATTTCTCAATTTCCTTTGGTTGTTTCATGTCCCATACTGCAGAAAACATGAGTATTAAAGGGAACCTCAGTTTTTTGAATGACTTCCCTTTTTTGATTGACTCCACCTCCTGTTATGTAGCCTTTCTGGATTTGTATGTGTGTGTGTGCAGAAGTGAGATAATGTTTTAGAATTTTTCGCGGTCCTCTTCTTTAGCAGAACACTCCTAGGGAATAACACAAGAGGATTCAGAAAGCGTTCAAACTTTGGACTGGACAAACTCAGAATGGTGCTACATGGAAACTCTGGACCTATTGGTAACATTTCTTATTTATTCCCCATTTACCTTTTAATGTAGCATAAAATGATTCTGGCAGTCAATGGGTCTTACATAATAGTGCTTCCATGGCAGTAACTTGTGTCTGCTATAGATTCAAAATTGAAGGTGGGAGATAAAGATTAGATTTGGCATCCATTTCGTCAAACCGCTGAGGTGAGACTCAGAAAGGGGCTGAAATGAACTGAACAGTATTGAGTCTGGAAACAATGGTTAGAAAAGATAGAACGCGCTGGAATGAATATTGATTGAAAGTTGATCACCTAGAGGAACTTTACAATAGCATCCCTGCGTGTTGAAATCTGCTTTCTGATTTCTATGAATGTGCTAAACTCATTTAGCACTTTTAATTTTTTTTCAGAGCTTTTTTATCAAAGGATAGCATGCCACATGAAAGCATGAGTCATAAGCTTACAGTTCAGTGACTTATCCCAAAGTGGGTGTTCCTGTGTGGTTACCAAAGCATTCGGACTTTTACGCAAGTGTTGGGTTAGAGTAAGACTAAGAAGTGAGAGTGATAAAAGCTTTAGAGTTTTACACTCTATACAATATTTTGGTTTTTCACAAAGAAACATGGTCACTTTATTCCATCAATGTTCAGCTACTCTTTAGCAGGCAGTATACCAGGTATTGGTGAAACAGCGCTGAACTTGATAGGTATAATCCATTCCCTCATGGAACTTTCCACCTAACCATCTGGATCAAGTGGGCTTGGAGACGGGGCATCTGTAGTTGAATATTGTTTTGTGCCTGTGGAGGGAACTGCTCCCTGATAAATTTCACAGATGCTGTTTTGATTTTCCAGGTCGTAAAGTCTGCTTTTGAAATTCTTCTCCATCCTCAACTTGCTTCTAATTCCTCACCTCTGGGTTGCCTACCAACATGAACAGTTTCAAAGCTATTTCATTGAAACTGTATGATTCTGGGTGTGAATGTGTCCATTCCGCCTTGCCATTTTGAAGGAAAGGTTCTTTGTCTTGGTTGGACTTTCCTTGTTAATCTCAAAATTCTCCAAAGTCTCTTTGGGAAGACAATACTGTTGTCCTTTTTTTTTCCCCCATAGACTTTAGAAGATGGTTTGTTCTCTTGAGTCCCTCCACTGTGGCTGTGGTCTCAGTTCTCAGTTCCTGCTTGATCACCAATTCTCTTGGTGAGTGCTTTGTCAAATTTACTTGCAGTCTTAGCCAGTCTGACAAAAATTATTGAAAAGCAAACAATTCTCCTGAAGGCTGAACAGCATCTAAAAAACACACTTCACGATTTCAAAGGATCAGATATTAAAAGTACAAAGTAAGATCCTAACCATGTGACATCAAAAAAGGAACAAAATATTAGCACACTTTCCCCCCAAATAAAATAAACTGTTACGGGGGGGGGGGGGGGCAGTGCATTTTGTTTAAAGATTTGAAATAATGTCTACCTAAAAAAAGAGGGAATAGGGTTTTTCTGGAGAAAAACCTCAGAATTATTGGGATGAAATGGAATTTTCGGAACACTTCAATAAATTCAAATGCCAAAGTTTACCTAAAAATGTACTGAGGGAGGTCAGATATATATGCGTGAGAGCACAGATTCTTAGGTTATTTAAAATAATCATAGGATGGGAGCTGAGACCTTTGGGAGGGGTTGGGAAGAAGAAGGGATTATTTTATGGTAGGAGACAGTAGGAAAATATCTCCATGTCAATTTCCATTTAAGTAGAAAAGTTTTGATCAGATTGCGCGTAGTATTTTAAAAATTCATGGTGTTTTACATATATGTATACAATGGGTGTTAAATTCCTTATGACTGGTCTCTTCATCTTTACCATTTTAGGAATTTGGAGAAACTTACATGGCTCATCCCTATACAATTCTGAAGTATGCTCTTTTAATAGTAAACTTTCCTTGGAGATTATGCAAGTTGACATTATAAAGAATATCAGAATTGTGTTACTTAGCTTTACTGGTTTTAGGTCATTACTTTATCTGAAACCTGTGATGCTGATATGTGTATTCCCAAATAGCATTCTCCTATCGTACCGTGGATGAGGCCAGGCATGTTTCTCCAATTTAGCTTTGAAAAATAAATAGTAATCGAAAGAATACTAATTTTCAACTTGCTCTTTGGATCCCGACCAACTGCTGCCTTTATGCATTGTTGCAGGAGAAGCAGAGAAGGAGCTGAGGCTGGTGGACGGTGAAGACAGGTGCACTGGGAGAGTGGAGGTGAAAGTCCAGGAGGAATGGGGAACTGTGTGTAATAATGACTGGGGCATGGATGAGGTCTCCGTGATTTGTAGGCAGCTGGGTTGTCCCACTGCTATCAAAGCCACTGGATGGGCTAATTCCAGGCCAGGTTCTGGACGCATTTGGATGGATCATGTTTCTTGCCGAGGGAATGAGTCCGCTCTCTGGGACTGCAAACATGAAGGATGGGGAAAACATAACTGTACTCACCAACAGGATGCTGGTGTGACCTGCTCAGGTAAGACTTGCAAAAGTCCAAGCCTCCGGTGCGTGGGTGGCTCAGTCAGTTAAGCGACTGACTCTAGGTTTCATCTCAGGTCATGATCTAGAGATTCATGAGTTTGAGCGCTGTGTTTGGCTCTGTGCTGACAGGGGAGCCTGCTTGGGATCCTCTCTCTCTCTCTCTCTCTCTCTCTCTCAATCTCTGCCCCTCCTCAGCTTGCACGCATGCACACACACTCTCTCTCAAAATAAATAAATAAACATTTTTAAAAAGTCAAAACCTTGACATGAAATGCTTTGTGGGAGGAACCAATATGTAGATGGGTTGAAAACGAAAAGGGGCCAGTTTGCTGTAAGTCCTCCAGTCCATGTATAAAACTACCCAATCCATTGCCAATAGACCAGAAAATGCAGACAAACCCCCTAAAAAAAAAAAAATCAAAAGATTCTGAACACTGCAATCGACGAGGAAGTGACCAGTTTTAATTTTATGGTCAGTAAACCTCCTATGAGTTTCTACTCCTTACATAAAAATATCATGATATCTAAGTTCATTCCTTGTCCTCTTTCTCAGTGACACACTGCTTTCATGCATTCACCTTTTTGTCCATTAACTGCTAATCGACTTATTGGATCAAGAAATAAATATTCCTAGCGCTAATCCTGGAGGAAGGATGTTTTGCAAAGTATTATTGCTTTCTCCGGTGCACAGTGCTGTTCATTTCATTTACATGGTGGTTTTAATTTGCAAAACATTTCGTAAATTTTATCTCAGTTGACCTTACAATAACTCAGAAAGTTATGGGTCAGACCTTTCTGCTGACAGATCCCAAGGTCATATTTATGACCCAATTCAGATTCCTGGGCTTCCCATTTCTCCTTGCTTATTTCACTGGCTTTTATCAACTCTCTCACCTCCTAGCCTCTTTCTTAGAGACCATCTCCTCCACGAGACTGGTTTTAAAAAGGACTAATCCCTATGCAGACATTGTGGTGTACGTGAGCAAGACAGGCTAGGATCTAGAAAAGTGAGGGACAAAATTCCAACTCAGACACTCGTTAATGTTATTTTGTTAAACCTTTCTGAGCTTCAGTTTCTGGAAACTCCGTGCTTAAAACATGTGGAGCTACTGGTCTAGTAAGTGGTAAAAATTAACTTTAATTTCTGCATAGCTCACTGTTTCTCATTACTTGACAACTCAGTTCTCTTTCTTTTCCTTCCTTCCTTCCTTCCTTCCTTCCTTCCTTCCTTCCTTCCTTCCTTCTTCTCTCCTTCCCTCCTCCTCCTCCTCCTCCTCCTCCTCCTCTTTCTCTGCTATCATTAATCATTATGGGGGAAGATTCGGAACAACAATAGTAACATCTACATCGAGCATCTACAGCAAAGTTAAAAATCATAATAAATTTTGCCAGGCTCTCACTATATTGCAATACAGAGCTGAGTGTTTAAGCTGAGACCCCAGTGCAGCTTTTAACTCTTGTTTTCAGTGTTTTATACTTAAGGATAGAACTAATCAAATTTGCTTTTGGAAGTTTACACAGCTAAAGCTCCAACTGGTGCACGCCTAGCCACTCAATGACTCCCTAGTTTCACAAGTTTTCAGAACCCGTATTTCTGAGATTTCCCCACCCTGACTAATGCTCAATCCTCAATGCTCTGCCTCTTGGGAGATTTTGCTATTATCACACGCACTGGGACAACAGAGTATAACAGTGAAGACAATAAACGCTGGTGTTAGACTGCTTTTTCTTTTCACATCCTGGCTCTACTCTCTTCTGGGTGTGTGATCCTGTGACAATTAGGCAAATTGAGAATGTTCTAAGTAGGGATAATGGACAATTAGGATCCTTACATAGTGGGGGATTTTAATCTTTTAAAGTAACTAACAACTAGGATTTTCATCTACACCTGCTTGCCAAAGACGATGTTTTACAGATTAAAATTTGCTTTCTGTTTTGTTTTGTTTCCTGTGACAATTAGGCAAATTGAGAATCTGTGAAGGAGGGGTAGTGGAAATAATATATAATGCCTAATGTTGTGAAGAAGGTAGCATCTATGATACAGCCGGGACACCACATGCCTATTTTAATTGCGAATTATTATTTTTCTTACTATAAATTGTCAGGATAAAAAAATCCTGTTAAGTAGAGGTCTTTGCCTGGTATTTAGAGCTTTTAAAAGTGGGTTACTTTCTCAGAAAAAAAAAAAAAGCGGATCTAAACATTTTGTTTAAGCACAGATTTTGTTTTTCGGATGTCCCCGAATTTCATCCCAAATCTCCTTTTCTTGGGTATTTTAGTTCTCACAGAAAAATCTAGGGAAGAGTGTATAGAGAGAATTTTCTTTATGAGAAAGCTGTTCTTTGCTAAAAATGGTACCAGATGCGTTGGGGAAGGGGGTAAAAAAGCTTTGATTCAAACAGGATATTGGTAGGAAATGAATTATTTTGATTTATTTTTCCTCAACTTTTATTAATTTGGTGTGCCAGAGGATGCTTTTGCAAACCATTGTGCATGCTCATGCATTTTTATTTTTCACTTTTTCCTGTTTCTAATCTTCATGCTCTCAACTGTTGCTGATAAAGCAAGATTAAAATCAAGATTTCAAATGTTCAACAAATGACCAGCTTGCCATTTTTTGCTACTTTGTTGTATGGACCGACTTTATTTTTTCTAGTCTTTTAAATAGGTGTTTGGAGTCAAATTTGTCTATTTCTACATAAAAGAGTGTGTGTTCTGTCTTAATCCTGGAGGGAAACAAAACAAAACAGATTTTAATCTGTAGAGCATCCTCCTTGGTAAGTAGGTAGAGATGAAAATCCTAGTTGTCGGTTGATCTTTAAAAGATTAAAATTCCCCACTGTGTAAAGATGGGCAGCGTCCAAAATGAGGCACCATTTTCAAAAACAGCATCAAATCTCAAGTATCCAGAGGAAGCTCATTTCCTAAAATCACTTCTGAACTCTGGTTCTTTTCTCTGCTCCAGATGGATCCAATTTGGAGATGCGGCTGATGAATGGAGGCAACCAGTGTTCTGGAAGAATAGAGGTCAAGTTCCAAGGACAGTGGGGAACAGTGTGTGATGATAACTTCAACATAGATCATGCTTCTGTGGTTTGTAAACAACTTGAATGTGGAAGTGCTGTCAGTTTCTCTGGTTCAGCTAATTTTGGAGAAGGTTCGGGACCAATCTGGTTTGATGATCTCGTATGCAGTGGAAATGAGTCAGCTCTCTGGAACTGCAAACACGAAGGATGGGGAAAGCATAACTGTGATCACGCTGAGGATGTTGGAGTGATTTGCTTAGGTAAGGACTGATCCGGGTCTGTTCTGTTCTTCATGAGAGGACAAAAGAAAGGGGGTGAGAGTCTCAAAAGCTTGAACTCTTAAAACCATAATGAAGCCTGCTTCCTTGATCACTTTATTGCCTAATTTCTGGTTCCTGATCTGATACCTGTGGAGTTTTTACCGCAGCTGAAATGAGGCTCCCTGCGTTAGCGGGGAAGGATGAACAGTGAACCCGAGATCCAAGTCATGAAGCTAGAAGGAGGTGTTTAGAGAATAATCCAATCATCCTCTCTCTTCCCCTGTACCACCCCCCACCCCTGCCAAAAAAAAAAAAAAAAAAAAAAGAAAAAGAAAAAGAATTAAGGAAAAAAAAGCAGCTTAATTAGCAACTTGTGCTTTGTGGATGAGTTTTGAAAAGAAATCACACCCCTTATCGTCCTCTACCTGCAGAGGGTTTAGCCACATTAAAACCCACCCCTTCCCAAATATTAGTTCAAATTCACAGAATCAAATGGTAAAAATTAATTTGGTTTTCTATTAAGACCTCCTTGATGCTAGTGCTACGGTACGAATAGGTTCTGTGTCTATCTGGAGACTTTCATGTTCCATGCTTACTCAGGGCAAAGGGACATTGGATTTGCATGTACAGGAATGACACTCTCCTTTTGTCACCTGAGTTCTTATGTGGAGGCAGACCTAGTAGGTCTTGAACCCCAGAGAACATTTAGAAAATATAATAGAGTGAAGATGTCCCTATATTCACCAGATACCTCCCCCCTCCCACCCCCCCCCCCTTTTTTTTTCAAATGAGGAAACTCAATTCAAACCAACTTTAAGGAAAGAGAATACTGACTCAGGAAACTGGGGAATCCACGAGGTACAGTTGGTTTCATGCATGGCTGGATCCAAACACTGAACCAATGCCATGGGGGTTTTGGGTTTTTCCTTCTTAAATTGGCTTTTTCGTTGTTGTTGAAAAACATGACCATCTATTGTTCGAACCATAAAAAATGGGACTCCTACAGAGAAGATAGATTTAGTTAGCAGAAGAAAGCGAAAGGGATATGGGAGAGAAAAAAACCACAATGGTACCTCCCATTACCATTTACCCACCAAAATCCTTCTAGGTCCTCGACCAGTACATTTCTTCTCAATGCTGAGGAATCATAATAAACAGCGTTGTGGCAGCAAATGCTAAAACCACCACAGGAAAAGGGCAGTTTTTTTATTGTAAGATACCACTCAGAATCACGTTCTGTTCTTTGAGGATATTGATTGGGGGGAAGGTGAAAGTAGTCATGATGAGGTCCCTTTTCTCTTTGCTCACTTTTGGACTGAGGAGCTGGTCCATCTATCAGGTCCATCTATCAATGGACACTTGGGCTGCTTCCATAATTTGGCTATTATAAATAATACTGCAATAAACATAGGGGTTCCCATGTCCTTTTGAATCAGAGTTTTTGTATTTTGGGGGATAATACCTAGTAGTGCAATTACGGAATCATAGGGTAGTTCTTTTTGTTTTTTGAGGAACCTCTGTACTGTTTTCCACCGTGGACCAGTTTGCATTCCCACCAACGGTGCACAAGGGTCCCCTTTTCTCCACATCCTCGCCAACACTTGTTTCTTCTTGTCTTTGTGATACTGGCTATTCTGAAAAGTCCTGTCTTCTTGCCCAAGGCACTCCTTCTTCACATCCAGTGGTTTTCAGTGGTATTATATCACTCTTTTCTGTCTCTATTTATATTTGCCCCTTATTCTTGTTTCTTTATCACTGATTTGTTTTGTGTCCCTCTTACAGATGGAGCGGATCTGAGCCTGAGACTGGTGGAAGGAGTCACTGCATGTTCAGGAAGATTAGAAGTGAGATTCCAAGGGGAATGGGGGACAGTGTGTGATGATGGCTGGGATAGCAATGATGCTGCTGTGACATGTAAGCACCTGGGATGCCCAACTGCCATCACCGCCATTGGTCGAGTTAACGCCAGTGAAGGAAGTGGACACATTTGGCTTGACAGTGTTTCCTGCCACGGACACGAGTCTGCCCTCTGGCAGTGCAGACACCATGAATGGGGAAAGCATTATTGCAACCATAATGAAGACGCTGGTGTCACATGTTCCGGTAAGTTAAGAGAAAAACAGAGAAGGAAGGACTTGTGTTCTTTAGGAGTAGGCATGGGGAGGAGACGTGAGCAATAGAAATGTCAGCTAATGTCCTTGTTGGGGATTCTTTCACAGTCTTGAGTAATCTTAAACATAGTCTTTATTTGGCTGGTTTGGAGGGTTGTCTGACTATTTTCTGCAGTAATTATTCAGGCTGCTCTCAGGGACCACATTTAAGATTCTAAATCTCCCTGGAGCTCTGAGACACAAAATGTTATGTCTTTTTCAAATATCTCTGACATGCTGCCATTGACAATTTTTTTTCTTTTATTTATTTATTTATTTATCTATTTATAGAACAAGCTGGGGAGAGGCAGAGAGGGGGACAGAAGATCCAAAGCAGGCTCTATGTTGACCTCAGAGTGTCCGATGCAGGACTCGAACTCACAAACCTTGAGATCATGACCTGAGCCAAGGTCAGACGCTCAACTGACTGAGCCACCCAGGCGCCCCCCATTGACAATTTTTCTTAAACTTTGAACCTATAATCCTGTTTGTTTTTTCTTCTTATTTTTCTTTTTTTTTTTTATTTTTTTTAACGTTTATTTTTTTTTGAGACAGAGAGAGACAGAGCATGAACGGGGGAGGGTCACAGAGAGGGAGACACAGAATCCGAAACAGGCTCCAGGCCCTGAGCTGTCAGCACAGAGCCCGACGCGGGGCTCGAACTCACGGGCCGAGAGATCATGACCTGAGCCGAAGTCGGCCGCTTAACCGATTGAGCCACCCAGGCGCCCCCCTATAATCCTGTTTTTAACCAAAGTCATGGCCTCTACTGGCCATTAAAAAAGCGAGGGGATGGATAAGCCATAATTTCCAAATGCCTCACGGTATCTGGGAAGGAGCAAGGTAAAGAATATATCCTTTGGGAGCTAACCTCCATGTGTATCTGTGGCCTAAGTGTGTGCTTCTTTTGCAGATGGAACAGATCTGGAGCTAAGACTTGTAGGTGGAGGCAGCCGCTGTGCTGGGACAGTGGAGGTGGAAATTCAGAAACTGGTAGGGAAAGTGTGTGACAGAAACTGGGGACTGAAAGAAGCTGATGTGGTTTGCAGGCAGCTGGGATGTGGATCTGCTCTCAAAACATCCTATCAGAGTTATTCCAAAACCAAGGCAACAACAACATGGCTGTTTTTAGGCAGCTGTAATGGAAATGAAACTTCTTTCTGGGACTGCAAGAATTGGCAATGGGGTGGACTTAGCTGTGATCACTACGAGGAAGCTAAAGTTACTTGCTCAGGTAAGACTTTCTATCAACATGTGAAGAACGTGAATTTCAAGAGTGTAAATTTCCAGTAACAGCCTTGAAACTGATGAAAGACATCGGTCCCTAGGACTAGACATCACTCAAGCAACCAGAAAATATCTATCCCATTGCGCAAATTTCAGAGAAACTTGTCATTCATTTTGTACCTTGGTCGCAGGTTTGTTTTTATTTTTGTGTTTGCTTTTTGTCCATTTTAGCTTTTGAGTAATTTTTCTTTTTGTTTCTTTTTTTTTGTTTTTTGCTTTTGTTTTGATTTAAATTCTGATTAGTTAACATACAGTGTAATATTAGTTTCAAATGTACAAGTTAGTGATTCAATACTCACAGGGGTGCCTGGGTGTCTCAGTCAGTTAAGGGTCCTACTTTGGCTCAGGTCATGATCTCACAGTTCACGAGTTCAAGTTTGAGCCCCACGTTGGATTCTGTGCTGACAGCTCAGAGCATGGAGCCTGCTTCTGATTCTGTGTCTCCCTCTCTCTCTGCCCCTCCCCCACTCATTCTCAGTCTCTCTCTCTCTCTCAAAAATAAATTAAAACATTAAAAAAAATACTTACATACAACACCTGGTGCTCATCACAAGTGCCCTCCTTAATACCCATCATCCATTTAACCCATCCCCCTGCCCACCTCCTCTCTGGTAACCATCAATTTGTTCTCTGTAGTTAAGAGTCTGTTTCTTGGTTTCTCTCTCTCTCTCTCTCTTTCTCTCTTCTTTTCCTTTGTTTGTTGGTTAAGAAACAAAACAAAACAACTGAGTCATTTTTAAATCCGTAGAAATATGAAAAATTAAGAAGGATCAAAATTTTTAAGGTAGACCTTAAAAGTGTCTTTCATGGGAATGTCAACCAAATGATTTTTAAAAGTATGTGAAAAGTATGTGATTTTAAAAAGTAAAAGAAGGATTTTCTTCTCTCCGAATATTTTTGTGTGTTTCCCTGCAACCTCTTTTAAATGTTCCAAAATGAGCTGTGAGTTGGCCTGGCTTATGGATAATCTCTAGTATTTTATGCTAATCACATTTATACGAATGCTAACATTGTTGAAAAGTGGTGCCTTTTTAACAACTGTAGGGTAACATATTGCAGATATGGTAAAAGAAAGACTTCAGAGAAAGCAATGTAAGAACAAAACCATTGAACACATGGAGATCAAGTCATACGGTGCTGTGTGTCCACGAACCAATGGCTTTATTCCAGATACATCCTAACCTAGTTGTGCCCCTGGGTGGATTCCCTGATGTTACACAGTAGAAGTGTCTACTTCTATTTACATAGAAATTATCCTCTGACTGTAAAAAGACAGTTTTTTAAGATGCAAATTTGAGGATACATATCTGCTTTTCAATCATCCTTCTTTTCATTTTTTTTTTTTAATTTTTTTTTTAACGTTTATTTTTGGGACAGAGAGAGACAGAGCATGAACGGGGGAGGGTCAGAGAGAGAGGGAGACACAGAATCCGAAGCAGGCTCCAGGCTCTGAGCCATCAGCCCAGAGCCCGACGCGGCGCTCGAACTCACGGACCGCAAGATCGTGACCTGAGCTGAAGTCGGACGCTTAACCGACTGAGCCACCCAGGCGCCCCATTCTTTTCATTTTTAAAAAAGATTTCTGTAGGGTGCCTGGCGGCTCAGTTGGTCAAGGGTACAACTTCAGGTCAGATCATGATCTCACAGTTCTTGAGTTCAAGATTCAGCCCTGCATTAGGCTCTGTGCTGACAGCTCAGAGCCTGAAGCCTGTTTCAGATTCTGTGTCTCCCTCTGTCTCTCTGCCCCTCCCCTGCACAGACTCTGTCTCTCTGTCTCTCTCTCTCAAAAAAAAATAAACATTAAAAAAAAATTTTTTTAATATATATTCACATGGTTTACACTTCAAAATTAAAGTGTAAGCTCTTCCCAAATGCTATCCCCAGCTGTCCAATTCTACTCTACACAAACAAGTCATGTGGTTGGGGTATTTATATATTCTTTAGGAGATATTTTATGTAAATACAAACAAATCCATGTATAAGTTTCACCCCATTTTGTTGTTCAAATGGTGGCATATTAGGTAAATTGTTCTGTACCTTAGTATTCACTTCGTAAAGTATTTTGACCACAATTTTGTACCAATATTTAGAGACCTTTCTGAAATTACTTCTCTATCCAGGACATTTCTCTTCTGATCATTTATTATTGTATGATTTTATTTATGCTTTTAATTTCTTTTATTAGAGAAAGTGAGTGTGGTTTATTTAGCGTTTTTTTAATGAACTAGCATTTAGATTTTTTTTAATTAATCCTATTTTTGTTTTCTAATTCATTACAGTTTGCTTTTCTCTCTATAATTCCTTTCTGATTTCCTCCTAACTTAACTTCTTGAGTTCAGGGCTTGACTAATGTTGATTTTTTTCCTAGTTATTAATATAAATATGTGAGGTTATAGGTTTTTCACTGAGTATACCAGTGACTGTATCATATAATTGATGAATTGATGCTCTATGAATCTGGGACATAGATCTTCCTATGACTGTTATGTGGTCATTGTGAATTGTTCTTTTTAGTATTATAAAGTTTCCCCTTTCCTTTTTAAAATTTTTTTTAAATGTTTATTCATTTTTGAGAGACAGAGAGAGACAGAGCATGAGTGGGGGAGGGTTAGAGAGAGAGGGAGACACAGAATCTGAAGCAGGCTCCAGGCACTGAGCTGTCAGCACAGAACCCCACGTGGGACTCAAACCCATGAACCATGAGATCATGGCCTGAGCCAAAGTTGGACGCTTAACTGGCTGAGCCACCCAGGCACCCCTCCCCTTTTCTATGGTTAAACGATTTTTGTCCTGAATCAGAGTTGTCTGATGTTATTACCATCAGACTTGTCTGATGTTATTACCACAACTATTGCTTTATTTATTTTCAACCTTTATGAATCATTTTGTTCTAGGTGCATCACTTGTATTCATCATAGAATAATGATTTATTTTCCAAAAAAACTCTGATTGGATTACTTTTTAGAGATGGGAGATATATTTGACTTTAACTTTAGTCATATTATGCATTTTTATGTTGTCATATGATGTATACATAATATTTATTGTCATCATGCATTATGCTACAACTATGAACTATATTTCTCTATATAACTTTTTGGGGGGGACTTTGCCTGTGTTTGAGCATGTGTAAGCATATTCGTATGTCTGATTATTTTCTTCTATTTAATTTTTAAATCCTTTTATGTTTATTTTTGAGAGAGAGAGAGAGAGAGAGGGAGCAGGGGAGGGACAGAGAGAGAGGGAGACACAGAATCCTAAGCAGACTCCAGGCTCTGAGATGTCAGCACAGAGCCCAACATGCGGTTCAAACTCATGAACCATGAGATCATGACCTGAGTCAAAGTTGGACGCTCAACCAACTGAGCCACCCAGGAGCCCCTTCTATTTATTAATTTTTTAAGTTTATTCGTTTATTTTGAGAGAGAGAGAGAGAATGAGCAGGAGAGGGGTAGAAGGAGAGAGAGAATCCCAAGCAGGCTCCCCACTGCCAGCACAGAACCTTGAAGGGCTCGACCTCACGAACCATGAGATCTTGTCCTGAGCCAAAACCAAGCATTGGACACTCCACCGACTGAGTCACCAGGCGCCCCTGATAATTTTCTTCTAAATATTTTCCTATAATTGTATTTTGTATTAATTAGAATTAAGTTGGGCAGCATCCAACTTGGCCGAAAGAAAGCCAAATAAGAGTGGCTAAAGAAAAGCTTACTTTTTTTTCATTAAAATAAGTCAAATAGGTGGCACCTGGGTGGCTCAGCTGGTTAAGCGTCGGACTTTGGTTCAGGTCATGACCTCGCAGTGTGTAAGTTCGAGCCCCGAGTCGGGCCCTGTGCTGACAGCTCGGAGCCTGGAGCCTGCTTTGGATTCTGTGTCTCCCTCTCTCTTTCTGCCCCTCCCCCAATTTCTCAAAATAAACCTTAAGAATTTTTTAAGTAAGTCAAGTAGGTAAGCAGCTTAAGGCTGCTTGGGTGGTTCTGTGGTCACCAAGAAATAGCGAGAGTTGTTTTGCCGCAGTAATTACCAAACCTTATTGGTCAAGAAGAATGAGTTGCCCTGCAACTGACTGAGTTCCCTGGTAAGCGAATCTCATAGGCCAGGTCCTGCCCTCTGAAAAGTTGTCCTCTGTCCGCTGTCCTTCCTGGGCCCAGGTGCTCTTCTCCGGGCAGTTTCTCCTACGGGAGCTCTCCACGGTCATTGCTGAGTGCGGTTTGAAGGCTGAACACCTTTCACAATCCGCTTTCTGCTGATATTGGCTCAGGGGCCCTTGGATTGCTTTATGGGTTATCGTTCACAGAGGTCAGCTGTCCTCAAAGTCAGCAAAACAACTCTCCCCAAACTTAGTATGCTTCTGGTCTGTTTTCTTTCATCTAATGCTACGTGAAATACCCACAGTCAAGGAATATATTTACAAACTTTGAACTATGCTGTGAGCAGCCCGTTCCCCTTGATTTATTGGCCACTGCCCTAAGGTCATTTGAAACCAGGGGTCTGGGAGGAAAAACAGGACTTAAATCTTATCTTTGCTGATAGGCTCATTGTCTATGTATGTGGAGAATCAATTCTATTTTCTGCTAAGCCTACAGTTTTATCACCACCTCAGTTTGGGGGACAGGATACTTAGGGTTTGTTTTTTGTTTTTTGTTTTTTTTCGATCTTGCAAGTTCCAAATGATAGGCCTGTCAATTAATTATGCATTAGTAGCTGCAAGGAGAGCATGCCTCCTTCACAAAATTGGTATTTTTCTTTCTGTTTCTGCCTTGCTGTCTGGCTACGTCTAGTCTTGAGTTTTTCTCTCCCATAAATGCGGAAAAAGTGGCAAGGAGGATTTATGTCATGCCAACATTCTGATTTTGTTTTTTTTGTTTTTTGTTTTTTGTTGTTCTCTGATTACGTTCTCTGAGTTTTCGGCTTCAGCAAGGATGTGGTTTTCTTTTCAAGGTGACATTTGTCCAAATATCTTCCCTAGGATAACAAGACATTAGCTTTCCAGCCTATAACATCTGGGTTATTATATATTTTGTCCATCGATTCCATTCAACTGCATCCAAAATTTACCTCACTTACGGTAACATATTCTGAATTAGTTAGGGTTCTATGCAACTGCATGTGATAAAAATCCTGAGTAGCATAAATTTGCAGCGTGAAGTGGACCTCTTTGTTTCCAGGACTTTCTTTTCTTTCTTTCTTTCTTTCTTTCTTTCTTTCTTTCTCTTTCTTTCTTCTTTCTTTCTTTCTTTCTTTCTTTCTCTTTCTTCCTTCTTTCTTTCTTCTTTTTTCTTTCTCTTTCTTTCTCTTTCTTTCTTCTTTCTTTCTTCTTTCTTTCTTTTTTCTTTCTTCTTTCTTTCTTTCTTTCTTTCTTCCTTTCTTTCTTTCCTTCTTTCTTCTTTCTTTCTCCTTTCTTTCTTTCTTCCTTTCTTTTTGCTCGGTGCCAGGTGTGTTCACTGCTGTCTTTTGTAAATTCTTTTGTCATAATCATGTAGCTTTTGCAACCTCTTCTGCTGGCTTGGGGGCATAGGTCTTTAGCTCTCTTCTGGTTTTGCTAGAAACAGAATTTGTAATTTTGTGTCTTGATTTCTTGATACTTCCAGAAGATTTCCAGGGGGAACATCATGGAAACACTATGTCTCTGCCTGCCAAGTTCAAACTACAAATTCCATTATCTGTTTACATGCTTAAGAGTTCTTAGTTTTGTAGAGCACAGGGCTTTAGGGATGAAAAGGGCCAAAGAACTCAACAGGGTAGGAAGACTAGATAGATAAAGCAACAATTTATCTCTGATGCACAGTTTAGCAAAGCAGTCACAAACAGGTCTAGGAAATTTTGCTATAAAACTACTTTGAATCCTAAACATTTTGTCTGCGACAGCGGTTTGTGTGCTATAGTTTCCTAAAGTTTGAGAAATAGTTTTGATACTAGAGTGATTTAAACTTCTTCAGAGTCTGAAAAGGAATAAATGATAAAAATGTATTAATGCTTCTTAAAATCATATTGTGCATTTACCTATTATTACACAAAAGGAAGTATTTCTAACAAATTCTTTCTTATATTTGTTCTATGTGTCTTCATTTGAATACAGATTCAGTTACTTATGCCAGGGGAAAGTTTAAATTATTGATCAAAGGAGCTAAATCCAGGCACAGAAATCCAATTTACGGCTTTTATGTTAAAATGCAATCACAGGTTCAGCAGATAAGAAATCTCTTAAAGGAGTAAATCTTGACTATTCTAACCTTGTATGCAGATAAATAATATAAGGAAGCCAACTCATGGTGTAGATCAATGTGTTACTATCAGATTTATGGGGGAAAAAAAGCTAGAATGGAATCTCCAAGTCATTTCAGCATGGGAGAATTTCCCTTTGTCCAGAATTCAAAATTTTAGGAAAAAGGAAAAGAGGATATTTAAAGAAGGGACTTGCTTAGCAAGTTTTCGCCATGAAAGAGAAAATTGTTTCGTTTCATGTTTTGGTTGGTTTTTGCATTGGTCGTTATTTTATTTTGTTCGAGACGGATCCAGGTGAGAGAGAAAGAGGTTATAAGAAAGCTGAATTTGGCTCAATCTAGGAAACTGATTTTATTTAAAGGTTTAGGTCTGTCCAAAAGTGGGATGGGATCAGATGAATACCAGCTAATGATACCTTAGAGGAATTTCACGCTCAGATAATGATTTAACAAGAGGAAATTAAGGACTCAGCTCCAGAGTCTCTCATTATTTGTGGCGTAGAAGGACTATTTGCTTTATACTTGGGAACTGCGTTTAGAAAGCAACATGTTCTTCCACTCACATTAAGATAGAAACTCGCCTTGTACAGATTTAATGGATAAGTGGTGAAATTTTAACATGTTGGGTTGTTTTATACTGCCACAATACAGAATATAGTCAGATCTGAAACATTTTAGGAAATTGGCAAGTGCTGATAGGATATCTGTGTCACACTGAGAGTGATGTCAAGGGGTCACAAGAATGAGTGATCTTTGACAGCAGGCATTTCTAAAAGAAGTATGCTCTTTAGAAGGTCCAATTTCAAATACACTTCCTTTCTTTAAAAAATAAATTAAGGGGTGCCCGGGTGGCTCAGTCGGTTAAGCGGCCGACTTCGGCTCAGGTCATGATCTCGCGGTCCGTGAGTTCAAGCCCCGTGTCGGGCTCTGTGCTGACAGCTCAGAGCCTGGAGCCTGTTTCAGATTCTGTGTCTCCCTCTCTCTCTGACCCTCCCCCGTTCATGCTCTGTCTCTCTCTGTCTCAAAAATAAACGTTAAAAAAAAATTTTTTTTTAAATAAAAAAAATAAAGGGAATAGTTTGTATCTCCCAAATAATTTGAATCAGTTTCGAGTGTGCCAAAAGAAACCCCTACCTTGATGATTGGACTCCTCAACTTGGTAAAGAGAATCCTTAAAGCCTGAGCTCCATTTCTTTAGCTTAATTTCTGGTGTATCTTTTCTTTACGTTTTTCAATCCCACTCATACTGAATTATTCATAATTCCTCAATTACACTGTGCTGTTTCATGACTGTATCCTTTAGATGCAGATTCACACACTGTTTACTTGTTAAATTCTGTATCTTCTTATTTCAAAACTCAGTTCTGACTTATGGCACTCTCTATAGTTTTCGTACCGATCCCCAAACAGAGCTGGTGACACCTTCATTTGCTAGTTTTGTACTAACATATATTTTTAGTTTTGGACCCATCATTCTATGAACATGTATACGTATATCTTCTGCTAAACTGTGTGTTCTTGGGGGCGAGGGCGATCGGTAAGAAACTGAGCAACCTTGAAAAGAAGTAGCTTTTTCCCAGGTACATAGGTTGGGAAATATAGACGGAGAAGTTTCTGCAGAGGCACAGAAGCGTGGCATGACCAGGCTTCTTTAAGGCTGGGGCAACAGGTATGATTGATAGAGTAATAGATACGAAAGCCTTCAAGGTGACGTCATAAAGCATTTTAAAGTTTGCGAAGAAATTGGTATTTATCATCTCTCTTTAATTTTAACAGATGGCTGCCATTAGGGAATCTCCCAAAGCTCTCTGTATTTCCATTCCCTCAAAAGAAAAGTGATTAGTAATTAATGCTACTTACTTCGCAGGAATTACCCAGTGAGTGATCAACACGTGTTAACTGCTGTGGTTATGATTGGTAGTAGTAGATAGTAGTAGTATTTATTCGCACTGACGGACTGAACTGTGACCGACAGTTTAGGCCACACAAATGCCTAAAACGTTGTAGGCACTTAACACTATTTGTTGAAAGGATAAACTGTTGTATAAGTAGCAAAGAAACATTGTCTTGAAGACAAAGAAATCATGTGAAAATACTTGAAATGTTATAACGCATCTGTGATCGTGGCATAAATGTATTAGAAAGAGGGCTCGGAAAAAGGAGATTATTCAGGAAGCCATTGCAAAGGTCTACGTGACATGGTAACAAATTATGTTAAAGTAGTAGCAACAGATGTGGAGGACTGACAGACCTCAATGATTTTCCACATGTGCAGCATACCGTGAGGGGCCATATTCTAGGCTCTGGAACATACTGCCTGGATCAAATCCTGGCCTTTCACTAACTCCTTACGTGACTGTTGCAAATTACTACACGTCTCTGTTTCAGTTACGTTGTTTGTAAAATTGGGATGATATTAATAATTATCCCCTTAGGGATTGATCCTTAAGGATTATATGGAGTGGTGTTTGTTCAGTACTTAGTAAAGTGCTACATAGAAAGGCTCTCGTTTAATGTTCAGTACTATGACTGTGACCATTGTTTATGAGATAAATTAGATAAAGAAGTTGTTGGATTTTAGGTGATGCTCTCTCTCTCTTTTTTTTTTTTAAGTGTATTTATTTATTTTGAAAGAGAGAGAGAGTGAGCAGGGAGGGGCAGAGAGAGAGGGAGACAGAGAATTCCAAGTAGGCTCAACACTGGGCTTAAACTCATGAACCATCAGATCGTGACCTGAGCCAAAATCAACAGTCAGACACTTAACCAACTGAGCCACCCAGGTGCCCCTTCAAGTGATTTTAATTTGGTTTGGATTGCATTAATTGAGCAAAGAATACTTACTGTGTTCCTGTCAGTGCAGTAATTCACTCACTTTTGAGCCCATCATGTTCTGATGTCCAAGAAGATATGTTTATGAACATAAATTTAAAGAGAAACATACGGATGAAAACATATGTATGGGCAGTTAAGGGAAGGTGAGAGAATGGAGGATAGAACCTTGGTCAGGGAAAGCGTGAAAGGTTCTCATAAAGCAGGTCAGGCAGGAAAGAAAACAGGAGAAAGGAGCATGTCATGTGTCAAGCGTAACATATAGCAAAGGGAAGAAGAAATCCCACGATTGGTTTGAAAACAGGAAGTATATTGCAACACTTTACATAGAACCATTCAGAGAGATCAGGCCACCACCAGACTGCAGTGGGTAGAGATCTGAGTATATGGCTAAATAATACAAAAAGATACACAGTATCTAATACAAAAAGAAGATACACAGTATCTATGGTCTTCGGTGTTATGAATAACGTATATAAAATATTGAAAGGAAAGAGCTATCATGCTTCTGGGAATGGTTGATTCCAAGAGACAAAGTTCTAAAAATTCTCTCAGGTACGTTGGTCCAATGAGGAATGGGGAGATCTAGAATTCACTATGCCCAACTGTAGGCAGAACAGCCAAGGGGGACAAGTATGGTAAAATCATTAAACACCCTAGCCTCCCTTTTCTAACCCCATCACGAAGGAAAATCTGGGAGTGATGTCATTTCTCACTGAAATACTATTATTTTTCAGCCCACAGGGAACCCAGACTAGTTGGAGGGGATATTCCCTGCTCCGGTCGTGTGGAAGTGAAACATGGCGACACATGGGGCACCGTCTGCGATTCTGACTTCTCTCTGGAAGCTGCCAGTGTGCTGTGCAGAGAATTACAATGTGGAACAGTCACCTCAATCTTAGGGGGAGCTCACTTTGGAGAAGGCAACGGACAGATCTGGGCTGAAGAATTCCAGTGTGAGGGACACGAGTCCCATCTTTCACTCTGCTCAGTAGCCTCCCGTCCAGATGGGACTTGCGGCCACAGCAGGGATGTTGGAGTCGTCTGCTCGAGTGAGACCCAGAGGACATGTTCAGTTTGTTCCCGTACTGCCAAGAGGGTGGGATGAGGTCATCACAGACATCTTTTTAAAAGTCCCGTCTCCTTCCAGGATACACGGAGATCCGCTTGGTGAATGGCAAGTCCCCATGTGAGGGAAGAGTGGAGCTCAAGATACTTGGGACCTGGGGATCCCTCTGCAACTCTCACTGGGACATGGAAGATGCCCACGTTTTTTGCCAGCAGCTCAAATGTGGAGTTGCCCTTTCTACCCCAAGAGGAGCGCAGTTTGGGAAAGGAAGTGGTCAGATCTGGCGGCACATGTTTCACTGCACCGGGACCGAGCAGCACATGGGAGATTGTCCGGTAACTGCTCTGGGTGCATCGCTCTGTTCTGCTGGACAAGTGGCCTCTGTAATCTGCTCAGGTAAGAGGATGGACAGCTGGTGACGAGCTTTTCCCGTGGTGGCGTGCCTTAGAGGCAGGTGTACCTGTAGGGGAAAAGGACAAAAATAACAGGGCATGCTCTATTTCAAAGGATCATGAGAAGTGTGCCAGAATATTAATCTCCTGTGTCTTTTAAAAAATATATTTTTTATGTTTTTATTTTATTTTTGAGAGAGAGAGAGAGATCACGAGCAGGGAAGGGGCAGGGAGGGAGGGAGACACAGAATCAGAAGCAGGCTCCAGGCTCTGAGCTGTCGGCCCAGAGCCTGACGTGGGGCTCGAACTCACAGAGGGCTCATGACCTGAGCAGAAGTCAGACGCTTAACCGACTGAGCCACCCAGGCACCTCTCTCCTGTGTCTTTTTAGAAAGAAAGGAAACTTAATTTTCACAGACCTCATCATTACCCAGCGCTTACCACATGCTGGCTTTTTCAAAGCACCTGATTCATTCCCCCCCCCCCCACCCCGGTTGGCCCACCACCTTCCTGTTTGTTCTCAGCTCATCTGTCCCCTCCCTTCCTTACCCTTTTTGTATCTTGTATAACTGAGCAGTTTGGTGTTTGCAGGAAATCAGAGTCAGACACTATCCCCGTGCAATTCATCATCTCCGGACCCAACGAGACCTACCATTCCAGACCCCAGTGCTGTTGCTTGCATAGGTGAGAATCAGTGACCAAGCTATAAAAAATGATCTCAAGCCTTAAGAATGTGTTTTATTAATACTTTATTTTCCCTTTCCAGGGAGCGGTCAACTTCGCCTGGCAAATGGAAGCGGTCGCTGTGCTGGGAGAATAGAGATCTACCACCAGGGCTCCTGGGGCACAATCTGTGATGACAGCTGGGACCTGAGTGACGCCCACGTGGTGTGCAAGCAGCTGGGCTGCGGAGTGGCCATTAACGCAACTGGCTCTGCTCATTTTGGGGAAGGAACGGGGCCCATCTTGCTGGACGAGGTGAACTGTAATGGAAAAGAAACTCATATTTGGCAATGTCGTTCACACGGCTGGGGACACCATAACTGCAGGCATAAGGAAGATGCAGGGGTTATCTGCTCGGGTGAGTTCTGCACATAAGCTCTGGTCACAATTACATAAGAAAGGACGGGGGGTGGGTGGGGGAGCAAAGTGTAGTGAGGGATATTAATCTGAGGGAATCCTGAAAAGCAGGTTCAGAGGCAAGGTAGTATAACCTCAGAAGCGAAAAATACAGAAATAAGCTTGCCCATCATGAACATGACCCCAAAACTATTATCGAGAAGCCCTTTTATAAGTATATGTGGAGCTTCCTATCACTGTCTAAAGAAATCGATTAAAAGGGACAGGAAGAAATACACCCAGCACTCCGTTCTACAGAGCAAAAGATAATTATTATACCCAAGTAATTTTTCATGATAGCCAAATGAACTTTACTTGTCACAGGAGCAAAAATTATCATAAGAGGCCACTGCCTTTATTGCATATACATGGCGAGCTTTAGAAACTACTGTGAAGCAGAAAAACGGAGTCCGTCGTAATGTATTGGGGAAAACAAAACTATGACTCACTTAGGGAAGTGAAAAGTCCCATACGCGTTTAATGACATAACCTGGTAGAGGACATACACAGCCGACTGTGAAGAGTCAGAAAAGGAAATATTTCATTTCAGGGTCAGGTACACAACATCGGCTGTAGTGCCTGAGTGTCTCCCTAAAATTTGCCAAGAGAGCTGCAAAAAGAAGGCTAATGAAATAAAGTCTTCAGGCTAACATTGCAGTCATTTAGGGAGAAGAATCCAAACTGTGTAACGGATAGAGACGTCTCTGAGCTCTTGATTAAGACTGAGAAATCAATTTCGAATCGTCGGAGGCATTCTAAAGAGTTCCTTAAGTACAAAACTCCATACTAGAAAAACCGTAAGCCGTATACCTAACTATACTGTATTTAGTCTAGAAAATACTGTATTTTACCAAAATCGACTGAAGCATCCAGAAGTTACGAAAGAATTACTGGTAGTTGACATTTCATACCTATTTTTAAAGCTGTGCTCACCTTAGAATAAAGGGAGGGAGTCCTCTGAGCCTTCAGAGAAAACGGGAAACTACTAACTCTGTGTTTTACCCCAGAGTTCATGTCTCTGAGACTGACGGATGAAACCAGCAGAGACCCCTGTGCGGGGCGTCTGGAAGTTTTCTACAATGGAGCTTGGGGCAGCGTTGGCAAGAGTAATATGTCGGCAACTACTGTGGCGGTGGTATGCAGACAACTGGGCTGTGCGGACAGAGGGACCATCAGCCCTGCATCTCTGGACACGTCGTCCAGGCACATGTGGGTGGACAACATTCAGTGTCCGAAAGGACCCGACACATTATGGCAGTGCCCGTCTTCTCCATGGAAACAGAGACCGGCCAGCCCTTCAGAGGAGACCTGGATCACGTGTGCTAGTGAGTACCCGCCAGCCTGGATGAAAACTCTATATTCTAATTCCCACTCGCCTCTTCGGGTCTCACGAAGTAGGCCTGAATGACCTCTGGTGACAATTCTACCCGGATGGCTAATCGGTTTCATTTCATTTGGCCGATAGGTATTCAGGATCGGGGATTATTTTTCCAAAAAGCGTGACACGCCCTGTGGTCTTCTTTAAAGTTTATTCGGTTGCTTTCTCTGAGAATGAATGAGGAGCACGGAATACGTAATTCAGTATTTGACTCGTGAACAGTCTACCTTCCCTTTCCCACTTTTCTTTCAAATATTTTCTTGCTCTACTCATGTAAGAAGGGAAGCCGTCAAAGAGACCAGTGCTGAGGTATTTTGCCATGCCATTCTCTATCTACTTAAACTGGAAGAGATTTTTTTTTTTATGTACCTGTCTCCTAAACCCTTTCTCCTTGAGAGAAATTAACATTATGCAATGTTCATTTTGTTCATTTCACATTTCCTGAGTGGCAGGCATGAAATGCACCCAGTTTGCTGAAAAGACACAGAGTTTCAAAAAGGATAGGTTTTGTTAAAATATATTTTTAAATGCAGATTAAATAAGTAAAGTATTCAAATAGAGATTTAAAAAGAATTTAAAATCTCTCTTTTCGCCTGTGACCTCTTGGAAGTTTTTGTGTTCTCAGAAATGATCTGGGTGTCTCTGACTTTTCAGACAAGATAAGACTGCAGGAAGGAAGCTCTAATTGTTCTGGACGCGTGGAGCTCTGGCATGGAGGTTCCTGGGGGACGGTGTGTGATGACTCCTGGGACCTTGAAGATGCGCAGGTGGTGTGTCGACAGTTGGGCTGTGGCCCAGCTTTAGAGGCCCTAAAAGAGGCAGCATGTGGTCAGGGGACGGGGCCCATATGGCTCAATGAAGTCAAGTGCAAAGGAAATGAATCTTCCTTGTGGGATTGTCCTGCCAAAGCCTGGGGGCACAGCGACTGTGGGCACAAAGAAGATGCTGCTGTGAGATGCTCAGGTGAGTATCTGGAGCCTGGACTAAGTGTGGAATCCCTGGCAGCAAAAAGGGGGTGGGCAGTGAAGCGCACTGTGCAAAGACTAGACGCATCAACCCAGGGAATCTAGTAGGAAGAGAATCATGATGCTTCCAATCTGAAGGAATGAAGAAAACATTTGTGGTTGTACATTGGCTTCACCAAAGGAAGAGCATGTAACTATATGTATCTCTGTACGGAAGGAATGAAAACAAGGGGACCCTGGTATTAGGTGGGAAGAGTAATTTACTTGGTTGCCGGGCACCAAAGGCTCACATAGGAAATAGAAATATTTGTTCTACATATTACTCCCCAAAGTGAGTCTTCTCTTTTCTCCTGCAGAAATCGCCGTGGCCCAGAGATCATCAACGGCTGCAGGTATATCATGGGGTTTATGAGCCTGGGTCCAATTGCCTGTGTTATTTAGAATCTTTTCTGCCAAGAGACTTTAGGTCAGAGGTAGTTCTGAGGATCTGAGGTGTACTTTGGCAATCCTGTATTTCAGAGAAGGATGGTACTAGAGATCTGGGTCCTCCAGCTAAGACACGATCGTCTCTTGTGATACTTCCTTGCCCTTAGGTCGCTCATCGCTTGTCGTATTTGGGATCCTTGGCCTCATTCTGTTGGCCTTTCTCGTTGCTCTCCTCTTGTGGATTCAGAAGCGAAGACGGCGACAGCGGCTCACAGGTATCAGCCAAATTATGGTCTTTCTCATGTCTCTATGGGATTGAAGCTTCTTGGGATAAAATACTTATTATCTCAGTATATATCCATAGTAGACGCAAGGATATGCATATTAGACTCAAGTATAAAACAGCCAAAAGGATGGAATCTAGAAGAGATTTAGGCAGCTTCTCAAACAGAGGGAACAAGATTTCAGAGGAGACAGGGGTTTGGGCTGTTTGATGATTTCTGCATTCTATCTGTATGCTAATTGGGACATTCTAGAATTGATAGTTTGGGATGAATATGCTTATATGGTTTAGGAGGAATCCTTTCTTGCCCAAATACTTATTTGCTGTCACTATGTAGTTCTTATTAATTTTACTGTTCAGTGAAGCAACGTGCTAGGCTCTGGAGATACAGACATCGATAGTCAAGTGTTTTTGTCTCCATGGCATCTCAAGTCTAGTGGAAGAGATATTCATGCAGACAAATAAGGTGCAATGTGATAGTGCACAGTAAGATGGATAAGGAAAAAAGTGGCACAGAAAAGGCAGTAATTAACTGGAGGGGCAAGGGGAGAATCGGAGGCTTCTAAGAGGCTCATTCTGAAAATCAAGTTCAAAGAACTGGGTCAGGTGCTTCATAGGGAAAGAGAAAAAATATGTACAAGGGTGGAGAAGCTTAAAGGATGGGCATATATGCTGTTTTGAGGGGAAGTAAAAGTTGGGTTGCAGGAGAGAAGCTGCCGGTAAGTCGGTAGAAGGAGGAGGAACAGAGTATGTAGTCGTGTACTCCGTGGTAAGAAGATTAATAGTCAAAGAATACTATGTGTGTGTGTGTTGGGGAGGGGGTGAAGTAGTCAAGCTGTTTTTCAGAAAGTTCTGTTTGATGACAGGATGTATGAGGGGTTGAAGGAAGACCATGTTATTGACCAGGGTAGCATTTCGAAATCGTTCAGATGGAAAATGACAGGGGCTTTAGTGAGAATGGAGAGAAGAGGAGAGATTTTAGAGAGATTTTTTTTTTTTTAAAGCTCTGATGAGTTAGAGAAGACCACTGCCTGCCTTAGGGGAAGAAACTGGGAAGTCAGGCGATGGCTATAGGGGAGGTTTCGCCTCCTCCTATTGACTTTAATCATGGCCTTGTAAGGGAAAAGCTTGGTAGTAGAACGGATGGAAACAAGACAAGGGCATGGGTAAAGATTCAGTACGTTTGCATTGCTGCGGAAAAGCACTGGTAAGGAGGGCGACTTTTATTACGAGCTGATCCCTAACCTAGGGCCTCTGTTGGCAGTTTCCTTGAGAGGAGAGAATTCTGTCCACCAAATTCAATACCGGGAGATGAATTCTTGTCTGAAAGCCGATGATCTGGACGTGCTGACTGCCTCAGGTCTGTGGGTTCTTTGAGGGTTCTTTGAGGGTCTGTAGCCCTGGGGTTCAGACGGGTAGCTACAATTACAGTGGAGGCATTCCACTGTGCACAGCAGTGGAAAGGAATCTCGAACATGGAATAGGAAGTTATGATGCACAAAAGGAAGAGAGGCAGAAATGAACGACAGATTACTCTTGGAGAACATAAGAATTGCAACCGTGCAATCTGGCTTAGAGATCTATGATTATGTCTGATGGAGGGACAGGGAACCATGTAAGAAGCATATTATGACTTGGACCTCATCTTCTTGAAACAGAAACTAATCTTCTAAAGGGTGGTTTCACTCGTCACGTCTCTCATAATTTCTTGCCTTCTTACCTCCTGCTGCTTTCCTTTCTCTTACTTGCTATTTATTATATTTCCCCCTAAAAGTCTGAAAGCTTAAAATTTCTGTATCTTTATCCCATAGAAGCCATCACTATTCACAGGATTACTCTGATTTCCCATTACATGATTCTTCTTTCTTTGTCCTCCAACTTCTGCTTAGTGACAGTGCATGAATTCTGTCTCTGGGCGGCAGAATTCTGCTGGGTTGGAAGAAATCTCTCCACACTCACTTTCTCCACAAACACTCAACACCTTCTCAGTATTCCTTACCATCTGACAAGGGCCCACATCACTTCTTCAATCCCAGGGACTTGGTATTTGCTGCAGCTG